>NC_090736.1:52072874-52095374 GCF_036898095.1 Palaemon carinicauda | reverse complement strand
GCGAATTATTTTAGGAACAATTTACTCCACCACCAAAACTAACCTTTCAACCCATACTGAAATAAACGTTTGCTGTGGCTTTTCTATGGCAGATATTAACATGAAACTTGGCATGGACAAATTTAATACCCATCCCACCGGAAATATCAGCTCCCCTCCCCCCCCCCCCCACCCAGCGATAATAATAAAAGTGACTGACTGGGCTATGGGTCGATTGTGCTATGGGTTAGGTGAGATTCGTTCCCGAAAATTTGGCCATTTCATATAAGGTCATCTCACTTCGTTTGCGACAATTAAGAAGGTTAGGTTTGACTGCTCTACTGAATATAGTTAGCTTCTTTCATTCTGGTACACATTTCGGAAAGCTTAGCAGACTACTGACAGCTGTAGATTGTAGATCGTGACGTTGGGTTTACCCAAAGATTAACTTTTTGCTACGCTATCTGTAAGACAATGTCGCTGAACTTGTAAGCACGTTATCAAAAGCATTTCTATTAAGTTTACAAAGTGTTTTAAAGCAAATAACAATATTTATCTAAACAGCACTTTGTAGAAATAATAAAACTGTTTTGCTCCTGTGTGTACAAGCTCAGTGACTAGTTCTACAGGCAGCGTTGCCAACAGTTTCTCAAAGTTTCTGTTTTGCTAAACACAACTTCACCAGCTACAATGTACAGCTGTCACGCGTGAAGTGTACCGGAATAAATACTTCAAGCCAACTTATAATTAAGATATTGTTACCACAATACCATATTTATAATACAATGACCACATTGAATGGAAACTTATAAGATCATTTTAGGTTTGGAGAAATTTTTTACCACCAGTGTATATTTTGAGTTTTCCAGGGAAATCATTTCAAAATTTTATTAATAAAAATAATGGTATCGATAGCGTTGGAATAACTTTAAAATTGGGTAATGCAGGAAACTGCCTATACAGGAATAGTATTAGGGCATATGTATTAGTATTAATTCAGCAACAAATAAAAGCAAATGCGTTATTATAATACATCAGATAAGCAGGAAGAAAAAAAAGCTTAAACTCCTGTTTTTTGACACTCCATCTTTTATTACATCAGGTAATGCATCAAATATATCTCCCAAAACGCTGACAGCTTGCGTCATTAAAGTTAATTTGACAGATGCATTAAAAAGTCAAGTAATTGATTATATAATCATGCATATTAGCCTTTAAGTGACCATCCAATTAAGAAAATCTTCTATAACAATGTATAATTTTGTTGAATTACATGATTTCACAGGGTGTTGTTGGTGTTGTTACAATTGTTCTAATTGGATGATTAATCATCTTGGGTAGGAATAGGTAGGGCGTTGTTGGCCATTTCTTCCTTTGTTATATAAAAGTATAAATAGAAATACATATTACATCAGTTTGTAATGAGAAACACAGGTGTGAAATTTCGTTGGAACTGGTAAGATAGGTCATTGATATTAAGCTTCATATGATGATCACATATTTGTATTTGCTTCAAATTCAACAATTTAGGGACGATAAGGATTTAGTCTATAAATCTATATAATTAAAAATAGAATTTTACATGAATAAAATGATGGGGCACTGTTATAAAATCAGTAAGTCATAAATACGGCTTTACTAATTTGCGAATATGTTTACGGGCAATTGCCTTTTTATCACCTGGGAGATTGGCACACAGAGTAGCAAACGAATCGTAATCACCTTCCCGTATTTTGGGTATGTAATTTTCTTTTAGGTTTGCCTTTCTCGCACCAGGCAAGGCATACTTCTCAATTAAACGTCGTTTTATTTCTTTATAACGTCTTAAACTGTCTTGTTGCCAACACATTACCTCCATTGCCGGAGCGTCTTTCAGCCATCTAATTACTTGAATAGTTTTTTCTCTTTCCGACCACCCATATGTAGATACTTCAAAGTCTTTCAAAAACACTTCAATCGATTGAAACCCTTCGTTAGGTCGTTGATCATCAAAAGGCCTAACACTTGCCTGGAGTTCTGGCAACTTCCGAACTATGATTTGCGTATCTGCACTCGGCTGTGCATGTGTACTTTTACTTGTGTGCGTTTGAGCTTCGTCCATGTATGTCGGATATGGTGTGGTTGCGCGCCGCTCCTGTTCTCGTTCCACCAATAGTTTATTATCTGTTGCAAGTTATCTAACTTATATTCCAATTCTTGCATTCTAATTTCCTGTCTATATTCTTCATCGGCAACGCTATATCCCACTGCTCCTCCGTTCTCATCTCCTGCAGCAGCAGCGTCTGCTATGTAAGTCTTTGTGTATGTAGGCATCTTGAACTTTTATTTCACCAGCTCAAAGAACAACTTCACTCACAGCATACACAAAAGACGTATTTTTTATACCTGACACTAATATGACCCGTGTAGACGGATAATGAGACGTCGGAATATGGTTTTCTTCATTTATTACAAAAGGTTCATTCGTAAGTACACTATACACAATTACCCTCTCAGGTAAGGGACTTGTCAACTCGAGCTCCACCGGCAGCTCATTACTCCCTTCGCTACCAAAATGCAACTATTGCAAAACATGGTGAGACATAGGTTTTTGTGGAAAACTCATGAATATTGAGTTCATTTACCTTGACGTATAGCACACACATATATACATGAATTAGGACATATATATATATATATATATATATATATATATATATATATATATATATATATGTATGAATGTGTATATTTATCTATATATATTTGTATATATACTGTATATATCATCATCCGTATCTAGACAACTGAGTGACTAAGGTCCGAGACATGTCCTTTAACTCATGTCTGTTTATGATCTTTCCATGTCAATCTATACCTTCAAGTTTTCTTAGTTTCTCAATCTATTATCTTTTCTTCCGTCCCTTGCTTCTTTTGCAATATCTAGGGACACATTAGGTTATTCTTTATGAGCATCTATTATCTCTCATTTTTATTATGTCCTGCCCATGTACATTTTTTTTTCTTACACATCGTTAAAATATTGTCTGCTTTTGTTTACTCTCGTATCCATGTTGCTGTTTGTCTGTCTCTTAATGTAATTCCCATTATTGTTCTTTCCATTACTCTTTGAGTTGTATCTAGCTTATGCTCTAAGTCTAAGGCTATTGTAAGGTTTAGGTTTCTGATGCGTAAGTTAATACTAGTAGGACCATTTGATTAAATACTTTATTTCTCTTTAGAAAGAGACATTTTTCATAATCTCATTGTGTTTGCTAAAAGCCCTACACCCCATGCTTATATTTTTGTTTTTATTTTTCTTTTATTTCGGGCTTATGTCCTGGGAAAACACTATATGTCCTAAGAACGTATATTCATTAACAATCTATAGACATAGAGGGTCGTCTGTAACCCTTATTAGGTGTCTACATATTCATTGAATATCATCCTAGTTTTACTCATATTCACTTGCAGTCATATATATATATATATATATATATATATATATATATATATATATATATATATATATATATATATATATATATATATATATATATATATGTATATATATAAATATATGTTTAAATAAATATATATATATATATATATATATATATATATATATATATATATATATATATCTTTGGTAGATTATCTGTATTTATTCCTGTTGATTGTTAATGAATATGAATATAAAAAAACATATAACTTAAAAATCTGCATATTTTCCTTATTTTACTTTACGTACAAATAAAGTTAATGAAAAATTTAATCTTTTCTACCCTAGTGCTGATGCTTTATCCCGGGATTATTTATCCACCTTTTTATGGATATTAATAAATGATTTTAGAATTACCTCTAACAGAAGTATCCTGTGATTTCCAAATAAACGTTTGTAATTAGGTAATCGGTCCATTGTTGGTGATTGAAAATTAAAAATTCTAGGGCAATCAGTACTGCAGCATAATGTGCAATCTTGTATAAAGGGAATCCTTCTCATTAATAGAGGTTGGATGAAATAATAATAATAATAATAATAATAATAATAATAATAATAATTATTATTATTATTATTATTATTATTATTATTATTATTATTATTATTATTATTATTATTATTATTATTATTATTATTATTATTATTATTATTATTATTATTATTATGTAATTTGAATGAAACACCATGCCCTGTCAGTTGATCACTTTTCAAAGTGCCTCTTCAGCTTATTTTGAAATATAAAGCACATATAATTTTGGATTTTAATATCCATTTATTATTATTATTATTATTATTATTATTATTATTATTATTGTCGCGTATGGAATGGGTTATCTTATATGAAATGCGAAATTCTTTTTTAAAGATACAGTATCTCACCCAACCTGTAGTCAAGTCAGTCCTTAACCATAGATTTGGGAGCGTGGGTGAGGTGGGGTGGGAGCAGCTGATATTTTCGACGGCGGAGACAATAACTCCTATACCAATAAATATATTCAAATGAAATTTAAGGGATTATTTAAAAATATATAAGCTTTGTTTGCAAATTTTCATGTTCATAGGCATGCTTTGACTGTCACTTATGTTTATGAGTGCCGACTTTTAGCTAAAAGAATCTGAGGAGGAGCAAACTACTCCTAGAGTTTTACAGATATCCAAATGATTTTAAGTGTTTTGATGAGTGTTATTTGGACTACATTCCTATCAATTTTCGTATTGATGCTTGACATAGAAAATTCACTGTAGCCATTTTTGATATCTGCGGGAGTCCCATTTTCGGCGATGCCGTAAATTACTCGAAGAATACTTCAAATATGTAAATGAAATTTTCAGGCATTTGTGGGGTGGATATTAAATCTGTCCATACTAATTTTCATGTTGATATCTGCCATAGAAAAGCCACAGCAAACGTTTATTTCTGTATGGGTTGGATGGTTATTTTTGGCATATTTTTCACATATCCAAATGAATATTTCAGGGATTGATGTGAAACATAGTTTTTCTGGTCCTGCCAAATTTCATGGTAATATCTACAATTGAAAAGACACAGCTATCATATACCCTTCTTAAATATGATATTAAATATAGGAATATTACAGAGAACTGGGTGATATTGAGCGACATCAACGAGGGACAATGCCGATCTCATAAACAATATCTGTCCCGAGTTCATCTAGTTATTATTATTATTATTATTATTATTATTATTATTATTATTATTATTATTATTATTATTATTATTATTATTATTATTATTATTATTAATGTCGTTCTTGTTGCTATTACCACTCGTTATTTTACTGGTAATAGAAAAGGATAAAAAAAAAAAAAACGTCGTAAGAATAAACGTCAGGAGGCAAGCAGTCTCAGAAGACCAAACAAACAAAGGCAGGCAGAATGAGAAACCTGAAAACTCAAGAGGAGTTAAATTAAAACTGTCCTCAAAGGCCTTGTGTTTAGCATCCTTCTAGAACCTGACATACATCATAGCCATCTGTTTCTGTGCTGCTCTCCGTGCCCCAGAGAGAGAGAGAGAGAGAGAGAGAGAGAGAGAGAGAGAGAGAGAGAGAGAGAGAGAGAGAGAGAGAGAGGGCATTTGACATAAATTCCTATTATTATTATTATTATTATTATTATTATTATTATTATTATTATTATTATTATTATTATTATTACATGCCAAGCTACAACCCTAGTTGGAAAAAGCAGGATACTATAACCCCTATGGGGGATAGGGAAAAATAGCCCATTGAGAAAGGAAATATGGAAATAAATAAACAATATAAGAAGTAATGAAAAATTTTAATTAAATATTTTAAAAAATATTAACAACATTAAAACAGATTATTAACATATAGACTATAAAAAGACTTACGTGACACTGTTCAACATAAAAATATTTGCTGCAGGTTTGAACCTTTGAAGTTCTACTGATTGAAACACCCTATTAGGAAGATCATTCCACAACTTGGTCACAGCTGGAATAAAACTTCTAGAATTCTGTGTAGTATTGAGCCTCATGATGGAGAAAGCCTGACTATTAGAGTTAACTGCGTGCCTAGTATTACGAACAGGATGGTTCAGTCCAGGAAGATCTGAATGTAAAGGATGCTCAGAATTATGAAAAATCTTATGCAACATGCATAATGAACTAATTGAACGACGGTGCCAAAGATTAATATCTAAATAAGGAATAAGAAATTTAATAGACAGAAAGTTCCTGTCCATCAAATTAAGAGGTGAATCAGCAGCTGAAGATCATACAGGAGAACAATATTCGAAACAAGTTAGAATGGAAGAATTAAAACACTTCTTCAGAATAGATTGATTACCGAAAATCTTAAAAGATTTTCTCAATAAGCCAGATTTTTTGTGCAATTGAAGAAGAAACAGACCTAATGTGTTTCGCAAAAGTAAATTTGCTGTCGAGAATCACACTAATAAAAAGTTAAAGAAATATTATGAATGCTGAGATCCGGATGTTGAGGAGCCACTGTGTTTGACCTACTTATAATCATATTTTGAGTTTTGTTAGGATTCAACTTCATACCCCATAATTTGCACCATGCACTAATTTTAGCTAGATCTCTTTTAAGGGATTCAGCAACCTCAGATCTACATTCAGGAGATGGAGTTGATGCAAAGAGAGCAGCATCATCTGCATATGCAACAAGCTTGTTTTCTAGGCCAAACCACATGTCATGTGTACGTAATATGAAAAGAAATTGGCCACGAACACTACCCGGTGGAACACCAGATATCACATTCCTATACTCATTACAGTGCCCATGAACAACAACTCTTTGAGATATATTGCTTAGAAATTCAATAATAATGCTTAAAAACGACCCCACTCTCTCCTAACTGTTTGAGTTTGAAAACAAGGGCCTCATGATTAACATGGTCAAATAAAGCACTAAAATCAAGGCCAATCACACGAACATCCTGACCACAATCAAGGGATTTATTTACAGCAATTGAGATTGTAACAGGGGCATCACATGCTCCAAGGCCTTTACGAAATACAAATTGAAAACTAGGGAACAGATGATTACCCTCAGCAAACCTATTAAGACTTTTTGCCAGAAGACGTTAAGAACTTTACATGATATGGGAGTTATGGAAATTGGGCAGTAATCAATTGGACTTGAGCTACCACAAACACATTTGCATAGTGGAATAACATTACCAATTATCCAACAAGTGCTAAAAGCTCCACATCTTGCGAACTTGTGCAAAATAACAGATAACTTTGGAGCTAAGAAATCTAAAGTCTATAAAAAACAAAGGAAAAATACCATTTGGGTCTACACCTCCCTGTGCATCAAGGTTCATCAACAGAGCTTTAATTTCACGAGATCAAAAACCTAAATTAGTTAGTTTAGACTCAGGAAAACAGGAATGAGGAAGTTCGAGTTTCTCATTACTCTGTTTACTGTCAAACACATCAGCCAAAAGGGTTTTACTTTACCTTTGGACAGTGGGTGACTGGGCCATCTGTTTTACGCTAAAGGAAAAACTGTTGCTTCTACACCAAAGAGTGCAGATTTAAAAGGGAAGTTCACCATTCATGTTCTTGGGTTGCACCAGAAAGGGTTTCTTTTATTGTTAGATTCTATTCCTTTTCAGTTGAAGCATAAACTCTGACCAAAGCTCTAAGCTGAGTAAAGTTATTCCAGGTCAAATCTGATCTGTTACACTTCCAAAGATGATAGGCCTCTTGCTTCTCCAAATAAGCACGTCCACAATCATCATTGAACCATCGTTTGTCCATCACTCGGTATCGTAGCACACGAGAAGGGATACACCTCTCAATTATGTTGACTAGATTCTCATTCAAAGGGACAACAGGATTAACACTACTATACAATTGTGACCAATTCAATCCCAAAAGATCATGCAAAATTCCAATGCAGTCTGCTTGAGATTTCATATAGATCTCACACGAGTATGATACATCAGGGATAGGCTTGTCAGTCTTCACTATTAATGAAATCAAGCCATGACCGGATGTCTCGACTGGAGAACCAACCTTACTTGTTATAACACTAGGGTAGTCAGTGTATACGAGGTCCAAGCAGTTACCAGACTTCTGAGTAGCTTCACTTATGATTTGCTCTCAGCCTGATTCTGATGCAAAGTCTAAATCTCTTAAGCCATGGCGATCGGTAGGAGAAACAGAACTTAACCACTCCCTATGGTCAGCATTGAAATCACCAACAAAGACAAAAGATGGCTTTCTATCATCTTCTTGTATTTTATCGAAGATAGAATCATCCATGTCTGGGTTCCGCAGATCAAACACAAATAGAAGTCTCTATTCCTGCCAAAAACTTTTATTACCTGAATCTCATGACATCCACATTGATAGCAGGACTTATGAGAAGCAGGGTACTTATTCCATATATAAACTGCAAGTGCCCTGGCCCTAGAAGGGGCATCGTGTTTCAACATTATTGGCTTCTTAAAACCAGTTATAAGGAGCTCAGATGAATGTCTCATATTAGAAACCAAAGTTTCTGAGTACAAAAGAATATCATACTGTCTTGACGCAACTGTAAGGTCTTGAATATTTGCATTGAGACCATGAATATTGCAATACAGTAGACGACATCGACAAAATCTATGACGTACTGGTCTCCGGAATCCGCTCAATGTCTCCAGACAGCATAAGAATTAAAGGTAATAGAAAAAAGAGACATCATACTTAAAAACTACATCATCAAGAATGATAACAAAACAATATGTGCAGAATTATAAATAATGTGATTAATCAAACTCATAAACTATCGAAAAAAAGTCGGAAAAAACTGGTCAACATGGAGGAGTCTATATACCATGGAAGGCTAAATACCCTCCAGGAGGGCCACTTCAACTGAAGGGAGGATAGTAAGGATGGTTTTCAGAAGAAAAAGAATCAAATAAGGAAAAGACAACCTCGTGATAAACCACCAGGCATCCGTGGCCCTTCTATTAAGCCTGCCCAACACACCATTAAAAAAAAAAAAAAAAAAAAAAAAAACAAGAGAAAGAATAAAGATAAGATAGAATAATGTACCTGAGAGTGCCCTCAAGCAAGAGAACTCTAACCCAAGACAGTAGAAGACCATGGTACAGAGGCTATGACACTACCCAAGACTAGAGAACGATGGTTCGTTTTTATAGTGTCCTCCTAGAAGAGCTGATTACTATAGCTAAAGAGTCTCTTCTACCATTACCAAGAGGAAAGTAGCCTCTGAACAATTACAGTACAGTAATTGACTCCTTGAGCGAAAAAGTGTTGTAAGGTGTATGAGGAAAGACAGGAATCTGTAAAAAATATGCCAGAATATTCGGTGTATGTGTAGGCAAAGAAAAGATGAGCCGGAACGAGAGAGAGGGATCTAATACATTACTACCTGGCTAATCAAAGATCCAATTACTCTCTAGCGGTAGTATCTCAACTGGTGACTGGCCAAAAGAGAGAGAGAGAGAGAGAGAGAGAGAGAGAGAGAGAGAGAGAGAGAGAGAGAGAGAGAGAGAGAGAGAGAGAGAGAGAGAGAGAGAATGTTTAATTTGAAATGGGAACAATATTCACATGAAAAGCATATTGATAATAGCAACACAGAACGAAGATTTACTTGTATCTCATTTTTCATTGGAAACGACAGGGACAGTTGTAAACATTTTTGATTAATACAACTAATATTCCTGAAAATTTGTTTTTACAAATGTACTTAAAGATTCAATGGTCATATATATAAGCGGCAAAGACCAAACACGGTTTATACTGCGTCTCGCATTATGCCCAAGAAACGGAACACATACAAACGCTCCCCTCATCACACACACACACACACACACACACACACACACACATATATATATATATATATATATATATATATATATATATATATATATATATATATATATATATATATATATATATATATATATATGTATGTATGTATATATACATATACAAATAAATGTCATATGTGTCTATATATGTATATATACACATACATGTATATATATATATATATATATATATATATATATATATATATATATATATATATATATATATATATATATATATATATATATATATAGGGATAGCATCATAACCCACCGACAACCAAACTGAGACCTGGAACGTACAGGCAATTGTTGTTGATAACCCTGGTATTAGGTTGACCAGGGCACTAGCCACCTGTTGAGATACTACCGCTAGAGAGTATGGTGACCTTTGATTGGCCTGAGAGTACAACACTGGATCCTTCTCTCTGGTTACGTTCCATTTCCCCTTGCTTACACACACACCGAATAGTCTGGCCTATTATTTACATTTTTTCCTCTGTCTTCATACACCTAACAACACTGAGATTATCAAAAATTCTTCTCCACCCAAAGGGTTATCTACTGCACTGTAATTGTTCAGTTGCCAATTTCCTCTTGGTAAGGATAGAAGAGACTCTTTAGCTATGGTAAGTAGCTCATCTAGGAGAAGGACGGTCCTAAATCAAACCATTGTTCTCTAGTCTTGGGTAGTGCCATAGCCTCTGTACCATGGGCTGCCACTGTCTTGGGTTAAGTTCTCTTGCTTGAGGGTATACTTGGGCACACTGTTCTGTCTTATTTCTCTTCCTCTGGTTTTGTTATAGTTGTTATACTCTACATCGGAGATATTCATTTTAATGTTGTTATTGTTCTTAGAATATTTTATTTTTCCTTGTGTCATGTTCTCACTGGGTTATTTTCCCTATTGGAGCCCCTGGGCTTTGCATCCTGCTTTTCCAACTAGTGTTGTAGCATAGCAAGTAATAATAATAATGCTAACCAACCCCCCCCCCTCCCCCCTCCCACCAAAGCCCATATCCAGAGCTCACAATGACAGTAGGCTTGTGAATACTATTGAAAATATCTGCTTCAGTAATCAGAAAGTCCAGATTCACATAAGTCTGAGAAAAAAAAATCTAAAAATAGGTAAATGCTTTATTTTTTTATGAAGAAACTGTTGGCTTTGCTAGTATATCCCTCTGGCATTTAAACTTTCTATATGCCAAAAGCCGCCAGATTATGATTACTGCTGCCAAAAGAACGAGGAGGAAACAAAGCAGTAAATCTCTTGACGCGAAGTCTACAGAAATCAAGGAATAAGGAATGGCGTTATGTCAAACTATCGGAAACAGTAAAGATAATTCCAAGTAATTAATATCACTTTTCAAGTAGGCCTAATGGGAAAGGAATAAAAGAAGATGAAACCATTGATTAGACGAATGGCGTTCGATTCAGGGGAGACAGAAAAAATCCCCTATAAACTGGGAGCAATATTCCATAATTCTGTAGAAAGGGCCAACGGAAAGCTAAGCAACCGCTAGAGGAAGATAAACAGTGTTACTCTGACATTAGTGCTGATGGCTAATTTTTCCAGCAGCCTTTTGATATTCTCTGTTATGTGATTTCCCAGAGGTATTTTGTATTAATCTGAAAAAAATAAACGAAGATAAGAATGTTTTTGGATTATCTTTACATTTAATAGCATTTAATTGCATTGAAGTAAAAGATATAAGGGCTCAATGATATTTATGTTGGAACATACACACACACACACACACACACACACACACATATATATATATATATATATATATATATATATATATATATATATATATATATATATATATATATATATATATATATATATATCTGTCTATATATCCTTTAATTCATACATACTCATACACACATACACACACACACACATATATATATATATATATATATATATATATATATATATATATATATATATATATATATATAACATCATCGTCATCTGTTACTAGTCAACTGCAAAACAAAGGCCTCAGACATGTTCTCCCATTTGTTTTTATTTATGATCTTTCTATGCTAGTCCACAACAGCAAACTTTCTCAGTTCGATAATCCATCGTCTTCTCTTCCTTCCCCCTGCTTTTTTGACAATCTTTAGGGACCCTTTCTGTTATTCTTGATGTTCATCCATTTTCCGTACATGTTTTTTAGAATATCCTTTACTCTAGTTTGCTCTTGTGTCCATGTTGCTCTTTTTCTGTGTCTTAGTGATATTCCGATCATTGTTCTTGTAAATATTTTATGATCTAAGGCTTTAGTAAGGCTCCAAGATTCTGATGTATAAGTTAATATTGATAGGACCATCGGATTAAGTACTTTTTGTTTTAGAGAAAGTGACATTTTATATTTCACAATCTCCTTTCATTTACCTAAAGCTCTGCATCCCTTGCTTATCCTTCTTTTAATTTCGGTTTTTATTCTTGGGGATACACAGCAACCAACGCAATTGTCTGCAAGTGAATGAATATAACTGACACAAATTCAACATTATTATTACCAGCATTAATTGCCTATATTCATGTCCCTTGCCGTTGTACACGAATGTATGAATGCGATTATATTTCTTCTAACCCATATTGAAAGGTCAGAAGGTTGAACAATAAAAGCATGAATATATTGAACAGCAAATGTTAGAATTAAAGACCGGAATCTGTTAAGTTACATCAAGCATTATGTTTAATATCTGTTAATCTGTTGTTATTGCGTTTATGACTGAAGGCTCTTAGGTTTATTAAAAACTAAGTTGGATAAGTTTCAAGAATATTATACCGCATGTGTTTCATACATGCTCGTACACTAACAGTATTTTCTTCTCTTTTCTTTTTATTTCTCGCTTTACCCCTTACTGTTAACAGAGCTAGCCTTTTCATTTATTATTTTGTTTGAAGTTTTGTGTCCTTGTCCATAAACTTGATATCCAATGAAATTAAGTCAGTTGCATTTATCACCTTATGGTGACCCGGAGTGACCAGTTCCTTTCTGCCTTCTTTCTTGCTTCCGTGGCCTACTTGTTACAATTCCTCTCACCGAACCTGAATCTTCAACAGACACCGCATCAATAAAACTGCTGCCCTTTGTCAGCAGAGAAGCGTTCGCCTGATTCCAGTTGCCGAAGTTCGGTTTCGCTTCAAGGGCATGACTTACTCAAGCTCCAAAGCAGAGTATATTCTCGTGGCGATCCACGACGACACTTTCCTGGAAATCTTAGATTGGGTTTGCAATCAATGGGACTCTCCAGTAGCATGCGATACACTCAAAACACCTCCTAGAGCAGTGTTCACCATCGCCAACCCCCTATATAGTAAACGTTTTTCAGCTCTCAACAACTGCTGGGAGACCAAAAGGCTTCACTCACTCTCAGGGTTGTGACCAGTATCGCTTGCCTACAACCTGCCGCAAATGGTTCTCCTCGATAGGTGAACCTACTTTGTGCCCTTTAGGTAGGACACCTACCCAAACTTGAACGTGCTGCCATACATTGTGTTGATATTTTGCCTATGGAAGACCTGATGACCAAATTTGACGCCCTTATGGACAGCCACTTCATCACCTTCAAGACCTTCATTAACGTCTCCACTCCTGACAAAGAGGATCACTATTCAACATTGACCAAAGCTGACGTGAATGTGGTACAACACAGACACCCAGCCTATGATGTGCTGGAGTGATGACAAAGCTGCCTACCACCTACGTATGTCGCCTGTCACTCACGCCCCAACCAGCCACCTCTCCAGCCACTTGCTGATGCCTATTGGCCGCAGTTATGTTACTGTCACTCCAGATTCATGACTGCAGCAAACAATAGTGTGAATGATTGTCAGCGGCCAAAAAGATGTATAGATAGGCTAACACATGTGGTAATGGCCTCCTCTGTTAATAATCTTTTCTTTTTACATAATGTAGGTACAGGTGTGCGATTTTTGGTAGACACGGGTGCTTGCCTTTTTCTTCTCTCTAGGACATGACATCTTCTGTCTAAGCCTGACGAGGACTACCTGGTAGCTGCCATCAGATCTGCGATACCCACACAGGGATACGAGAACTTCACATTATCGTTTTGAAGCGTCAAATATCATTGGAAGTTTCTCGTTCCTGACGGTACATTGCTAATCCTTGGTGCGGATTTCCTCTCACATTTCCACCTACTGGTTAAGGTTGCTCACCACCTCCTGGTTAAGGTTGCTCACCAATGGTTAGTCCACGCAGACTCTAACTCTTCGACACCTCTTCAACCCTACTCCTCCGACCTTGCTTTACACATCAGCACACAGATGGATGCCTATTCCCACCTCTTCATGTTGTACCCTGAAGTACCCAAAACTTTGCCAGACATCCAAGGTTCCTGCCAAACATGGTATTTATCACAATATTAAGACGATGGGGTCCCTAGTGTTCCCAAGACTCAGACGTCTGGCACCAGATCGTTTGGCAGCTGCTAAACGAACGTTTGCCGAAATGGAAGAAATGGGCCTTTGCCAAAAGGCCTCAAGCCCATAGTCGACATCTTTACACATCGTCATGAAGAAAGATGGCTCCCTGCATCAGCGTGGGGATTACAGGTGTCTCAACATGAAGACAGAACCGCATCACTAGCCCCTCCTAACCATTGCCGGCGTGACCTCTTATTTGCACAAAATGAAGGTTTCCTTTACGCTCGACTTCGTGAAGGGGTGTTATCGGGTGCCCATGAACCCAGAAGACATCCTCAAGACCATCGTCACTACCTTCTTCTGTACATCAACCTTCAATTACTCCTGTTTTGACATTAGTAATTCTAGGGCGACTTTTCAATACCGCATGGATGGTATCGTAGTAGACCTCCCCTTCTATGTATGTTATGTGGACGATATACTTGTGTTCTCTTCCTCCAAAGATGAACACCTCCATCACCTACACATTTTGCTCGACTGTCTACAACAGAACGACCTCGTCGTCCCGTACGACAAGTGTACCTTTGGTGCCAACTAAGTACCGTTCTTAGGGCACCGCATCACTCCTGAAGGAGTCGACCCCCTCCCTGAGAAGGTTGCAGCCTTTCAGAACTTCCCCTCAATGTCGATCATCAAAGCACTGCAAGAATTTTTGGGCATTATCAATTATTATCACTGTTTACTGCCAGCCACTGCCACCTCTCTTGCCCCCTTCTACACCTCCCTCAAGGGCAAGCCAAAGGCCTAAAGTCGAGTTCCCTTCAAGAAGCAGCCTTCTACAATGCAAAGAATGTCCTATCAACCACTGCTGCTCTAACTTTTCCCATGCCACTAGCCCCTCTCCTTCTATCCACCGATACCAGCAATTTCACCATTGGTGCAGTACTCGAACAGGTGGTCAATGGCTCGCCCCGCTTATTGCCCTTCTTGAGTAGAAACCTCTCCAAGGCAGAATCCAGCTACTCTATCTTGGACCGCGAATTGCTGGCGGTGCATTTGGCTGTCCCGCACTTTCACCACTTCTTAGAAGTTATGGCCTTCATCATTTGCACAGACCACATGCTTCTGATGCACGCCTTCACTCGACAGTCCGCCGCCTGGTCTGGCCGTTAATGCTGACAATCTCTCCGACATGGCTGAATACAATTACACCCTTCAACAGGTACAGGAGAAAATGTATCCCGTTGCCGATGCCTTGTCAAGAAAAGCATTGGTTGCCATTCACATATGATTGGATTACAACGCCTTGGCAGAAGCACAACGAAAAGATCCGGTTTACCAAGCATGTAGGACATCCTGCACATCCCTCCATTGGGAAGATGTTGCCCTCGATAACTCCAAGGTGACTTTCCTCTGTGACATCAGTGCTAGTAGACCACGACCATGGATACCTGCTCCCATTCGCCGACAAGTGTTCGATTTCATTCATAGCATTTCACATCCCTAGAGCCAATCTACTACACGGCAACTGAAGATGAATAAGTTAATTTTACACGACATCACTAAGGATGCTAAGGATTGGCTCCATGCCTGTACTTCATGCCACACTTCGAAAGTATATCGACACGCAGATTCAGAAGTGGGTGCCTCTCCTCAGCCTCAGCATCGTTTTACCCACATTCACATCGACGTAGTAGATCCCTTACCCACATCACAAGAACAACGCTTGCTGGCCTGAAGTCATTCCCATGGAAATGACAACATACAACTCATGTACATCTGCGTAATCGCAGGATGGATAGCGAGTTTTGGTATCCCTTAGTATATTACCTCTGACAAGGGTACCACTTTCACTTCTCAATTGTGGACCACCGCATCTTACTTTTAATCTCATCAGCTCCTGGCGAATTGATTTTCTTAAAGCTCCTAATCACTTATCTTACATATCATATTCAATAAATTTCACTGCATTATCCTCTTTAAATAAACCCTTTCTTGTCTTATTTATAAGCTTAACTTTACTGTCCTCCAAATTCACCACACCTCAAAACACTCAGTCTATTGTTCTAGGACTGCATTTCTTCAATGTTTATCTTTGATCGAAGTTATATAAATTTTCTCTCTTTATTCATTCATTTCAGCTGGGCTCACAAGTCACTAGAATAGTTGGAAGACACAGGCCTACATGGCTGAGGACTATGAAGCACGAAGTAGATGATGATGAATGGAGAAATATCGAATTAAAATCTCAAGATAGAGACGACTGGTGAAATTTAACTGAGGCCCTTTGCGTCAATAGGCGTAGGAGGAGATGATGACTCATTTATTTTACACAATTTCTTATACACTTCTCCCCTATTTTCCTATGTAATAGCTACGTTGTTTTCTTGTACCATACACGAGTCCTTATCTTATATCACGCAAGTGCTCCTCAAATAAAGTTCTTGTTTCGCTACCCCCTTGCTTTGTCAAATGACTACTGACTTGTGTTCGTTTATCATAAATTTAAAGGAAATGAGTTCAAATATGATAAACCATTTCAACAATTCAAAGATCTTTTAGTGATAAAAAACGAGAAGCTTACTCACATTCATATATTTTTATGCAATCACTCGTCCACACAAGCATTTGTATATCACCTAGAATCAACACAGAGAACATTTGGTTTGAAGGTTGGTTAGTCAAGGCTCCTCTTCTGTTAAGGTCAAGCGGGTGCCAGGGATACGCTGGAGCAACAGTGGCGTTGCTTGCTTTTCACTGGGAGGAGGGTTGTTCAAGATATATATACTTTGGAATTATTGTGTGTGTGTGTGGGGGGGGGGGGTGTCTCCGAAGACGAAGGGCACCTCGGTATCTTCTTTCATTTATATCTCTATTGAAATTTGTTCCACAGCATTGGAATATTTTCATTAGAAAATTGCACCAGATAATATAATTAGAAACTAGGGCATTATAATGCTGCTTGTAAGAAATATGTTGATGGCACACAGGCAATTAGTTTTATTGAAATTTGTATAAGAGAAATACTCTGTCCTAAAAGCTATAGTATGTATAGGTAGTAGGCTGGCCAAGGCACGAGCAACTACATGGTCAGACAGTACTAAATTGGATCCCTCTCTCTGGTTACGGGTCATTTTTGCTTTGCGTACACATTCACCGAATAGTCTGGCTTATTCTTTACATCTCTTTTCTCATACACCTGACAACACTTAAATAACAAAAAAAAAAAAAAAAAAAAAAAAAAAAACTCTTTCACTCAAGGGGTTTACTACTGCACAGTAATTGTTCAGTGTATCTTTGCACTTGGTAAAGGTAGGAATGTCTCTTTTATCCATGGTGAGCAACTCTTTTAGGAGAAGGACACTCCTAAATCAAACCATTGTTCTCTAGTCTTAGGTAGTGCCATAGCCTCTGTACCATGGTAGTCCACTGTGTTAGGATATTATTATTATTATTATTATTATTACTAGCTGAGCTACAACTCTAGTTCGAAAAGCAGGATGCTAGAAGCCTAAGGGCCCCAACAGGAGTAAGTAGCCTAGTGAGGGAAGGAAACAAGGAATTGAATAAACTCTAAGAGATGTAATGAACAATATATAAACTTTAAAAACTTCCAAGAAAAAAAAAAGAAACAAAAATACATATTGCTTAGCAATCTAATTAACTTATTTCATAGCTCAACAGTGAGTTTTTTTTTTTTTTTTTTTCAATTGTACATCGGAATTGAACGGCCTTCCCGACAAAAAATAATACGTCTTCAAATGCACTAAATTCACATATCCACAAATCCATATAAAAAATCCATTATCCAACAAATTCACACTTCCGTGAATCCACTAAGTTTATACATTAATTAACCCATAAATTAATACATGCATACATTCATGAATCCACTAAATCAATGCATCCATAAACCCATCAAAACATCCAATAATTACACTGAATTCTTACACCAATTAATCGATAAAATTAATACTATTAGTCTTATAAATGTATATATTTCACACATTCATAAACACAGTACATCTAATGCATACATCCGTAAATCCACTAAATTCAAACACTCATGAATCCATGAAGTTTATGCATTTTTAAAATCATTAAATCCATATATCAATAAATCCACTAAATCTATATATCCATCATATTCATATACATAAATCCACCAATTTCATACATTACTAAAACAGTCAAGTAATACATCCATAAATTCACCAATGTCATACATCCATAATCCATAGAATTATCTCGGAATTAGGAGAAGCAAAAGAAGTTCTGAAATATTAGGTGATTTGTGCATAAAAGCAAAAAACAAAGTGTAATCATATTTTGGATAGAGGGAAAAAATTGAAGAGAATATGACAATTATTCACTATTATACAAAATTCATTACAGTTCACCGATAATTATGAGCCAAATAAACTACCTATTTCACCTTCAGATGTTATGGTAAAAGGAAAGCAGGTCAGAATATATAAAGAGACCAATCCATGGCAGCTTTAAACAAGATTTGCATTTAATGGTCACACCCCGGAATGGACAGCGTTCAGAAACCCCTGGGATTTGCCTGATTTCTAAATAAGTCCAAAATCCCAAAATCGAATATTTAAATCCTAGGAATTATTCAGCTGAATTTTCGCCTGAGTTTAAGGGAAAAACAAAAAGCCGGTGTGGTCAGTCCTTTTTTTTTTTTTTTTTTTTTTTCGGAGCGTTGAGATATTTTGTAAAAACATCGATATATTTATTCCTGCTTTTCCATGATCTATGACGTATCCATCACCGGAGAAACAAATATCCCAGCAAAAGACACCATTCAGTCCATTTTCTTATCTATATTTCTGGGGTCGACATTTCCATCTTACATATTATATATTCTTTGACATACATGCCACATTAATTTTTCTTTCCCTCTTACATATACATATTTTTAGACATACTGTACGTATCACATTCATTTTTTCTCTTTCCCTCTCACATATACATATTGAGACATACTATACATACCACATTTATTTTTCTCATTCTATCTCACATATACATAATCTCAGACATACTGTACATGCATCATTCATTTTTTCTCTTTGTCTATCACATATACATATTCTTAGACATACATATTACATTTCTTTTCTTCTTTCTCTCTTACATACACATATTCTTAGATATAATGTGCATACCACATTCCTTTTTCTCTTTCTCTCACATATACATACTCTTAGACGTACTTACACTATTCCTTTTTCTCTTTCATTCTCGCATATACTTAATATTAACCATACATACCCATACACGCGTATATGATTTCTAGAAGAAAGTCGTTTTCAGTACTAGTATACCAAGAAAAAATCCATATAATAAACTGACGCAAAGGGGCAAAGGTAAATTTTTTTTTTAAACAATGAAGATTTAATCCATTTTTTTTTATGATTTGGTCTTAAGAAAAGAAAGAAATGAAAAAAATTGAAGTACAACAACCACACGAAGAAGACTTGAAGAAATTCAGTGAAAGAAACAATGATATTTAAAAAATAAATTTTAAAGAAGATGTGTAGAGAGAGGCAAATTAAAATACATCGCAAGATTACTGTGACTCGACTATGAAACTGAACCTGAAAAATAGGTCGTAAACATTTCAAAGATATTTTCATTATTATTATTATTATTATTATTATTATTATTATTATTATTATTATTATTATTATTATTATTATTATTATTATTATTATCATATGAGAGGGGAGGTTTACCATCCCAAACGAATCAGGTTTGGCTATTGCACAGCTGGTCCGATTAAATTTGGTAATAATAAAATATTTATGTTAATGCCAAAAAATTACTTTAAATATAAGAGATGAAAAACTGATAAATCATAATGAAGTTAATAATAGTTTGATAAGAAAATTGGAAAAAGCTTGTAAAGCAATGCAGGTAATGTCATTTACAATTCAGTCAATATCGATATTGTATAAAGAGGCTTAAATATATATATATATATATATATATATATATATATATATATATATATATATATATATATATATATATATATATATATATATATATATATATAACTCGTTATGGTAAGCGCGATGTGATGTATTTGGAGTAACATTAACTTGGCGGTCTTATACTTTACTATACTTTTACTTTAAGGGCTGCTTATCTGGTCCTGTACAGCAGGGGAACCCTGCTCTCTACAGGACCTCCAAAGTCATTTCATGATGTTCAGTCGGGAGCATTTAACATTTCACAATGCGTATTGCTCGCTTACTGTTATATTATCACTATCGGAGCACTCGTGAGTAATAAAGTGTTCAGTTTCCTCTTGAAAGCCTTATTATTTTCAATTATTCGTTTGTCTCGTGGGAGCTTATTGTATAGGCTCTGGGCCGTATATTTAAAGGCTCCAGAGCCTACAGTGGACATGTATCTAGGTTCCAATAGTTTAAAACCATCAGTAACTAATCTCGTGTCTGGACGATTTGTTGGTTGCACAATATGTAGCAATTCTCTTAGATATTTTGGACGACCGGTTCTGATAACTTGATGGGTTCTTGTACATAGATTAAACTCAATTCTTAACCTTTATCTTTTTAATTCTCTGAATGTTCTGCACTAATGTGTAACTTTGTACTAATATATCACCATTAAAATAAGATTTCAATCATGAATAATTTCATAATATCGTTTTAAACGAATCTATCACTAAGGCTATCATATCTCTTGTCTCTACAGTTTGGGAAGGTTTTTTTTTATGAATTCATGTTAAAAGTAAATGTTAGAATTACATTTATTTGATCTCTGTCAGTTTTCTGAGGATAAATTTATCTTTATTAGAAGCGATGAAATTTAGTATCAAGTCTAAAGTAACTAATTTTTCACTGGCTTTATTTGCTCAGATTTTTCCTGCACCAGCGAGAACAACAAATCGGCTTCAAATGTGAATTTATGAAAGCGGATATCGGAGGTTTGTGTTGATCAGGAAGAGATATTCAAATGAGTGGCATAAAAATAACGTCGAATTAATTAAATTTTTAATTTCGAAGGAAAAATAATTCCCTTACGTTGTTGTTTAAAAATTATAGAAGTTTTGTGATGAATTACTTCATAAAATCTGAAGAATTGAATGGAAATGTGATTCTGATCCAATGAATCATCTGAAGTTTTTGATAAACAAATTGAAGATGAGTAATACGTTTGATGTTTCTATAAAATGTTAGAATAAAGATTATAATGAGATTTTAACCGTTACCAGTGTCATTATATTTTGAACATGTCAGTGAAGGAAAGCAAAGCTCGTTAGTCCTGGTGGTCCTTTGTATTTTGAATAGAGCCAGAAAAATATTTCCTCCCTGAGGCACATCTATCTGGGAATACAACCTCATTACGATCATAAACTTGCGATGCTCTTTTGTTTACGTAATAATTTTTTGTGCGGTTTTTATTATAAATTATCCTCATCTGTTCTTGGTAGCCTATTCAATATTCTTTTCCTTACTTTTATTTTTACGTAGGATCTCTCTCTCTCTCTCTCTCTCTCTCTCTCTCTCTCTCTCTCTCTCTCTCTCTCTCTCTCTCTCTTTAATATCATATATATATATATATATATATATATATATATATATATATATATATATATATATATATATATATATATATATGTATATATATATGTATATATATGTATATATATATATATATATATATATATATATATATATATATATATATATATATATATATATATATATATATATTTCCGGTCCCGCTCTTCTCTCCCTGTCCCTCGAGTAGGGGGGTGGGGGGAGGGAGTAGTCATTCCCTTATGTGCACGTAAATGAATATCCATGTAATATTTAGCCATCTTTTTGATGGGTCGCGTGCACTAGTCTAGTATTCATATTTATATGTGTGTGCGTAACGAGTAAGTACTTGTAAAGTATCATGAGGTGCTTGTACCTCATCAAAGTTTCTGGATTTTAAGAACCTCAGAAATTCAATCTTGGCAGAAAGTTTTTGGGCACCGAATGGTGCCAAACTCTTTGGCATGTGATGAATTTGCACTAACCCCCCCCCCCCCCCGAGAGACTGGATGGACTTGCGGCTTTAGTAAGTTCCTGTCGTTATTTATGCACATAATTTTTATCTTTATTTTCCCATTGAATACTGGTTTGATTCGTCTCAATTGTGGAACGATAGAAATAATTGTGGTGAAATCCAGGTCTTGTTTGCATTTCTAAAATCCTGGTGGCGTTAACCATTGTCAAAAGTAATCATCATGTTGTCA
>NC_090736.1:52032874-52067874 GCF_036898095.1 Palaemon carinicauda | reverse complement strand
TGAAGACACAAGCTTTTCAGCAGCTGCTTTAAGTTCAGTGTTTGTTTTGTTTGAGATTTCTGATAAAAACCCAAATTTCTCTCGAAGGTCGCTGTAAGCTGCAAGGCGTTGTGTTAGGGCAGCATAGAGCTTGTCAATGATTAGCAGGAAAGCAGTCACTCTAAACATGTCTCTCCCTGTCAGCGTAACATCCTCCACCGAGTCTAGTTCATCGTGGTGACGCTTGCGCTTTCTAATACGCTGCGACTGCCTGTCGGCGTAGTATGCAACTTTACCAGTCACGTCACTGGGATCACACTTAGCCATAGTTTTTGCTTCAAAATCATCGAACTGGGATCTCAGGTCTTTAACAAACTGTAAAAGAGACTCCAGCAGTGTGACAGCTGTGTTGAGGGAGATTCCAGGTTTTTGCAGTTGAATACTGGCACTCTAAAACCTTTCCAATACTGTATCCCAAACTTCAAGAAGAATTACTGTTTCAAGTTTTTTCAAACCTTGGAGAAGACCACTTGCTTCAGCTCTTGTTTCAGCTGGCTGATTCTGATCCGAGGAAAACTCTTCCAGAACAATGATGTTTTCTTTGTGTGCTCTACTGAGAGCAGCTACAGCATCTGCTCGTGCTGACCAACGAGTGTCTGAAAGTTTTTTATCAACTTTCAACTTCTTATCTTTATTAATCTCTATCACCTCACGGTGTCTCCTCCAACGATAAGTAGATGCGACAAGGAAGGAGTACAAGTTTTGTATCAGACCAAACAATGACACTGCAGCAGGACAGCTTTCTGCGGCACACTTACCCACCAAGTTTAAGGAATGAGCCATACATGGTATGTACTCAGCTTCACTGCACTCGTTCTTGATTATCTGTTGGGTTCCCTGATATTTACCAGACATGTTGCTGGCATTGTCATAGGACTGTAATTGCCTGTGTAAATGTTATTTCGCAGAAATTCATTGACACAAGCGTGGAAAATTTTTTTTCCATTGATTATAAAGTGCCCACGCCGAATTATGAATCAAATTTCGCGGGGCCTCACAGGCGCGGGGCCCTAGGCCATGGCCTACTCGCCCCCCCCCCTAAATCCGCCACTGATAATAGTTGATCATGCCCAAGAATTCCTGCAGAGCTTTGACGGTCGAGGGCGCGGGGAAATTCTGAACGGCTGCTACCTTCTCAGAGAGGGGATGGACTCCTTCAGGAGTGATACGGTGCCCTAAGAATGACTCTTCGTTGGCGCCAAAGGTACACTTGTCGTACCGGACTACAAGGCCGTTTTGTTGCAGGCGATCGAGCATGATGCACAGGTGACAGAGGTGTTCCTCTTTTGAGGAGGAGAACAAAAGTATGTCGTCCACATAACATAAACAGAAAGGGAGGTCCCCTAAGATGCCATCCATGAGACGTTGAAACGTTGCCCCAGCATTACGAAGGCCAAAACAGGAGTAATTGAAGGTGTATGTGCCAAACGGAGTGGTGATGGCGGTCTTGGGGATGTCTTCTGGGTTCATAGGCACCTGATAATACCCCTTCAGGAGGTCGAGCGTAGAGAAAACCTTCGCTTTGTGCATTTATGAGGTTACATCGGCAATGTTTGGGAGGGGGTAGTGATCCGGTTCTGTTTGCATGGTCAGGCGCCTGTAATCCCCGCATGGACGGAGGGAGCCGTCTTTCTTCAGAACGATGTGTAAGGGTGACGACCATGGGCTGGAGGCCTTTTGGCAAAGGCCCATTTTCTCCATTTCGGTGAACGTCTGTTTGGCGGCTGCCAATCGTTCCGGTGCCAGACGTCTGAATTTTGCGAAGACTGGGGGTCCCGTCGTCTTGATATGGCGATAAATACCGTGCTTGGCAGGAACCGTGGGCGTTTGGCGAAGTTCTGGACGGAAAACTTCCGGGTACGACGTGAGGAGGTGGGCGTAGGCATCTGTGGGTGCGCTGATGTGGAGAGCGTGGTTAGAGGGGGCGGGTTGAAGAGGTGTCGACAAGTACGAGTCTGTGTTGACCAATCATCGGTGGGTGACATCGACCAGAAGGTGGAAATGAGAGAGGAAATCCGCACCGAGGATTGGCATTGTGACGTCAGCAACGAGAAACTTCCAATTGAATTTACCGTTTCCGAACGATAATGTGAGGTTCTCGTAACTTTAGGTGGGTATCGTAGATCCGTTGGCAGCTACCAAGCGGACGTCGGCAGATGTAGACAGACTACGTTGTGCCTTGAAGAGTTTCCTTGGCAAAAGAGAACGACAAGCACCCGTGTCTACCAAAAATCGCACGACCGTTCCTGCATCCTGTAAAAAGAAAAGATTAGAAACATGGGAGGCCACCTCCACAAGCGATGGCCTACTTACACTTTTTTTGGCCACTGACAATCTTTGGCACATTTCTTCGCGGTTGCCCTGAATCGGAAGTGGTAGTAGCAAAACTGCGGCAGATGGGAGGTAGTAAGTGGCTGTAGAAGTCGTTCGTTGGGGCGCGAGCGATTGGTGGGTGGTGAGCGGCTTTGTCGCCGCTTTCGCACGTCACGGGGTAGGCGTGTATGTCCTACGGCATTCTGTCAGCTTTGGTTGACGTTGAATAGGCATCCTCGTCATCAGGGGTGGAGGCGTTGATGGAGGTCTTGAAGTGGCTGTCCATAAGGGCGTCGGCTTTCGTCATCAAGTCCTTTATGGGTAAACTATCAACATCGGGTATGGCAGCGCGTACAGGTTCGGGTAAACGGCGTATCCAAAGGGCACGGAGTAGGTTCACCTCACGAGGAGAGCCGTCTGTGGCAGGTTGAAGGCGAGCGATACTGGTCATTTCCCTGAGGGCAAGTGAAGCCCTTTCGTCCCCAACGGTTGTTGCGAGAGCTGAAAAAACTTTGCTATACGGGCGGCTGGCGACGGCGAGTACTGCTGCAGAAGGTATGATTTGAGGGCGTCATACGCTATTGGGGTGTCTCCTTGTTCACAAAGCCAGTCGGATATTTCTGGGAAGGTGTCCTCGGGTATCGCCGCGAGAACTTAATCCGCTTTGGTGGTTGAGCGAGTCACGCCCTTGATACGAAAGGGGACTTCAGCGCATTGAAACCAAGCAAACGCTTCTCTGCTGGCAAACGGTGAAAGTTTCAATGGGGCGGCCACGGCCCCAACTGCAGTAGAGTCCATCTCCGTCATAGTACCAACGATGGAGGGGCGAGGGAGGTGGGGGTGGAAGGCAGAGGGAGCGACTCGACTTCCGGGGTCACCAATGTGACGGCGCTGAGTAAGGGTGTGAACTCAAAGGCAGATTGGAAACGACTGAGTTATATTATTGTGGAACACTCTCCTTATATACAAAACCTCAAGCCAACAGGACATAACAAGTTCACAAGACAGACAATATTACAGAGGAAAAACCAGACAGGAATTTTCATGTTCGTTTTAGTGCGAGGGAAGAGCGAAGATACAAGCATAATATATACAAAAGGAAGTATGTACAATTGTGTGAAACACGGTTGGTACATGGTCACTCCGGGGTCACCAATGTGACGGCGCCGAGTAAGGGTGTGAACTCAAAGGCAGATTGGAAACAACTGAGTTATATTACTGTGGAACACTCTCCTTATATACAAAACCTCAAGGCAACAGGACATAACAAGTTCACAAGAAAGACAATATTGCAGAGGAAAAACCAGACAGGAATGTTCATGTTCGTTTTAGTGCGAGGGAAGAGCGAAGATACAAGCATAATATATACAAAAGGAATTATGTACAATTGTGTGAAACACGGTTGGAACACACTCGACATACTTTGAGTTGCACCCAAAATCTCCTCAACCTTATTGGTTTCGGGTGAAACAATTATTAAACAATCTGTATATAATTACAATTAAGGTGCTTCCATTCAAGGTATCATCAACGCCAACATGGAAATTACCTGACGTATCTTTTTGTAAATACTTTTTTGGAGTTAAGAAGAATATGACTGACTTAGAATCCAGGTCTCTTTTTATGGAACATGTTGCAGAACATAGGGGATCGACTTTTATATATATACTGATGGCTCCAAAGCTGATGCTGGCGTTGGATTTGGAGTACATAGTAATGAATTTAATTGTAGAGGTGCACTTCCTCTAACAGCTATCATATATCCTGCCGAACTGTATGGCATACTAAACGCTATTGAGAAAATAGCTTTGGAAAAGGAGGATAATTTTACAATTAATGCAAGGAGTGTTCTTCAAGCTTTAGTTTTTAATTCTAGTAACCCTCTAGTTTTAAAGATTTTAGAATGGCTTTTTTATTATTGGACAGAGAGGTATAACAGTTCAATTTTTTTGGGTTCCAGCACATGTAGGTGTGTCTGGGAGTGAGAGGGCAGATTTACTGGCGAAAAATGCTGCATCCGAGTTTCTATCAAGGAGGTATCCCATTCCCTATAATGATTTCGTACCTTACACCAAGAAATTGGTTTGTAGTAAATGGCAACAGCACTGGAATAGTCTAGATAGCAATAAAATGAGGGAAGTAACAAATGCCATATCACCTTGGAGGTATAACATGATACCCCGAAAATGAGAGACGACTCTTTGTCCTCTCCGTATTGGTAACACACGGTTGACACACAAGTTTCTGCTGAAGGGCCAACACCAACCGTATTGCGAGGACTGTTTAGTAACTTTCACAGTGAGGCATTTGTTGACCCAATGCTCTAATTATAATAGCTTAAGAAATAGATATCTGTTTGAAGCTTGAGGTTAGGATGGCAGGTTCATCCTTCCCAAGATTCTTGGACATGATGTGTCCTACTATGTGAGCGGCATTTTTAGATTTATTTCAGAAGCAGGTCTTCTGAAAACTATTTAAGTATTATAATGACATCTTAACTTTTATGATTTTAATTGAATTCTCTTTTATTTTTCATATATAAAAAATGCTATCGGCATCAGTGACCTTAGATGTCAGGATGCCAGAAAATTTTCAATCAATCAATCAATCTTAGACATACTGTACATACCACATTCGTTTTTTCTCCTTCTCTCTCATATATACTTATTCTTAGACATACTGTAGATACCACATCCGTTTTTCCTCTTTCTCTCTCAAATATACTTATTCTTAGACATACTGTACATACCACATTCGTTTTTTCTCTTTCTCTCCCAAATATACTTATTCTTAGACATACTGTACATACCACCTAACTTTTTTCTCTTTCTCTCGTAAATATACTTATTCTTAGACATACTGTACATACCACATTCGTTTTTTCTCTTTCTCTCTCAAATATACTTATTCTTAGACATACTGTACATACCACATAATTTTTTTTCTCTTTCTCTCGTAAATATACTTATTCTTAGACATACTTACATACCACATAATTTTTTTTCTCTTTCTCTCGTAAATATACTTATTCTTAGACATACTGTACATACCACATTAATTTGTTCTCTTTCTCACGTAAATATACTTATTCTTAGACATAGTGCACATACACATTCGTATTTTTTTATTCTTTCTCAAATATACTTATTCTTACACATACTGTACATAACATATTCCTTTTTTTCTCTTTCTCTCTCACATATACCTATTCTCTGACGTACTTATACCATTCATATTGCTCTATCTTTCTCACATATACACATTCTTAACCATACATACCCATAGACCGGTGTAAGATTCCTAGAAGAACGTCATTTGCAGTACTAATATATCAGGAAAAAAAATCTCTGCAATAAATAGCCGCTAAGGAGCAAATGTAAACTGTAATTCCTTTTTTTTTTTTTTTTTTTTTTTAGATAATTAAGATTTAATCCATTGTTTGTTATTTTGTTTTAAATACGAAATAAATAAATGAAAGAATTGAGCTACAACAACCATATGAAGAGGACTTGAAGAAAATAGTAGGACCCAATTTATTCAGTGAAAGAAATACAGAATAAAAGAACATTTTTACGCGATGTGTAGAAAAAGACAAGGTAATATAAAAGAAAGATAAACTCAAACATGAAATACATCGCAAGATTATCATGCCTCGACCATGAAACTGAACCCGATTATTGAGCGTTAAATATTTCAAAACGATATTTTCATTATTATTATTAGTATCACTATTATCAAAAGGGAGAGGTTTACCATCCCAAATGAGTCAAGCTTGACTCTTGCAGAGCTGGCCAGATTGAATTCGGGAATAGAAAATATTTGCATTAATGTCCCTCCCCCCCAAAAAAAATATATATAAATATAGGAGATAGAAATTCAATAAATTATAATGTAGAAATTTTTTATCAGATCATGAATACAGTTTGTTTGCGTATTGAAGCAGTTAATAATAGTTTGATCAGAAAATTGGAAAAAAAAAACTTATCAAGTACTGCAAGTAATGTCATTTACCATTCAGTAAATATCGATGATAAATATAGAGGCTTTAAAAAAAACTATAAAATTCGTCATGGTAAGTACGATGTGATGTATATTGAGTGACATTGACTTGTTTGTCTTATATTTTACTTTACTTTCACTTTAAGGTCTGTTTTTCTGGTCCTGTACAGCAAGGGAACTCTACCCTCTACAGGACCTCCACGGTCGTTTTATGATGTTCATTCGGGAGCATTTAACATTTCATAATGCGTATTGCTCGCTTACTGTTAGATCGTCACTAACGAAGCGCTCGCTGAATAAGAAAGTGTTCAGTTTCCTCTTGAAAGCCTTAATATTTTCAATTATTCGGATGTCTCGTGGGAGCTTATTGTATAGTATAGGTTCTGCATATATAAAGGCTCTTGAGCTTACAGTAGACATCTGTAACTATTCTTGTGTCAGGACGATTTGTTGGTTGCACAATATGTTGCAATTCTCTTAGATATTTTGGGCGACCGGTTCAGATAACTTGATGGGTTATTGTACACATCTTAAACTCAATTCTTAACCTTTATCTTTTCAACTCTCTGAACCTTCTGCATCAATGTGTAACTGATTTATGTACCTATATACCACGATGAAATTAAGGCTTCAATCATTGACTATAACTTCATAATATCGTTTTAAACGAATCTATCGCTAAGGCTGTCATATCTCTTATCGCCCTCAATGTCATATGCTATGATTTCACGTTCTTATCTTCAGTCTTCCACATGATAATTTCATACAAAAAGACCATACAATTTATCACCAGAAGGGAAATGAATTCATCTCTGTTTTCAGGGTGTATTTTTATATTAATTAATGTTGAATACATGTTAGAATTACATTTATTTTACCTCTATCAGTATTCTGGGACTATCTTCTTTTATTCATTCGTGTTAAAAGAACATGTTAGAATTAATTTTTTTTAATTTTTATCAGTTTTCTGATGATATTTTTTTCATCAATTCATGTTAAAAGTAAATGTTAGAATTGCATTTTTTTTATCTCAGTTTTCTGGGGATTTTTTTATTTAACTCATGTTAAAAGTACATGTTACAATTACATTTATTTGATCTCTATCAGTATTTTATTTATTTATTGGAAGCGATGAAATTTAGTATTAAGGCTAAAGTAACTAATTTGTCTTTGCCTTTATTAGCTCAGATTTTTCCTTCACCAGTGAGAGCAACAAATCGGCTTCAAATGTGACCTTCTGAAAGAGGAAATCAGAGGTTAATGTTGATCAGGAAGATATATTCAAATGAGTGGCATCAAAAACCGTCAAAAGTAATTCAATACTCAACTTCGAAGGAAAAATATTTGCCTTACGTTGAGTTTAAAAATGATAGACGTTTTGTAAATTTCATTATGGAATCTGAAGAGTTAAATGGAAATGTGATTCTAAACCAATGAATCATCTGAGGGCTATGATAAACAAATTGAAATGGAGTAATACGTTTGATATTTCTATAAAATTTTTGAATAAAGATTATAATGAAATTTTACCTGTTACCAGTGTAATTATATTTTGAACATGTCAGTGTTAGATAGCAAAGGTCGTTAATCCTGGTTGTCATTTGTATTTTTAATAGAGCCAGGAAAATATTCTCTCCCTGTGGCACATCTATCAGCGAACTACAACCTCATTACGATCATAAACTTGCGATACTCTTTTGTTTCCGGAATCATTTTTTTGTGTCTTTTCATTACGTTATCTTTACCTTTTCTCGGAAGCGTATTCGATATTTTTCCTTTATTTTTTTCACGTAGGATCTCTCTCTCTCTCTCTCTCTCTCTCTCTCTCTCTCTCTCTCTCTCTCTCTCTCTCTCTCTCTCTCTCTCTCTCTCTCTCTCTCTCTCATATATATATATATATATATATATATATATATATATATATATATATATATATCTCATATATATATATATATATATATATATATATATATATATATATATATATATATATATATATATATATATTATGACATGCCTAAGCTGAATGTCCTCGTATTCAGTGGTAAATACTTTAGCTTAAAGATGGCCTTAGCTAACAGTAGGAAGCATAAAAAAATAATACTCCACCAAAATAAAATCTAATCTGTGCGAAACCATGGTCGGGTGAACGAAACTCAGCAATCTCTTATTATAATTATTAATTACTAATCATACAAATTAACACTTGAATTACTTAGCACTTATACATGAACGAAATCGTTTCAACAAAACACTTCACTAGAATAATTACACATATAGCAAATAGTTCAATAATTCAACACAAACACAATATCTAAATAACAAAATACACTTAATAAAAGGAGAAAGAGCCACTAGCCACTAACACTGTCTTCAAAACCGGAAGAATACACCTAACCTAACAAGAAATTTGAAGTACTCAAGTAAACAAAATGAAGAACATAAAGGAGAGGTAATGGGAAAAGAGACTTTGCTCTGGACCAGGAAGGATCAAAAGTGAAGAAAGCAATCAACAGAGGGAGTGCATATAGAAAGTAAGAAAGTACTAAAAACAATTTATAATATTCAATATGTACAATAGTGGAGTGAAAACTTGACAATTTCCCTCCCCCCCACTAAGATGGGTCCATAGTGGTGGATCCAGCTGAAGATGCTGATGAAAGGCGTGACAAGGTGTCTGCAATGGTGTTATTAGTTCCTTTGATACTTTGAAGCTGGGTATTAAAGGTGCCAAGGATGTAAGACCACCGTAAGAGTTTTAGAATTTTGAGTCTGGCACGGTTGAGGAACGTGAGAGGTCGGTGATCAGTAAAGACAATGACCCGAAGATGCCCTTCAAGATAAGGGTGGAAGTGTTGTAAAGAAGCTATGGTCGCGTAAAGCTCCTTCTCTACGGTAGCCCATTTGGTTTGTGCTCTCCTGAAGAATCTCGAGTGATAGGCTACTGGTAGGTAATGCAGTGCTGGAATACAGCTGGTGTCATTAGGAGCTTAAGATTGTAGAAGTACAGCTCCATAACCTGTGCCACTGGCGTCTACCTGTAGTAAAAATTCCTCTGAGAAGTCTGGTGCCCTTAAAATTGGTTTAGAGATCAAATTACCTTTAAGTTGATGGAAAAGATTGTTTAACTCCTTGGTTTAAACAAAGTTTACTTTGTTAGATAGTATTGCATATAATGGAGCAGCAAGAATGGTGAAATTTTTTTACGAATTTAGAATGATAATAGACCATACCTAAAAAGATCTTAAGGTGAGATTTCGAATGGGGTACAGGTATGTTCATTACACTCTCAATATTAGCATCTTTTGACATTATTTCTCCACTGCCCAAATAATGACCAAGGTATACAACCTTAGCTTGCCCAAATGAACTCTTGGCTAAGTTGATGGTGAGACCTCCGGTACGTAGCCGTGTAAACAGTTTTGAGAGTCTGCAGATGTTCCTCCCAAGTCATGTTTGCTATGACTATATCGTCCAAGTACACATAGACGTTAGGTAAATCACTGATTACCTCTGCCATCAGCCTCTGAAATGTAGCAGGGGCATTAGAGAGCCCAAAAGGCATAACCACATATTCAAATAGGCCAAAGGGTGTTACAAAAGCAGAGATTGATTGTGCCTTTGGGGTCAGTTCTACTTGATAGTACCCTTTTGGTAAATCAATCTGAGTCAAAATCTTTGAATTACTAATGTTATCTAAAATATCATTGATCCGTGGCAAAGGAAAAGAATTCTTAACGGTGACCTTTTTCAGTCTGCGGTAGTCTGTAAATAGCCGTAACTTACCGTTTGCTTTTGGTACAAGTTTACAAGGCGAAGCCCAAGGAGAGGTACTTGGGACTGCTAACTTGCGATCTATCAAGTATGGTACCTCTGACCTTAAGGATTCACGCTTCTTTCCTATCGCTCTGTAAGATGGTTGTCTGATGGGTTGTGTTCCCGGCTCCAGCAAGATGTCATGTTGAATCAGGTTACAGGTTCCTGGATCATCAGTGCACAAGTCCTGAAAACTGGTGAGTAAGGAGTTTAGTTCTTTGCTTTCATTTGTAAGCAAGTGTGATAAGGAGGAGTCAAGCTTACCCATTATCTCAAAGTTAGTTAAATCACTAAAAGAAATCAGTTCTGGTTCTTCATCAAGGTCTTTATTAGTAGTAGCAACAGGATAGTCTTCTTTAGACCTAGGAGTTGAGGTGGTCACCAATGTTACTCGAGGTGGTCCACTATTTACTCTACTTTATTACTGCTTCAACAAGTTCACATGTACTAATTGTGTGTCCTTCCTCCTATCTGGGGTACTAATTACATAGTTTACCCTAGAAAGACGATCTAGGACTGTATATGGGCTGGTAAACTTCTTTCTCAATGGAGCTCCTAGAATTGGATGGTATAAAAGGACCTGGTCACCTTTCTGGAACTCCCTTAACCTGGCTTTCTTGTTCCCCTGTTGCTGCATTACTTTTTGTAAGGGAAAGGATGTTAGAACATACCAAATCATTTATCTGATGAAACTTTCTTTTAAGATCTTTAATATATTGAACGTGTTAGTAGTCCCCTCTGGTTTCTGATGCAAAATATTTTCTTTCACCATACCCAATACAGTTCGTGGTAGACGACCAAACAATTCCTCAAAGGGAGATATCCCTGTGGAGTCATGTGGAGTGCATCGAAAAACATACATTAGGAGATCAGGGTCCTCATCCCAATAATTTGCAGTTTCATTGCTGTGATTACGCAAAAGGTTCTTCAAGGTTTGATGGAACCTTTCCAGGTCACCATTTTTCTGTGGATGATATATAGAGGGGTTAACATTATGAATATTCAATGTATGCATAGCTTGTTTGAAGACATGGCTTGTAAAATTGGTTCCCTGGTCACATTGTAACTCATAAGGAAATCCTAAAACAGTGAAAACCTTCCTAAGGTTCAGTAATATAGTCTTTGCATTTATATTTCTGATTGCAAATGCCAAAGGGTACCTTGAAGTGGGACACATAGCGGTCAGTATGTATTCATTCCCTCTCTTACTCTTTGGTAAGGGACCAACGCAATCTATGATGAGTTTGTAAAAAGGAGTTTTGGGTACTAGTACGTTCTGAAGTGCTGCTGGCGGGATTCTCTGGTTAGGTTGACCTGTAACCTGCCAATGGTGACATGAAGCTACATAGCTCTTAATATCTTTACCAATGCCTGGCCAATAATAGTCTTCACTTACTCTTTTATATGTCTTGTTGACCCCTAAGTGGGATTCTGCAGAATGAGCGAGGTCTATCAAGGAAAGTCTTAGAGGTCGAGGAATGACTTTTTGGTGGCAATCCTTTCAAGTATGGTTATTATTAATGTGTGGTCACATGAAATGCCTGCAGAGAATACCTTTATTCACATAGAAATATGGCAATTTAAAATTTTCATCTGGAATTCTCACCTTTTTCCAAAGTTCACTAAGGCTGGGGTCCTCTTTCTGTAGCTCAGTAAACTCTTTCTTACCCACGTTCACTAAGTCTAAGGCGTCCATAGTTCTTCCAGTAGTTTTACTCTCACTTTTCAAAGGTCCTGCCCTGGAAGTATTCCTAGTCACAACCTGAGTTACAGCTGGTGGAGCTTCTATGGACTTACATTCTTCTTGGATTACAAATTTAGGATCTGAAATAAAAAAAATTAGTTTTCACCTGTGACCCTGCTAGATCATTACCCAAGATCAGCTTTACTGGAGAACACAGCAAGCCTTGCATTAACACAGCTACTTCAGCCTTTCCTGTAAAGTAAGGACTAACAATTTCCACTTCAGCAAGAGGCAGAGTCCTAGAAGAGGTTAAATCTGAAATGGTTATAAATTCCTTAATATAAGTTAAATTCTTCGAACCTAAGTCTGCCAATATAGACTGAGAGGAACCAGAGTCTCTGAGGCACTTCAGTGAAGTACCATTTACAGTAAAATCACAAATAAATCCTTCAAACGGCTGCAACCCTTCCATTGGAGTAGTGGCATGGCATGTGCTCCTTGACTGGGCATTTTTACCTTCTTTTGCTTTTGAAGTTTTGCACTGGGAAAGTGGACAATTTTCAATAGTGTGGCCCTCTTTATTGCAGTAAGCACAGGATACCTGGGGAGATTTGGAAAAGGAAGGAGATGATTTGCTAGTTTGACCCTTTTGTGATTTATGGATTAAGTGGTAATCATCAGCGAGACTAGCTTCCTTCTTTACCAGTGTTTCACCTTTAAAATGAATGAAGGTTGAGATATGAGTAGGCACTTTCCTCAAAAATTCTTCTAGAAGAATCAAATTCTTAAATGATTCGAAGTTATCAACACCTGCTCTTTCTAACCACTTATTGAACTGCCTAATTTTGACACTACAAAATTCTACAAAAGTTTGATTGAAAATTTTAACAGAATTTCTAAAAATCTGTCTATACTCTTCTATGGTAATGGAGTAAGCATCCAAGATAGTTTTCTTTAACACTGTATAGTTTTTTTCACTTACCAGTTGTGAAGCAACAAATGCAGTTTTACCCTTCACTTTGTTCTTGATGAGCAAAGACCAGAATTCTAAAGGCCATTTTAAGGTTCCTGCAATTTGTTCAAAGTTCTGGAAGAAAACCTTGGGATCTTTCGCGTCAAAATCAGGTACAAGCTTACTTGCTTTAAAAACATGAAACGTAGCAGGAAGTGTGGCTTCCTTTCTGTTACTTAAAGAAAGCTACTGGAGTTTTTTGTGGTGTCTTATCTCCGCTTCTCGTTCCTTCTCTCTTGCTTCTGCTCTCTTCTCTTCTGCTTCTCGTTCCTTCTCTCTCACTTCTGCTCTCTTCTCTTTTAGATAGAGCTCCCGTTCGGTTGTTTCCTTCTTTACCTTCTCTAACTGCAATTGAAGCCTTATTTTCTCTACTTCTGTGTCTACTGGAACAGGCAGAAGTACTCCTGCTGCAATTTTGAGTACTTGTGCTTCTTCATCATCTGCAATAATCTCTTGGTTGATTATATAATCTAAAATATCACTCAGTAATCTAGCCTTCACATAAGCAGGATCAACCACAATGTTCCATTTTGCTGCAACGTCACGCAGATCTTGTTTAGTAGCATACCTGAGCGTAGATAATTCCTCTTTGGGGTTTCCAACAAAGCTATCTAGATTAAAAGGCATTTTTAAACAAAGTTTGATTACTCACTAAACAACACTTATGTAAATACAACAAATCCTACCTACCTAACAATGAATGGGTAACTAAACGCGAATACATTAACTCTAAGTTAATCATTCTAAACAGTATTCATATTTATAAAAGGAAGTAATCAGTAGCTACACGTACATTGCTCCTAACGTAAACAAACGTAACAAGTTATATTTACTACCGAGAACCTATAATGATAAATTTTAGGTAACTGCAGTCCAACGCTATTACTGTACTTATAATAGAATGCTAACAGACAGCGAGAAGAGTATTTAAATACGAATAATGACAACTGCTAGTTACAGAATGGTAATTACCTAGAGATTTACGCAGCAACCTGGCTAAACCACATGTCTAATCTTTTGGAGTTAAACTATTGCAATTCGGTAATTATAGAAAGTCTGGAATCACAGAGTGTTCAAGGTACACTAAAAGTGTGAGAATGAACTAAAACTTCTGCAATGAGAAGACTTTAAAAAGGAGTACAGTGGATTTTGCTAATCCGAAAGGTCGGGAGCTAATCAACGATATGCAAGGTAACGTAAAATTAACGTAACTTATCACTTTATATGATAGTGAGGGTGACCTTTATTATGGAAAATATTAATGAGGCGGGCATAAGAGGCGATGTACGCAGAGATCCCTGTCAATTAACACTTGTTATCGACTTAATCCTTCAAAAATACTTTACCTTAGTTTAAGGAGAGATGTGTATTCTTGCCTGGTAGCTACTGTCAAACACAGTTAAATGAAAGTGAAGAACAGCGTAGCGTGGCACTAACTGTACAAATTATTAATGAAGCACAATATCAGGACATATCATTCACCAACTGCTCTTAGAAATTCACCAAAAACATTTCAACAGTTTGTAGTCACACAACAGATTTGGAATCCCGGTCAGGCCCCCAAATTATGACTTGCCTAAGCTGAAGGTTCTCGTATTCAGTGGTAAATACTTTAGCTTAAAGATGGCCTTAGCTAACACTCAGTATGAAGCATAAAAAAAAATAATATTCCACCAAAATAAAATCCAGTCTGTGCGAAACCATGGTCGGGTGAACGAAACTCAGCAATCTCTTATTATAATTATTAATTACTAATCATACAAATTAACACTTGAATTACTTAGCACTTATACATGAACGAAATAATTTCAACAAAACACTTCACTAGAATAATTAAACGTATAGCAAATACTTCAATAATTCAACACAAATAAACATAATATCTAAATAGCAAAATACACTTAATAAAAGGAGGAAGAGCCACGAACACTGTCTTCAAAACCTGAAGAATACACCTAACCTAACAAGAAATTTGAAGTACCCAAGTAAACAAAATGAAGAACATAAAGGAGTGGTAATGGGAAAAGAGACTTTGCTCTGGACCAGGAAGGATCAAAAGTAAAGAAAGCAATCAACAGAGGGCGTGCATATAGAAAGTAAGAAAGTACTAATAACAATTTATAATATTCAATATGTACAATGGTGGAGTGAAAACTTGACAATACACACACACACACACACACACACACACACACACACACATATATATGGTGTTATCAATATCCCTCTTATTATGATAAAGAGCAAGTCTCTCTCTCTCTCTCTCTCTCTCTCTCTCTCTCTCTCTCTCTCTCTCTCTCTCTCTCTCTCTCATATATATATATATATATATATATATATATATATATATATATATATATATATATATATATATGTATATATATATATATATATGTATATATAATGTCCCATGTCAACGGATAATGAGACATCGGAACATGAGTTTTTATTCACTTTATTATAAAAAGGTTCGTGAATACACTGTGTACAGCTGATACTCTCAGGTGAGTACCTCTTCTACTGATCGCTTGAATGGTACTGACTAACCCTCGGCAAGCAAAATGTAATCTTGCTTTATCAACATGCTAAATTGTTAAGTTTTGTGGAATTTTCCACTGTGATGGAAATATACTGTCAAACACATCACCTTATGATCTAGGGTCATTTTGCATACAAGGATTAAAACATATATATATATATATATATATATATATATATATATATATATATATATATATATATATATATATATATACATATATATATATATATATATATATATACATTTATTTACTTGTTTCCGGTCCCGCTCTGCTCTCTCTGTCCTTCGAGTAGAGGGGAGAGGGAGTATATATCTAAATATTTAGCCATTTTTCGGACGGGTCGCATACACTAGTCTAGTAATCATATGTATATGTGTGTGCGTATCAAGTAATTACTTCTATAGTATCATGAGACGTTTGCACCTCATCAAAGTTTCTGGATTTTAAGAACGTCAGGATTTCAATCTTGTCCGAAAATTTTGAGCACCGAACGCTGCGAAACTCTTTGGCATGTGATGAACTTGCACTACTACCCCCTCCCCCCCCCACACACACACACAAGAGACTCTGGATGGACGTGCGGCTTTAGTAAGTTCCTGTCGTTATTTATGCACATCATTTTTATCTTTTTTTATCATTGAATACCGATTCGGTTTGTCTCAATTGTGAAATGAAAGAAATAATCGTGGTGAAATCCAAGTCTTGTTTGCATTGCTAAAATCCTGGTGGCGGTAACCGTTGTCAATAGTAATCATCGAACTGTCATTTAATTATCAGAGGAAAAGCGAAATATTTGCCTTTGTAATAATATCATCTGGTTTTTGTGTATTTATTATTTGCATGGAGTATTTAGGATAAAGTTAGTACTACAATATCGACTCTGCCAAATATTATGGGGAAAGTCATTAATTTACTTCAAAATTTAGAATATAAATTCTGTCTTTAAATGAAGCCTTGACATTTATTTAGCGAAGGTCGAAATATGTTCGTTAACAACCGTTATAAAATTCATATCATTATCTTGTCAGTATACCATATTAACTTTTGGAAACTATGAAATAGAAATAAAACAAACTTGATAGAAAGAAAATTGTTATTTGTATCCTTTTTTGTAACGGGTTTCCTTATCTTCCTCATTCATTTGTTACAAAATATTAGTATTAATAAGTCTTCTCATAGTTTATATATGACATATCTGTTTTGATGTTGTTACTGTTTTTGAAATAATTTATTGTTAATTTTTTCTCATTGTTTATTTATTTCCTTATTTCCTTTCCTCACGGAGGTATTTTTCCCTGTTATAGCATCGTGCTTTTCCAACCAGGGTTGTAGCTTGGCTAATAATAATAATAATAATAATAATAATGATAGCTAAGTTACAACCCTAGTTGGAAAGTCCCCAGCAGGTCTCTTCCAGCGGCGGCGGCACTGCCAGCCGGCAACGGCTCCCCCGGCTGCTGGTGGTCTCTGCCGGCTGCCGGCGGTCTCTGCCGGCTGCCGGCTGGCAACGGTTCTGCCAGGGGCGGCGGTTCTGCCGGCCGGCAGCCGAGGATCCTTCCATCAAAGGGACCCAAGGCAGTCGGTGGCAGAGGACCAGGAATGGGTGGACTGCTGCCGCCCGGCAACTCAGCGGCCGGCAGTCGGTTCCCGAATGTCCAATGTCTTTGGCCCAGTATGAAAGTACGAGAGAAATAAAGGGTGGAGGAAGGCAAGGGTTCAGCCTTGCCGACCTGCATCCAGAATGAGGGTTCAAGTGGAAGGGGGAATTAAATTCGGGCTTCCACCCAACAATATCCCAGTCATAAGAGCTATGGAAGGCAGTCCAAAGGAGGACCGATGAACACTCCAAAGAATATGAGGATACTCGCTGGCAGCCGGTCTAGCTGGCGGCAGACGGGGAACCTCAGGCCAGTCCTACAAGAACCCTAGGGTCAATGTAGAACGACGGCCAGTAGGGTGTTGGATCATTCAACACGAAAGGGATACCGGGGAGGGGGTAGGTGTCCTATAGTTAAGGTAATGTCCAAAGGCACTACTCAACCTAAAGGATTCTGATCTCATAAAGTATCCTCAGGTAGGGGAAGTCATTTCCCCTGGTTGGATTAGTCAAGGGAGAGGATGTCCGTAGGACACCAACTCGCAAGAGAGCAGAATCTTGTACCAGAGACCCTAGGCAATGAAGAAATCCTTTCTTCGGTCTAGGGTCTACCAGCACAGGACTGTGCTAGGCCAGGGAAGGGGGAATTGTCATACAAAACTCCCAAGTATAGCCTAGGGAGGTCTAGCCTCCTGAAAGAGCAGCTTAACCTGACCTGGGAAATCATTTCACCAAGACAGTGTTTTGTCGTTTTTCTGTTATTCGTCGTATTCGGGCGTTTTTTCTGTTTTGCCTCGTTTCCTGACGTTTTTCTGTTTTTCGTCGTTTTCGACGTTTTTTCTGTTTTTCGTCGTATTCAGATGATTTTTTTTTCTGTTTATCGTCGTTTCCTGACGTTTTCTGTTTATCGTCGTTTCCTGACATTTTTCTGTTTTTCCTCATATTCTGACGTTTTTTGTTTTTCGTCGTTTTCGGGGACGTTTTTTGTTTTTTCGAGCGTTTTTCGGTGTTTTTTTGTCGTTTTGTAGCGCTTCTTATGTTTTTCGTCATTTTCGAACGTTTTTTTTTTTTTTTCTGTTTTTTGTCGTTTCCTGACTTTTTCTGTTCTTCGTCGTTTTCGGACGCTTTTTCGGCGTTTTCCGTTGTGTTCTAACGTTTTCCCCAGCATAGGATAATGAGATTGTTGGGTCTGTGATAGGCAAAACTAGATGGAAATCCGCCAAAAAGATAAAAGCTGATGTTTAGCTCTTATATTTTTTACATCAGTATAATCTGCCTTGATTTCTTTCACGAAATTTTGGGGTAACTTTTTCTTCAATTTTACTGACATTTTGTATCCCGAAATCGAAATCTGTCAGAAAAAATAAACGTTTATCAATTAGTGCCTCAAATGAATTTCTTGAAGCAACAAAGAGCGTCATTACTATAGTTTACTTAATTCAACTGTAAGGAATTTCAACAATTAATTTTTTTTCTTCAATTTTAGTGACACTTTGATCCCAAATAACGTCAGTATATAACTTGATATTGGTGGCCGTATGGAAACCTTTGTGGCCTTGACTTAATATTTATGACTTTTGAGATATAGGAAGTATCCCTACCTTTAAATTTGTCAATACACACACACACAAACACACACAAACGTTCTTTTATTAGTGCTTCCAACTAATTTCTGGAAGCAACGAAGAGGGTCATTACTATCTCTTACTCAATTCCACTGTGAGGAATCATAACAAGTTCCCAATTGTCGCTTCCAACTGCCTATAAAATGTCAAACTATCATTGTCCATCATAGTCACTTTTACTGGCTCTTCTTCTTCCCTCCGAGAGTTATGTTGTTTCAAATCTTCAACGTCTGTTCGTCGTGTAGGGGGAAAGAACAAAAATATGCAAACGATTTATTCGGAAAGGAATTAGTTAATTGAGTAATTGGTTATTAAAAGATCAAATCTTCAATCAATTACGTAATCATAAAGGGTCAATTCAAATGAAGAATGTTTTAGGGTGCAAGTTATTTTTTATTTTTCTCTCGGACCATCATCAGGGGGAAGATTATTTATCAATCCGTTTGGAGGAAGTTTTGCAAAATAAATTTTAGTCCAATGGTATAACAGACATGCAAATAAAATTAGGTATTTAAACAGCCCGACAAACAGACTGACAATTTAATGATAACGGATATTTAAACCTGACAAATAGTCACACATGTAAATAATGACATAGCCACTTTAATATCTTGTCAAACAGAAGGATATCCAAATAAAAACATAGATATTTAAATAGCCCGACAAACATGCAGACAAAAAAAAATAATAACATATATATTTAAACCACAACAAACAGAGAGGTATACAAATAATAACAAACATTTAAACAGCCTTGCAGATCCAGACAAACAAATAATAACATAAACATTCACAGCTAGACAAACGCGTAATAACATAGACATTTAAAAAGCCCAACAAACAGACAGATATACAGATAATAACATGGATATTTTAACAGCCCAACAAACAGACAGATATACAAATAATAACATAGATTCTTAAGACAGACAGACAGTTAGGGAGATGAATTAACGACCAAACAGACATCTTGTTATTTTCCTAAATCTAATGATATTAGTCATGATGTCCATTTGGGGTAAAATGTTAGTAGCTTGGAGTTCCCTTTCGGATCAACATGTAAACAAACAAACAAACAATAATCAGCAATATTCCTCTGTGTAGCATGTTCACGTAAGGGTTAGTGCTGTCAGTGCACCTCCCGCAGTATTATTATTATTATTATTATTATTATTATTATTATTATTATTATTATTATTATTATTGCTTGCTAAGCTACAAGCCTAGTTGGGAAAGCAGGATGTTGTAAGCCCAGGGGCTCCAACAGGGAAAATAGTCGAGTGAGGAAAGGAAACAAGAAAAAATAAAATTTTTAAGAACAGTAATAACATTGAAATAAATATCTCCTATATAAGCTATAAAAACTTTAACAAAACAAAAGGGAGAGAAAAAAAAAAGACAGAACAGTGTGCCCGAGTGTACCCTCAAGCAAGAGAACTCTAACCCAAGACAGTGGAAGACCATAGTACAGAGGCTATAGCACTATCCAAGACTAGAGAACAATGGTTTGCAGCTTCTCTTCGACCCCCAAACTGCTGAAACATTTTATCCTTCTACTTCGGTTCCATCCCCACTTTCATCTACCCAAGTACGAGTATATTCACTCCAAAAAGTATCGGTGCTCACTTCCGGTTTATCATTTTTAGACCAATGACGATAAGTACTGGAAAATGAGATTTGTTTCAGTCGTATGTTGGCAGCCCTGTAATCCTTCAGGGATGCCAGTGTTTAAATATTTCGCCAGTTTTTCTACGTTTTGCTATAGAAGCACAATTATTATTATTATTATTATTATTATTATTATTATTATTATTATTATTATTATTATTATTATTATTATTAGAATCCAAGCTACAACCCTAGCTAGAAAATCAGCATGCTATGACAAGGGCTCCAACAGGGAAAAGTAGCTCAGGGAGGAAATGAAAAAAAAAAAAAAAAAAAAAAAAAAAACTACAAATGATCATTTCATCTTGTCTGCGTAATCTTAATCGTAATAACGTTTCACTTACCAACATTCCCGAAAAGAAAATTACATCTCTTCCAAATTAATTCGAAGTTCTCAATCATAATATGTACTAATAGTTTTTGGAGCGATTGTACAGTTCGCATCATTAATTCCGGTACACTGACATCCCCTTATCTTCCCGTGAAGTGTATCGGAATTAAGGAAGCCAACTGTACAACCACTTTAACTTGGACCCATAAAAGTAAAACTGTGTGGCACTTTCGCACTGAATGGCCTCCCGGCCTCATTACTGGACCAGAAGGAGCTAATTCTCTCAATCTATAAAATCCAAATCCATTTATTTTGTAATATGTTATTATGATAATGAAACGAAACAATATGAAATCAAATAAAGCGGAATTTTCGCTGATTAACAATAATGAAAATTTAAAATCGAGAAGCAATGAATTTTGATGTCATAATTTGGGTCTGGGAAGTTTTGGGCTTTGATGTCATTTAAATGTAAACTCTGATATAAATTGCAGATGAGATTAACCCAAGCGCCGAAAATGACACAAGAAAATTGCCTCATTAGCATTGATGTGTGTGTGTGTGTGTGTGTGTGTGTCTGTGTGTGTCTTGAATAGTGTGTTCATCAGTCATCATTTTGGCTTTGCCAATTTTAGTTATAGATGAGTTGTCTGTTAGTGTTCACCATATTTTCACAATGGTTGCACGCTTATTCTGGCCTACCTTTGAACATCACCACACTCTAAAAAATTAAGGGTATAAAAGGGGTAGAAAAAGGGTATTTCTAGTGGTTAAAATAGCATACCCTATCGGGGTATATAAGAACTATAATATACCCTTTACAATATACCCATATCAAGGGTATAACATATACTTGAGATACCCTTACTTAGGGGTGTATCTCAGGTAAAGAATACCCTTTTACAGGGTATTCTATACGACATAAATACCCGTGTATATTAATTATAATTTTATAATTAATATCTATTCCAACATTATATAGGTGTAGTTATAGCTTATAGGTATATAAAGTAATAAGGTCAATGATTTTAAAAGTTTGGTTTATCAATTTATTATTTCCATTACACTTGAAAATCAAAGGTATATATATAATATATAAAGAGTGATGGCAGAAGCTGCAAAGCAAACCGTACGCAGAAATCTGTGAAAAGAAAATATTTGTTAGCGTGTGTGTGCCTATTTATATATATATATATATATATATATATATATATATATATATATATATATATATATATATATATATATATATATATATATATATATATATAGAGAAGAAAGGAAAAAGTATCATGCATAAATACCTGTCTGCTACCTCAGGTCAAACTGATTAAGAAATCATTGGCGTCAGTGTTTGCTTACAGACTACGCGTAATCGTAATGTTATTAACGTTTAGCTGAATACGTTGTTTATGGTTTTTTTCCTCCCAGACAGCTTGACGCGCTCTCTCTCTCTCTCTCTCTCTCTCTCTCTCTCTCTCTCTCTCTCTCTCTCTCTCTCTCTCTCTCTCTCTCTCATAATTAAGTACTAATGATAATTTCTTACTTATTTTCCCCGGTGTTAGTAATAATGATTTTTTAGACTATCACAGCCTGAATGCAAAACTAATGATGATGTCTGACAATTTTTATTCGTAACGATGAAGTAGGAAATAATGTTAAGTATGGTAGTTTTGACTTTTAAAATACTGCAGAAATAATGGGGATGAGTAACCTAAAATTTATTCAAGGCAGCATTTCAGATAATAAGAAACATACATACCACATTTTATCATACGTAAAATTATGGTAAAAAGTGTTATAGGTCACATAAATACCAGAGTCAATGCAAAAACCATAATAATAAAAACAATATAATAATAATATAAGGAGTATAATAATAATAATAGTAATAATAGTAAAAAGAGTAAAGGAATAATAATAATCATAGCAATATTATTATTATCATTTTATATTGATATCAAAATAATAATAATAATAATAATAATAATAATAATAATAATAATAATAATAATAATAATAACAGTAAAATTAAATGAGATTATGGAAAGCAGTCAGCGAGAGACAGAGGGGAGAAAGAATTCGCCTGGCGAGAGAGAGGGAGGACTTGTCTCAGTTGTAGTGACGTCACATTAATAACGGCTATCCGAGAGAAAGCTGTACATGAGTTGACAAAGAGCAATTTCATATATATATATATATATATATATATATATATATATATATATATATATATATACTTATATATATATATATATATATATATATATATATATATATATATATATATATATATATATATATATATATATATATATATAAGATTAATTGAATTATTATAACTAAAGAAGTTACTAAAGTCTACTAAGTAGTATGTCAAAAGGCTTCGTCTCTGTTTTAACCATCTTTCAGTGCAAACCACCACGTAGGTATATGCTATTTAGAATCATTGTCAAAACGAAATAAAATAATGTAAGTGTCATTCTCGAATTGTTGTGGTTCTTTCACCATAGTTATGACATGCAACAGAGACGTACATAGCCGCGTATTTGTATGGTAAACCGCCGCCTTTTTATAAGCATCTATCGGCGTTTTTCTTTCAAGTCAGAGTTGGCGGTATATATACATGTTGGGGACCACTGTCTATGCTTGCATAGATGGACAGTTAGTGTTCTTACCTTGGTTAGCAGTTAACAGGTGAAATGCAGTGTAGATATTATAATCCCGATGACGCTAATTGGAGCAATTCATCTTCACTGCAGAGCAGACGAGAGTCCAGACGCCACTGAAATTTCCCGCCAAATTCCCGGGGTCTCGAAGAATCTCGAGACGGCAACAATACAAATTGCCAAGTACCGCATTTTGTAGGAACTTGCTTCAAAACTATCCATAACTCAAAACCAATATGTTGTTCGTAACTTTTTTGGTGCATTACACTATCAGTGTAACAATATGGTGATTTAATACAGAGTAAAAGTTCATTTCATGACATGATCACACAAACTTACCAAGCCCATTTTAAGACAAAGTACAATAGAGGGTATATTATTCACAAAAAATACCCTGCCTCCTGGTGTTGAGGGGTATATTAGAGCCTTAGGGTGTTTTACATGTATTTAAACCCCAGCTCAATCGTTATACCCTTTCTGTACCTTGAACTTTTTACAGTGCACGATTATGTTATGCCGATGAGAACTCGAGTAGTTTTTGAGTCACGGTTCACTGTTCGCTCAATGGCTTGATCACGGTACTTGGTCTTTGACGGACTCCACAGATGCAATCACCGGAATCCAGAACAAACCTCTGTTCCTTTTGTATTTAAGGGTAATTCATAACAAATTTACTGGCCCCATAAACCCACCAATCTGATCTATGAGTTCACACTAAATGTTTGTTATGTCATAACCCACAACGCTCACTAAGCCAGGTTAAATTACGCAGCCCCCCCCCCCCATCACGGACTCCAAGAAATGTAAGAAATATGGCGTCGGTGTAATGGAACCATGTGTTGGGAAAACAATGTTTGATTTGCTCATCATTGAATCCTTCTCCTTAAGAATATATCTTTATGATGAATTGGATTTTTATTTAACCGAAATTTAATAAAGGTACATAATTTTTTCCCACATATTACTAGGTTTGGATTGATAATATTTGAAATATATGTAATATAAAATTTACTGCTTTTTGTAAATTTCATGATAAGTTTGACCCTGAAATAACATCATATATGGTGCAAAAATTTTTTTTACAGTGCCTGCCAGCCTGATCATATGGCTTGAGTGTTTTACAATATAATTTTACAATAACATCATCATTGGTAAAATATAACAAGAAGTTTATTGTTTATTGAAATTTTATTAGCACTAATTTCTAATTATAATCTATCCCATGCATAACACACAATCATAATGATAAAGTTCATGAACACCTTATCAGAGCAGTTAAAAAAAAATAGCACCTATTGGAATGCTTCTGATGATTAATGGAAATACTTTATCATTTAATCCAAATGCAAAAAAAGGTCTCTAAAACAACTGAACAGTCTTTCCAATTATAAATTGAGAAATAACACCTATATAGACCTCTAATAGAAATTAAAAACTGACTGAAAACATATTTGCATGAACATAAAGCACCTGTATATATGTATCTACTTTTAATTGTACATTCACATGAACAGAAACAATAAAATACATGACACAATTCTTTAGAAAAATGTTTTAACAGAACCCTCCCAGGAATCATTTTAAAAATATACTAATATCCAATAGGCAACAACACAATTATGTTCAAAAGGGCAAAAAAAAAAAAAAAAAAAAAAAAAATACTGTGCAGCACATGAGGGGCAGAACCACTTTTTGGAATCATTTGGTCCTACATTCATACAATTTTTGAAAAACCATTTCCTACACTGGTCACATCTTACCATGTTGTCCAGGCAATCAGGCATCAAACAAGTACACCATAAATTTAAACTCTGTTCCTTGTATATCTGGGGTTTCCTTAATCGAGAAATTTGTCAAACTTTTGGAAATAGCTCAAACATACCTTTTTCCAAACAAGCATGCAAGTGTGGTCTCATTTGATCAGTATAAAAAACAACATACTTATTTCCCAGAAAACCTGAAAAACAATATTCTACCGTATTTGCAATTGCAAACATTCCACAGTCTACAGAATTTAGCTGCTTTTGGACTCTGTTAATAACAACATCTATCTGATTCATTTGACCCTGGTTATAAATCTGAGCAATCTGAATTTGTAAAGATGGGCTTAAGCTCTCGTGCCCATAGAGGCTGTCTAACAAATAAACTGGTTCAGATTGTGGTTGAAATGTACAGACCCAATAGAGTTTACCTGTATGTAGCATTTACACACTTGGGGGCATCACTCTCTGAAATGGTTTTGTCCATGTCTAGCGGTCTTCAAGATCAAGGTATTGTGGGGCATATACAGAATCCTGATGCCCACTTATAGTGGGAAACTGTTTCCTTGATATGCAATTTGCCTTTTCTATTAAATTACTAGACAATGATACACCTTCTAATACGTTCATCTCATCATCCCTTTTTTGGTCTCTTACTAATGGAAATATTCAAGGAGTCATGTTTTCTCTCTGTTGAGAGACGTCTATGATCTGGCTTGCCAGGAGGAATATTTTCTTTATCAGGTGAAGCCTTTAAGTCTTAGGTATTCCCTCATTATGGGTCTTGGAGCTGCTGGCATCACTGGTTCCATGCAGGTCTAACTTTCTTTTGGACAGTGACAGACTGTTTCTTCTAGTATGTGTATTTTCAAATCTGAGCTTTTTAGAAGTAGCCTGCTTTTGTTTGCTCTTCAAAGTGGATTTTGGTGTCTGATTTTGAATTGGTACCAATTATATGTACAGTACTCAAGTTGAACAAATTACATATTCAGCAGCTCCAAACTTCATTTACATTGGTTATCCCAACAACTTCTCCTCCAAACCAAGGACATCCAATCACCCTTCTTGCTCTGTATATCTGTGAGATCCATATCCAATCAGACAAATGAGAAAAACAATTAAACCATGCTCTCCCCTGATTACTGGTTACTGATTTGTATCCCTTTGATGTTCCTAATCAGGTTAGAGGTGCTATGGAAGCCAGATACCCATGGCTTCTGAGAAAACATTAGGGGAGACTCAACCTACATATGGCATCATTATATTTAATTACATATTAATTACGAACCCCCAAAAATTTATATATCCAACACAATTTAACAATATTATTGTATTAGAGAGCTAATAATGTTTCCATTGTGTTGTAAATATATCATTTATAGTAGTAAAAAAAACTCTTTAAAATTACCATTTGGGAAGCTAGAATGGGTCATGGGTAAAAAAAATGTGAAGGTTTTTAGCAGTTTTCATATACTCATCCACCCAGCAAGGATCCATCCGGTACTGGATGACAAATACTAAAGTACACCCTGTTTGCTGTGACAAAAACATACTGCCTTGCGAAAAAAGAGAATATACCAGTTAAAGTTCAGTGTAAAATTCAATAACCTTGGTCTTCTTTATTTCATGAATAAAAAAATCGTGTTATTTTTACATATTGTTTTTGGTTAACTCTTGTAAAGTGTAATAAATTCTATATTTGAAATAGCTTGGCATGTAATACTTTTTTTCTATTATATTCTACTTCTACAACTAGATTTATCTTGTAATAATAAGTAGTATTTACATGTATATAAAACAGTTCATATTGTTACTTGCAAATTAGTGTTAGTTTCTGTACATGAATATAGTTCATATTATTACATGTTAATTTATGATTTAGTTTCCTTCTTTTTTTTCTTTGACTCATTTTTATCATTAAATGTTGTGAGGAAGTTATAATTTATATATCATATATAGGGCTCTTTTGTTTCAGCATAATTTATGCTATAGATGAAGTGAAAATTGTTACAATCAGTTTTTTTTTTGGGGGGGGTTGTTAAATAAGTGAAATTATTTTATGAATAAATGTTAAAAAAATTATATAATACAGGAGAAAAACTGGCACAGGTATGTCCCTTTCAAGAAAAATTATAACTGATCGCTAAAACATACGACAGATATTAAGAAACATTTTTGCATACACCGGTAAAATTGGGCTATATTCGGGGCATCTGTCGATATGCGTAAAAAAAAAAAGTAGTTTGTTATGACCTAGAATATTTGCATTAGTCATTTACTGGTTAGTTTTATGCTCATCAACAGAATTTAAAAAAAAGTGAGCTGCTCAGGCTCCTTACACAAGACTTTTAAGCTTATTTATCAAGGCTTTCTGCTTGCAGTAACGGTTGGTCACTGAGTCCGTGAGGACCTGGTAGAAAAACTGCGCTATCTTCTATTTACAAGTGTATTAAGTTAAATTTGCTTTCTATATCAACTTGAGAACCTGTCCCAACAGACAAAAACCAACAACATGTACCGCTGAGTTAAACTTAAGAAACAAACGTTTGTTCTAGGGTCCGGCGATTACATCTGTGGAGTCCTAGTCCAGGTCCGAGTCCGGCAAATACCAAGTACCCCTGATCACAAGCTATGGAGGTGAGCCCATTACCGGAACGCTTAACTGTACAACTAAAGTACTGGAGTCATGAAATTCTGGATAAGATGTTGGAAAGCTAACCATTTGTATATTAGATATGCTGCATTGATTGATTTGAGGTTTTCTGACATCCTGACATCTAAGGTCGTTGACGCCGAAAAACCATGGCAGCATTTCATGGAAGGCTGCAAAGTGAAGATTCTAATTTGACTCACAAGTTCCTTTTATGAACAGCAACGACAGGTGGACCAATTCAATGTACGAGCACCAGAAGTTATGTTGGATTGACTGCTCTCTTTCGTGCCGAGAAACTGCTAAAACCTGACTAGAGACTTGAATGCTTCACTTCCACATGCTGCTACAAACTCGGGATTCGGAAATGTATCAGCCATGGAAGAAAGGAAGGTCAATATGGTGCACCTAGCTGTCTCATCTAGAGAGTCATGATAAGATGGAAATTAGAGCCGAATTATAGCTTCAGTATATAAGAGCAAATATGTCAATACAGCCTAGTGGAGGAAGCAGAGGAACAGCTGATGCAGCGTAGGCAACTCGTGTTCTTGGTTTGCCAGTTTTTGTTTATGGCAGTAATTTCACTAGGTAAGCACTCCTTGCAAACACTACTTCATCTGAAACTTTAGGTATTCAGCTCACGTTAAATGTTACTTTTATGCTCAATGATAAGTGTTTATCAACTTTACAATTTTATTTAAACTTTTCGTCTTACGTTTAACCTTGATGCGATTGAAATACAAACTGAATTGACTTTATATTTTGTGAATCGTAATATATTTTAGGATGTAATTATAGTTTTAGTAATTAGTGAGAATTTCTATGCTAACATCGTCAGTTCGAGAATAATGATTAACACTTGTCACAAGTGATATGATTATTTTTTGTAATCAAGGCCAACTTTATAAGTCACAGAATCGGCGTCATTGGGTCCATCAACCATTAACGTTTTAGGGTTGTGTTGGCCTATGTGGTAACGTCCCTGACTATTGATCGCCAGCTTGGGGTCTGAGTCCCTCTCAAAACTCGATAGTTTCTTTAGTTGCTGCAATCTCACGATCCTTGTGAGCTAAGGATGGGGGTATAGGGGAACTTATAGGTCTACCAGCTAAGTCATCAGCAGCCTTTCCTGGCCCTCCCTGCTCCTAGCGTAGGGGGAGAGGGGCTTGGACGTTGATCATTTATATGGTCAGTGTCTAGGACATTGTACTGCTTGCTAGAGCGATGCTACTGTCCTTTGCCTTTGCCATCCATGAGCGGCCTTGAAACCTTTAAATATTTAAAGGTTTAAAAGGCCGTTCTTAAACGGCAGAGGCAAGGGACAGGCCATTATCCTAGACACTAACCATATATACAGTATATATGACTAGCATCCAAGCTCCCTCTCCATCAAGCTACTGATGACTAATTAGGTTAACTTTTACAATCCCAAACACCTCATATCCCTAGTTCTCAAGGATGGTGAGGTTGTAGACACTACTTGATACCGTTGACCTTGAGCGGGTCTCGAACTCCAGTGCAACACAATGTCATGCAGTGACATTTCCAATAGGCTACAAAAAACTTTACTAATAAAATAAAATGACTCAATAGAATTCCAAATGAACCCACATATAAAGTGGAATTCATAGGAGGCTCTTTAGTGGAATATCTATATTCATTATTAATTTTATTTCTTATAGAAACCAGCCACAAAAATCTTTCATATAGATACAAAAGAAAGTCCCATCCCATTACATATCTATTTAATCAAAACAATACGACAACTGATAAAACTTTTGATTTTATTTTGACTCTTTTGCATTCTTTTCTTCCAACATCGATGGTATTGAATCACAGTCATTCATCTGCTGCTTCAAGAAAGGATTTTTATCTCTGTACCCTTTGAATGCATAGATAGAAAGAAAGAAGATTTTCTAGTCTTCCAGTCACATGGCAGAGCAAATAAGGAGGAATATTCCCTTTGCATAATCAATCTTTAATCTCATTATATCTGGTTTATATTCTGTCTAAAAACTGGGAATTTTCTGAATCTCTGAATGGACATCCCAAGGTTATCAACTCTTGAAAGACGCCTTTGAGAAATGAGATATTCTTTCAAAAGGGAGAAATGTGTAAATTATAAGAGAATATGTCATTCATGAATCACTGTGAAGGAAGCTAAATTATTTTATCATCATCATTTTCATCTCCTACGCCTATTGACGCAAAGGACCTCGGTTAGATTTCACCAGTCTTCTTTATCATCAGTATTTAATTCTATATTTCTCCATTCGTAATCTTCAGCCATGTAGGCCTCGGTCTTCCAACTCTTCTAGTGCCTTGTGAATCACTGTGAAGGAAGCTAAATTATTCAAGATAGATTTAATTGTATACGTCATGATAATTTCGTGGAAGGTAGTCGGAGATTATTGCCTGTTGGTAAAGAGTTCATTCTTTAAAATCTGGTGATTTTTATTTTAATATTAAATGTTACTTTTAGGCACAATGTTAAGTGTTTATCAACTTTGCGATATTATATAAACTTTTCGTCTTACGGTATGTTTACCTTAGGTGAGAACAGGTGAGAACGAACGAGTCTGAATTGTATCTATATTTTGTGAATCATAATATATTTTAGGGAGTAGAGATACATACTTCACGCAAATATATAATGAATAAAGCTTTATGCATCTAAATCGAACAAGTAAACATGATATCTACCACAATGATTACAAACAAGCTGCTAATCGGAAGACGTAAACTAACTGAATGTAATCTTAATTTATTCATCTCCATTTTTATTTAATTTATTTATAGTTGTTTGATTTGTGACTTGATGTTTATGGCGCAATATATTATTTTGGTTGTTGAATTATTTTTACATATTTTTGAAGTTGTTGTTTTTGTAGTTTTTCAAATCTGCTGTCTTTTTATAATTATTAAATTTCGAGACCTCTCACTTAGGACCCTTTTTCGCAAAATAAACTAACAAAATTTAACGTAACCTACTCCAATAGACTAAGTCCATCTCCTGCATTTTTAATTCATGCGCCTCTCTCTCTCTCTCTCTCTCTCTCTCTCTCTCTCTCTCTCTCTCTCTCTCTCTCTCTCTCTCTCTCTCGCATACCGCGTCCTTTCTTGCTCCGTTCTTCTCTGGGCATTGGCTTCATCCATGAGTTTCTGCACATACCTTCGCAATGCATCTCCCTCATACTTTTGTCGTTCTGCCAAATCCACAAATGCACTGATCTCAGCAGCAGTCATTTTGCTAAATTCTTGTGGAGACAGCAACCAGAACAAACTCAACAGCACAAGGTACGATGTTGACCGTGTAAGAAATTACACGGAGGGGAAAGGCGCTCTAGCCTTACACAAGAGTCTCATGGAAGGAAGGATGAAGATGGAGCAGGGCAAAATGCATAACGGCTGTAAAAAGATGCTTCTCGAGAAAGAACTATCACCAAATAGTAAGTCTCGCTAGTAATTGAACAGGAGCCTAACTTGAAAACCAGGGAGCACACCAATGGGTGCGTGCTTAGGCTGTCTGGTTGCAATCCGTCCAAAACAAGTAACAATATATATATAAACTGTGCTAGACAATAAAAAATGAAATCATAACTATGGGTGACCCTCTATGCTAGACAAGATAGAATGGAATCACAACTATGGGTGAACCTCTATCCTAGTCATAAGACAAATGGAATCACAACTATAAGTGAACCTCTATGCTAGTCATAAGAGAAATGGAATCACAACTGTGAGTGAACCCCGATGTTAGTCATAAAAAAAATGGAATCACAAGTATGGGTGAACCTTTAGGCTAGTCATAAGAAAAATGGAATCACATCTATGGGTGACCCTCTATGCTAGTCATAAAAAAGAATGTAAACACAACTATGGGTGAACCTCTATGCTAGTCATAAAAAAAAAAAATTGAATCCCAACTATGAGTGAACCTCTATGAAAGTCATAAAAAAATGGAATCACAACTATGGGTGAACCTCTGTGCTAGTCATAGAAAAAAAATGGGATCACAACTATGGGTGAACCTCTATGCTAGTCATAAAAAAAAAATTGAATCCCAACTATGGGTGAACCTCTATGAAAGTCATAAAAAAAATGGAATCACAACTATGGGTGAACCTCTGTGCTAGTCATAGAAAAAAAATGGGATCACGACTATGGGTGAACCTCTATGATAGTCATAAAAAAAATGGAATTTCCGCAATGGGTGACCCTCTACGCTAGTCATAAGAAAAAATGGAATCTCCACGATGTGTGAACCTCTATGCTATTCATAAGAAAAAATGGAATCTCCGCAATGTGTGACCCTCTATGATAGTCATAAGGAAAAATGGAATCTCCACGATGTGTGACCCTTTACGCTAGTCATAAGAAAAAATGGAATCTCCACAATGTGTGACCCTCTATGATAGTCATAAGAAAAAATGGAATCTCCACGATGTGTGACCCTCTATACTAGCCATAAGAAAAAATGGAATCTCCCAAATGTGTGACCCTCTATGATAGTCATAAGAAAAAATGGAATCTCCACGATGTGTGACCCTTTACGCTAGTCATAAGAAAAAATGGAATCTCCACAATGTGTGACCCTCTATGCTAGACATTAAAAAAAAATGGAATCACACCTATGAGTGATCCTATATGCTAGATATAAAAAAATGGATTTGTAAAAATGTGTGGGTGCGTTCTTGCAACACCACCACTTGCAACTCTGGGACTTAAAGCAAAGTTTGTATTTATACTTAAAGTTTAATAAATTAAATAAAACAGACAATGTCACTGAGTTTGCTTATTGATTCGCTAAGAAAATCAACCCCTTTACATATTCTCCCTTTCGTAGAAAAAAAATGAATTTAAGAAATTACACTTCCCAAGTATTTTATGTAAATGATCGTATACGCTGTCGAAAAAAATTAAATCAGATGTGATATCATAAATCCTTTATCTTTAGGTTAACAATTTTAACAAAATCGTACGAAAATTATCCCTTTCAAAAATGTCCATAAGAATAATATCCCACGAAAAGTAACAAAATGAAATTACATACCCTTACTATCAAAAGAAAAAATCAAAATAAGGAATGCGTAATGTTCTTACCGTTACCCTACACTGGAATCATGCCTCACTGGAAATTAACACTTGTTTAGCCTGCCACATTTTTTCCTAAAATTTCATAAGTTTCACTTCACTTGTTTTTAACATAAAATTAAACATTCACTCACTGCACAATATATTTAATAAATCTTCACCACTGTGATAATCACCCCTCAAAGTGAACACGAGGCACAAATTCTTCTCAGACGGTTGGCTATCCTGCTAAAGAATGGGACTAAATCCTAACACGGGGGTCTGATAAACAAAAGGTTTTGCGGTGCGGACACACACAAATGCACAAAATTTTAACAGTAAAGATAAAATATTTTTGCTGTTTTATTCCACGGTTCCAACTCCAGTAATAATAGAATTTACTTTAAAATGAAATTAAGTTTGTCAAGTCGCTAAAGACAGAAGAGGGGGAATTTTTACCTTAATAATAATAAATTGAAATTACTGTCTTAGCGAATCCTGGCAAGGTCGCCAATTTGTGTCACGTGCCCATATGCTTGTGAGTCCGACCTTGCTTAGGGAACTCTGCGCGGACACAAAGGATAATAATGGTAAGGTCGCCAGTCGGCAATAAGACAAGGAATACCGACAAAATAGATAAATTTACAATAATACTTAAATGAAGATTAATAAAATGGGAGCACAACAGAAAACTGCTTCATATTTCAAATAAGCCACGTAGCTTCATCTGGAGTTGGATTGTCACATGCTCTCGGGGAGTTAGTAGTAGGCCGTGAAAGGTTTTCAGCATCGCAATCTCATTCCCTGGAAAGGGAAATAAATTAAATTATTAACCGATCATTTACTTCTACACGCTGATAACATGATGAAGTTGTGTGGTTAAAACCTTTAAGCAAATTAAATAGAAGTGCAAACTTAGAAATTTAAACACTACACATGGGAAACAACACTGTCACAGGGTGAATTGATTAAGGGTAGGAGCAAACGGCACACGTGGTTGGGACAATAGGAATAGGACAAATAGGTTCAGTGGGTATGATCTCTCTTTAAAGGATAAAAGGAAAAAATTGGTTGTGATAAGAGAAGGAGAAGGGGGGCTGGGTAAGGACGATAAGGATCTCAAAATCAGACACCTTACCTTAATAAAAAGGACTCTGGTTCCTCTCTTGTGGAGGATGGGTCACAGGTCCTGCCTCCCTGATGTCCTGAAGGCAAAGAGAGGTGATGCTCTTCTCACGGATGTTGGTTAACAAAGAGATGATGTTCCTCTCACGGAGGTTTGTTAACGAAGAACGCAACCCAGTTGTTCCTGGGTCGACTTAACCCCACTTGGCTCCCGATTGGGGGGGGGGGGAGGGCTAGGAGGAATTGGCCTGACCGCTGTCCTATTGGTCAGGCCTTGTCACGTTTCAAGACACTCACATCAATAGGCCTCCTGACTTCTCCCGGATCCCTTGTGGCGGCGTTTTACGGCCACGTGTTTTGAAGATGTCGGGAATAAGACCTCACGGGAATAGACTTGTATAGGATGGTTGGAGGGGGGCTGAGACTCTGGGTAGGGTCCCAAAGCTTATATATATATATATATATATATATATATATATATATATATATATATATATATATATATATATATATATATATATATATATAATATATATCACTCACCAAATCCCGTCCGGAATTCTCCTAGTTTGTCCTGCATCTGTTGTCGCCATTCTCTCCAGAGATCTCTATCCAATACCATCTGTGCCAGCTGCTGAAATGTCTCGCCTCTATTTGCTTTCTTGAAGGTTTTCGTCCATGAATCTCTTGGTCGTCCTCTTGTCCTATTTCCGGCCACTCGTCTATGCAGCACTATCTTTGGCCATCTGTCCTGTTCCATCCTCTGTTCATGCTCAAACCATTTCCACTGATATCCTCCACTCTAATTAGAATTGAGTCCTCAACACCAGCCATCTCTCTCTCTCTCTCTCTCTCTCTCTCTCTCTCTCTCTCTCTCTCTCTCTCTCTCTCTCTCTCTCTCTCTCTCGTTCGTAATTTTGTCCTCCCATCTTACACCAAAGATTCTTCTCAGACATTTCATTTCAAAAGCTAATAACTTTATTTCTTCTCTCTTCTTCAGTACCCAGCATTCAGCACCGTATATCACAGTGGGGATTACTATTACTATTACTATTACTCTTAATAGTCTAATTTTCAGCTTAATGGATATATTTCT
>NC_090736.1:52017874-52027874 GCF_036898095.1 Palaemon carinicauda | reverse complement strand
TCTATTATGCATTTCAGAGGAGGTCAAACTCTTTTTATCGCATATTTTATTATTATTATTATTATTATTATTATTATTATTATTATTATTATTATTATTATTATCTAAGGCATAACCCTAGTTGGAAAAGCCGGACGCTATAAGCCCTTGGGCTTCAACAAGGAAAAAACAAGGGAAGGAAACAAGGAAATAAAATAAGAAAAAAAAAAAGTAATGACCAATTAGACTAAAACATTTTAAGAACAATAACAACAGTAAAGAAGATCCTTCACATATTAACTATAAAAACTTCAGAAAAAAAAGAGAGAGAAAAAAAAAAACAGCATAGAATGGTGTGTCTGTGTGAACCCTTAAGACCCCAACGGATCGTTGGATCAGTATGATTTATCAGCACACTACCTTTCACACCCCGTCCGAGTTTATGGCCAATATACCATATTGCTATATCCGTTATGTTACTTGTGTTACGAGTCCACTTGTGAATGATAACACAAAACCGACGAGTCATATTGACGCACTCAATGAAACTCTGGGATATTGTACTAGTGTACGCAACCTGTCAAAAATGGTGGCTAAATAACTAGGTAGATGAGCAAACACACAAATTATATCCTTCCCACCCCTTCTGATTTCCTAACTGTAATCTACTTGTTCGGCAATTTGCGGAAGATTGTGGTTTCCGAGTCTACCTCTCGGGGTTCTCCCTCTCACCAGGGTATGACTACTCCCCTCTCCTCCTTGCCGCTCGGCGTGACAAGAAATAAATAAATATATATATATATATATATATATATATATATATATATATATATATATATATATATAAATCTACATATACATAAATATATATATATATATATATATATATATATATATATATATATATATATATATATATATATATATATATATATATATATATATATATATATATATATATATATATATATATATATATATATATACACTTGCTCTTTATTTTATAAGGTAAAATATTAGAATGTTCTGTTGTTGTAGATGTACAGATATGATTATCATTACAAGTATGGTACACTTCTGTGGGACAAGACTTATTTCACATTGCAAAGTTCTGCACAACATGATTTAGTATGTTTACATACATGCAGTAGAAGACCCATGTGTGAAGGCTTTATGACCAACCAAATTAACACGTTCTATTTGTGGTCTGGAGCTTCTCAGAAAAGTTATTACTATTATTACAGATTATGTAATTATTATGAAATGTCAACTTGGTCCAGTTACTATGATATTATTTTGTTCATTTGTCTCTTTCATATTCATATTAGAAAATTGTAAACTGCATATATTTCTGCCCATCAGTTATCTATATGTTTATAATGCGTAACGTTTTTATGATGAACAGGCTAACATAAGTCTTTTTTATAGTTTATATATCAAATATCTGTTTTAATGTTGTTAGTGTTTTTAAAATGTTTTATTTTATTTTTTTTCATTATTTCTTATATCGTTTATATATTTTCTTATTTCCTTTCCTCACTGGGATATTTTTCCTTGTTAGAGCCTTTAGGCTTATAACATGTTGCTTTTAGAACTAGGGTTGTAGCATATCTAATAAGGATAATAATAATAATTGTCAATAATGTGTACATCGTATTTTATTGTAGATAGTATTACGTATATCCCATTACTTTTATGAAGTAGGAGCAGTATGGAAAAGAAATATATATTGTAAGAATAAAATTATACAAAACAGAAACGATTTTATTGGGTTTACTGGATGGCCCAAACACTTCATCGTTCTGGTCGCCCTAGACACGTCCGTTATAATCCGGATATAGGCGATTGAGGGTCCTGGACTGACTCCTGGTCCTGGACTCCTAATAGGGCCATTAACAACGGCATTAGCCTTCGCTTTCATGGTCGTTGGATCCACACTGGTTTTCACGGTCACACATAACGGTAACTGTTTTAAATAGTATTACTAAATGACTGGTTTAGTCGATATATATATATATATATATATATATATATATATATATATATATATATATATATATATATATATATATATATATAAATATATATATGCATATATACATGTATATATATATATATATATATATATATATATATATATATATATATATATATATATATATAAATATATATTGTCTTAAAATTTGCTGTCTTATGTTAAGGTGTGTCCTCGCGGTTGAAAAGTGTCCGCCGAACACAATTGTTACCAAGTTAACAATGTGAAAGAAGCGTTTAATTACGTCAAAAACGAACACCAAGTAGTGTGTCGGAGTGTTCCTGTGTTCGTAGAGTCCGAGCTTCAGACACTCGCCTTCCTTGTAAATATGACTAGTTGGATGAAATACTTCTCAAGCAGACTATTATCGTCTGTTGTTGCGGTAATATTTGATCAATATCGAAAACTTTTATCCCCTTCATGTTGGACCTAACAAGTAATCCTCCAAGAAATTTAAATCAACTTTTTCAACTTGAGAGATTTAAAATAAAGACAATTCTTTTCTAAGATTTCAAAAACTGTGAATACGGAAAAAATGAACTAATAATTTTTAATCACAAATTGATTTACTCTATACCAGAGCGTGACAGATAAAGCCCTACATATATATGTAAGCCTTAAACAGCAATTGTTTTCCTGATGGTTTGATCTAGGAACATAGATAAAGAGTGTATATATATATATATATATATATATATATATATATATATATATATATATATATATATATATATATACACGAATAGTACTTAGACATCCAAAATAAACGTGGACTATAAATCCCAGAATATGAAAATTCCCCGATATTGGAATTCATTGCTCTCGGAAACAGTCTTACCCAAAACTAGAGTATGGAAAAGTACTCTAGAGTGAAAGTGATTGTACCAACTGTGATGTATGGATCGGAGTTGTGGGGAATGAAAGCGATGGAGAGACATAAATTGAATGTGTTTGAGATGAAGTGTCTAAGGAGTATGGCTGGTGTATCTCGAGTAGATAGGGTTAGGAACGAAGTGGTGAGGGAGAGAACGGGTGTAAGAAATGAGTTAGCGGCTAGAGTGGATATGAATGTGTTGAGGTGGTTTGGCCATGTTGAGAGAATGGAGAATGGTTGTCTGCTAAAGAAGGTAATGAATGCAAGAGTTGATGGGAAAAGTACAAGAGGAAGGCCAAGGTTTGGGTGGATGGATGGTATGAAGAAAGCTCTGGGTGATAGGAGGATAGATGTGAGAGAGGCATAGTCCCAGAGCTCGGAGGGTTTTATTTATGTTTTTGAGTGCAAAAGGTCTGTTAGTTATTTCAATAGTAGAATTTTCTCAGGAATTCAAAAATATATTTCTTACAAACACAGCGGTAGCCGTTTTTTCAGAAATGCACATTGAATATGGGTACCCCTGGTGAAAATGAACTTTCTCTATGGCGCTTCCCAATGTCATACATTCCAATTTCAATTCCCAAATGTTAATGTATAAAGTGCCTCCAAATAGTTATTTTTTGGTAACGATACCTTTCTATGATTCATTTGATATGACTAATGTAGGATTATTTTGTTGTTGTTTTTTAAATTTCAAATTATCAAAGATGTCACAGAAAGTTATTGTGAATAAGTGGCATTTTGGAATTTTCTCTTTTTCAGATTTTCTACCAATGAAAAGCCAATATATTGTTGTACATGCAATTGAAACAACTTATTCTTTCTAATGTCTCAAAGTATGTTTATTTTGAACAATAACATATCATAGTTTTCAATTGTGTAATGCAAATTAGATGTGTACACAAACAAATAATTGCGTTTTGAATTATAACAAGAAGTGGATGAAAATTTAAACTACAACATAGCATTACTTTTGGTGTTGCAAGGAAATAGTTAAATATGCAAAGGTCATGGCCCATTGGAATAGTAGTATCTATATATTTTATTGCTATCATGCTGGCAGCAAACTGTTCTCTATGTATCCTAGTCAAATCATTCATTTCATGATGACACAAAGTTTACTGTCCATCATCAAAGTCAGATTCATCACTAGAGTCAAACTGAGTTTGATTATCAGTCACGTCTTTGTTGATGTCATCTTCTGTATCATGGAAGTTGGTTTCCATTAAACCAGTTAATAACAAATGAGTTTGCCTACCAGCTTCCATCCGTGTTCCTCGGCTCGAGTTGTGCACGGTTAAGGACGTTTGGCATTTTTCCACATGGCAGCAACATAGTTGGTTCTCTGGATTTTATTGAGCAGGACTTTCTGACATTGTGGCATGCTGCTAGGATTAATTCCTTGAATTTTTTCTAAAGTATTTTCATTCCTCTTTGGTACATACTTCTGTTGGAAAAGAGCAAATCTAGCATCATTGATGCTGTTGAATTTGGGCAAACCATACAATGCACAAGTGAACTTTTCAATAGCAGCCAAACCTTCAGGAGTGACTACAGCATTAACCCCAAGGTTTGCAAAAGCTTTCTTAAAATTGCCATGCTTCATAATCAACTGCAAGGCTTTCAACTTTCCTTTGCTCATAAATGATGATGTGTAGTCTGAACCAGTGAAGGCATGCAATGCTGGTAAAGCATGAATCATGGCTCGATCCATATGATCCACCAGCTGTGAGATGTTAATGTGTGTCTTTGTGTTGCTACTGCTAAGGCCAGCGTCCATCCAAATAGTGAAACTGCTGGAATTCGTATGATTTGCAATGTGATACAGGAGCAAAATAAACACATCTCTGTCCGAACTTCTCATGACTACTGAAGAACATCTGTTCTTTTCCAGGATGTGATGTAGATGGTACATAATCCGTGTATCAGCTTCTTCATGGAGACATCTAAGCTGGTGGATTGTTTTCAGTACTTGGTATACTTGACAGACCATTGCCTATGTCTGATGTATTTGGATGGGCGACTACCTCTGCAGAAATGTTCTGGTAACATATAACGACAGTATCATGAAGGGTTCCTTTACCAGAAAGAGTCTCACAATTTTCATCGTAGTTATCCCATGCTAAGATGGTACATAGCCCAGGTTGCTGTAGAATTCCATCTGGGGTTGCTTGCTGTCTGTCAGTTATGACAGTGATTCTGATGTATGGTAACCTACGCAGTGCCCGAAATGATTTAATATCTCCACGTTGCGTCTACTGCCAGTTAAAGTTTTGAGGCCCAGTCCAAGACATATATGTTTTGCTGGTTTTATTCTTCCTCTGGATATGATAAACATAACATCATCAGCCAAAGACTGTGCTTGCCTTTTGGTATGTTCTGTTGGATTGTCAGAGCCTGCAAAAAGGATTTGAAAGAATGTCAGAAGCGATGTAGGAGTGTCTATTTGATCTTCTGCTAGAGCTTCAGCAGTCAGTGGATCTGGTAGGTTTTTCTGTTTGGTCTTGGCACTGAATACAAGAGAACGAATATACAATGCTGCTTCCTTGATGTTGTGCTCATCAAATGTTGCCAGACGTATTGCATTATCTGGTGTGAGAGTGCGACAATAACTTATTGTGCCAGACTTATTGCTCTGCTTTGTCTGCTTCAGTGTTGGATAAGTGTTCAATATTTTCTGGCAAAGTGACTGGGCAGAATATGTTGATTCATCAGATTCCAAGCTTGACATATACCTGCCATGTATTGAGGTAAGCAGTTCAGCACCTTCGTTTTCAATGAATGTTTTGTCAATGTATTAGTTTAGGTCAATGAAACCAGTCTTGTAGGCTTGTGATTTTTCGGATGCATGATTGGATGTCACCAGTTCTCTCTGGGCACGTTGAAGGTAATATTTTCTGCAGGAGTGGTGATATTTGACCTCTTTAGAGATGAATTCAATACCAGCAATTTTTGCCAAAAGCTGTCCATCACACAGTGTCTGTGCTGCATCTTAGATACTTTGTGCACTCGCAATGGTTTCACAGTTGCCTAGTCTTTCTTTTGGCTTGTTTTTTTCCTGTTGACTTTTCACTGCAGTTACAGAACTAGCATAGTTTTGGAAAATCCCTGTGATAGATGCTGGGTTATGTTCAATGCTGGATCGTAAGGTTTTTTCAGATGTATTTGCCTTTGCATGTAAATTGTCTGGTATGGTCTGACGAACAGCAGTGAAACTTTTATAAAATTGAGAGTGATACCCATCTGTATCACCATAATAGTCAGGAAGCTTAACTGAAAAGTATTTTGAATCTTTGAATAATTTTCGCCGTGCACCATCAGCATGTTTGACTTTCTCCCATGAATCTGGATCAAATGTCTTTACCTCATCCATGCATTTTCCAGTGGTGTGGAGAGTACAAGAGATCTTATTTGCCATTTTCTACACTACACTAATAACCTGAAAGCACAAATAATATTTATACGACATCACCATCACCATTACCACCACCTTAACTACCTACGATTAACTTACTTAACTACCTTTAATAAAGCCATCCAACAGCTCCAGATTCAGGTAAACCTAGTAAAGCAGATTTGAAATGTTCATTACAAGAAAATAGAATGAATTTGCAGATAAACCCAGATAGAAATCAAGGATTAAGCAAAAGAAACTGTGGTTTATAAGAAATGTGTAAAGTTATCCAAATATCAGCATAATTAACAATGCCATTGTATGCCCATTCATTAATGCATTGTTCATCTTAACTACAACATGATAGATTTCAAAATATTTTTTTAAAAGACATGGTGGATGAGAAATATAGGCCACAACAGTACCGAAAACATATTGAACATTTCTTTTGTATATAATCTGAAGAAAGAGAAAAAATTACAGAATTCACTTGTTCGCGACAACTTTTGGCAACATCTAGGCTTATCTGAAAGAACAAAAATAAAAAAAAATCTAACCTTATTCACACCAAATGAAGCATAATAAGGTATTCTTAACATAAAATAAGTATTTGGAGGCATTATATACATTCAAATTTGGGAAATGTGCGTTTAAATTAGTATGTATGGAATTGCAAGGTGCCACGGAGATTGCTCTTTTTCACAAGGGGTACCCATCTTTAACGTCAGTTTCTGAAAAAACGGCTACCGCTGTATTTGTAAGAAATAGATTTTTTAATTCCTGAGAAAATTCTACTATAGAAACAACTAACAGACCTTTTGCACTCAAAAACATAAATAAAACCCTCCGAGCTCTGGGACTAGCAAGAGAGCGTGCTAGAAATAGGAATGAATGGCGAGCGATTGTGACGCAGTTCCGGTAGGCCCTGCTGCTTCCTCCGGTGCCTTAGATGACCGCGGAGGTGGCAGCAGTAGGGGACTCAGCAGTATGAAGCTTCATCTGTGGTGGATAATGTGGGAGGTTGGGCTGCGGCACCCTAGCAGTACCAGCTGAACTCGGTTGAGTCCCTGGTTAGGCTGAAGGAACGTAGAGAGTAGAGGTCCCCTTTTTGTTTTGTTTCATTGTTTGTGTCGGCTACCCCCCAAAATTGGGGGAAGTGCCTTGGTATATGGACTAATGTATGACACGTATGTACATGATGTCATATTCAAATATTTTGTAAGTAATTAGAGATAGATATGGTGTGAAGAGGAAAACGGAGAATGCGATTTTGAGGTTGGCAACGGGTGGTTCAGAGGTTGCATGGTGTTGGTACAGATGTTTGACGGGTACCTTAGATATCATAACGTAACGTAACACATATAGCAATATGGTACGTCGGCCATAAATTAGGTCAAGAAGATAAAGGTAGTTTGCTAAAAAATTATAGTAATACAACGATTTGTTTTAAGGTTCAAAAGCCGCTCTTGAATGTCAAAAGACAGTGACATTGCCCTAGGAAGCAGGACAATGCCCAAGAGACTGACCTTAAATATAATGATCAGCGACTAATCCCCCTCTTCACCCAAGCTAAGACCAGCGACGCTGAGGCAATGGCTGCTGATAATAGCAGGTATTCCTATAGGCTTCTTCACCCCCCCCCCATTCCTTATTTCACAATGACGGTGAGGTTGCAGAATCTAAAGTAGCTACTTTCTTCTTAGTAAGGGCAGAACAGAGACTTTAGCTATGATAAGCAGCTCTTTTAGGAGAAGGTACTTAGAAGTTTGAGTGGGATTCGAACTGCAGTATGGAGATCATCAGGTAAAGACCTTACCAATAGGCCACAGATACCCTGAGTAACTGCCTTTGTCCTTCTCTGAAATGATTAGTTGTGCAATTAATTCTTATCAGACTCTGAAACCTCCATAGAATTTCCTGTGAAACATTTTCTTGCAACACACGTGATAAAATGACTAAGGCTTCCAAAAGCGACAGTAATGAAGTTAACCTTTGATGACAATTTATTTTAAATAATGAAGTTCCTTCAAAGCGAACTGATTATGATATGCAACGCGTTATGTCAAGAGAATTCTATACCCAGAGCAGTTCATATTACGTTCGCCAACAACAGCGTTTTCTGAAAAGAAATTTTTTTTTTCAGTTTAGTTTATTACGGTCTGGTGACTTTCAATAACAAGTTGTTATAGTTTCCAATTAAAGTGTGGCCTGTGGGTAAAGTCTGTGAAGCTTTATAAGATACAAGACATGTAGTGGAATAAAAAAAATCTGATTTGATGTGTACGTATTGAAAGGAAAGTCATTCTTCAGTACACACACACACACACACACACACACACATATATATATATATATATATATATATATATATATATATATATATATATATATATATATATATATATATATATATTTTCATATATGTGTGTGTGTGCTTGTGGTCTAGGACTTTCCGTCGACAGCATTTTGGTCTAAAGCACTTAGGACTAAGATCCCTTTGTCTGAAATACTTTGATCTAACGACACTTTGGTCTAGTAATTCTTCTATATATATATAAAAAAAATCACCCACCGATAAGTTTGGTATATTTACCTATATCTACTACGACAATTTCCTCTTTATTTTGGTGTAATATATCTTACTGTTTTTTAAAATGTAAAGCTTATTATGATTTTACTTTAAAACCCATAATGAGCAGCACTATAAAATGCTTATAACAAATTGCACCTGAATATGCATTGCCGTTTATTGATACATAGAAAATACATTTGTAAAAGTAATGCGAAGACGAAATGGAAGATGTTCGAAGCCATTATCTAAAGTGCCTCAAGGGAATGTTGACGATTTCACACTTGACGATAATTCTTGTTGAAGCAAGGCATAGGATAGTGTCGTAGTTATTATTATTATTATTATTATTATTATTATTATTATTATTATTATTATTATTATTATTATTATTATTATATTAGTTATTATTATTATTATTATTATTATTATTATTATTATTATTATTATTATTATTATTATTATTATTATTATTATTATTACTTGCCAAGCTATAACCCTAGTTGCAAAACCGGGATGCTATTATCCCAGGGGCCCCATCAGGGAAAATAGCTCAGTGAAGAAAGGGAACAAGGACAAATAAATATTCTAAAAACAGTTTCAATATCAAAATAAATATCTCCTGTGTAAACTATAAAAACTTAACAGAACAATAGGAAGAGAAATAAGATAGAATATTGTACCCTCAAGCAAGAGAACTCTACCACAAGACAGTGGAAGACCATGGCACAGAGGCTATGGCACTACCCAAGACTAGAGAACAATGATTTGATTTTGGAGTGCCCTTCTCCTAGAAGAGCTGCTTAGCATAGCTAAAGAGTCTCTTCTACCCTTACCAAGAGGAAATTGGCCACTGAACAATTACAATGCAGTAGTTAATACCTAGAGTGAAGCAGAAATGTGAGATATTCAAATCTATAGAAAAATCATCAAAACAAAAATATGTCAACTTACCGTACGGGTCAACCCCAAAGAAGAAAGATATCAATAAAGCTCTTATAGCATCCTGTTTTCCAATTAATAATAATAATAATAATAATAATAATAATAATAATAATAATAATAATAATAATAATAATAATAATATCGTTTTTATCGGTTTTAACTGATTTACTTAATCATTTGTCTTATTAATACAACCATCAGTAC
>NC_090736.1:52000374-52012874 GCF_036898095.1 Palaemon carinicauda | reverse complement strand
TTATTTACAAACACAAAAAAAAATAATGGGTTGGTAACAATAATAAGCAAAATAAATGAATATACAAATTGAGGGAAAACCAACCTTAAGATCTTTCAAAGATCACCTACAACTAAGTTAATCCCTATGCTAAGAAATAGGAAGATTGTAAATACAACATTTCAGGCAGCTACCTTTCAAAATCACTGGCCAGAAAACTAACCTAACAAACTAAGATAGGTAGAAGGAAGAAAGAGAACATAAGTGGGAAACTTAATATTACTCCTACCTAGCACAAACAAACTAACTTAAACGTTAAACTTAACTTAATAAACAATGAATTATGAAAATAATTATCTTACAAATTATACAAAAGGGAATTATCACAAACAGCTCGGTAGATTGTCCCATCAGGCCATCCAAGGTCCAGAAGACCGTACTGCAAACAAGGGCGTGCACACCTACAGGTACTCGGCGATCCACGATCGTCGTAAATAACAATAAAAATATCTCATACCTGTAGTATGCCGCCCTACGTATCTCCACGAGTTCCAAGAACTCACTGACACTGATGAGCAGGTCAACTAGATCAAGCTGCAATGCCCGAAGGCAATCCAAAATGCCACAGGAACGCCAAGGGTGGTAGCCTTCGAGAATCCGGGACTTCGACGGATCTCGCACGTCGCAAACCGCACCGTTCCCAGTGGAAACGGGCCAACTCGTTCGCAAATCCTCCGACGAACGAGGGAAGGGACGTGGCTGATGAATGCCGCGGGTGACAAACACCAGCGACCACACACAAAGTAGCGAAGGAAGTGTTTCCCAAAACTCCAAAGGTCACCAAGATGAAGTGGCAAAGCGTCAGACTGTGAGTAGGAACTCGAACTAACTCTGTTACTTATCACCACCATTCGATCAAGCCTTTCACTCGAGTCAACACAGCTCATAGGAGAAAAAAACAGCGATCGTTAATAAGGCACTTCAGTAGTTCACTAATACCGGGGGAGAAAGTGGTAAACAAAAACAAAACTGAGAAGTCTTATGACTCTCTACAGAGTTCATTAAACTAAGAATGATGCTGGCTTATTAATAAACTAAAAACTAAAACAAGATCAAAAGGTTGGAAAAGTATTAAAAACTTATAATCAAATTATAATGAATTTACTTTAATCTAATAATATATATATATATATATATATATATATATATATATATATATATATATATATATATATATATATATATATATATATATATATATATATATATATATGTATGTATGTATATACATATATACATATATATATATATATATATATATATATATATATATATATATATATATATATATATATATATATATATATATATATATATATATATATACGGTAAATTTCAAGGGATTAAATAAAATTAGTATAACTATCTAGAAACATTAAACAAATAAGAAATTAAAACCTTAGTAATCACAATCAGACAAAGATTGAGGAAACACTTAGGAAAGGAAGAAACATCAAATTAATGACGAGAAAACTTGGAACAGGGCGCCCAACAGATGTTTGCTTTAAAGGATGGAATTGAAAATATTATTAACAAAAGAAATGGAGTGAAAAAATTGCAGAAGATTTCTATACAATAACTTTTTCAAGAGAGATATTGAAACACCTGAGCCGGTACCAAGAGTAACAATGGGGAGAAGTATAAAAGACGTTAAAAGGCATATAAAGAGGCAAAGCATTGGTTTAACAATTGATTTAACTGTAGTAAAACTCACTGAACTTTACACAAAATGTGTACAAAAATGCTCTATACCTACAACTTGGAAAAACTTTGTCCTTATAATAATCAAAAAAAAAAAAAAAAAAAAAAAAAAGACTTGAAAAATTACCACACGTCAAGTTTACACTCAGTAACATATGAAATATTTACAAAGAAAATACTAGGCCGAATAGAAAGACTGCTAAACTTTAATCAGTCAAGAAAGCAGGCAGGCTTTAGAAATGGGCATTCAACAACTGACCATATCCATGTAATTAACCAGTAATGGAAAACTCAAGAGTTAGACAGAGACCCCATCTCTCCTAAATTATTCACAGCATGTATACAAAAAGTTTTTAAGAATTTAGATTGGGAAAATGTACGAATTGACATTAATGGTGAATACCTCAACAACTTAAGATTTGCAGACGACATGGTTCTGTTCAGTAAAGTTGGGGAAATTGAGAAAGATGACAAGATTTGAATAGGGCAAGCAGAAATGTAGGACTGAAAAGGAATATGAGTAAAACTAAGATAATGTTCAATGAAAATGCAGAAACATGAAATTGTTGATGAATATACGTACTTAGGACAGAGTGTTTTCCCAGGACATGATACCGAAATTGAAAGAAGAATAAGCATGGGATGACGAGCTTTTGGCAAACAAAATGAGATTATGAAAAGTAAAATGCCATTTTCTCTCTCTAAAAAAAAAAGAGCAATTAATCAAATGGTCCTACCAGTATTAACCTATGCATCAAACATTTGTAGTCTTGCTAAAACCTTAGAATATAAGCTAGTTACAACTTAAAGGGCTATGGAAAAATGATGATGGGAATAACATTAGGAGACAGAGAAAGAGCAAATTAAAGTACAGGATATTCTAAAAATTACATGGATTGGACATATCCTGAGAACGACAGACAATAGATGGACATTAAGAATAACACAATGAGTCGCTGGAGATTGCAAAAGAAGCAAGGGAAGAAACAGAAGAAGATTGAATGACGAACTAAGAAAATTTGCGGGTGTGGACTGCCATAAAAAGACCATAAACAGACTGGAGTGGAAGGACATATCTGAGGCTTTTTTTCTGCAGTGGACTAGAAATGGGTGATGATGATGATGATAATGATGACATATACATACAGATTTGAAAAGGATATCTGGTCATCTCCTCAAAAGATACAGGACATATCACGAGAAGTAACGCACGACAGGAAAATGTTACTTTACCAAAGACTGAAGATAATTTCAGGAGAAACTTTTCCTGAAGTATCGTGCTCCCTTTTCAATTTCAGCCGCCCACAGATTTTATATTCGCTTGATGTCATTACTTCCCCGACTGTCGTCTGCACACAAGGCAATCAATTCGCGTTGCATCACGTGAGAGAAGCAAATATTCAGTTGGCAAAATTTGGCACGTTTTTTTTTTTTTTTAAAACTCAATCCATACTCAGTCTGTTCTCAAAACACATTATTTTTGCTTTTTGATTCAAAACTTTTCGAAGCAATGTCCAAATGGTGCCAATGCATGAAGTGGATATGAAAGGCTTCGAACATCTAAATGCTCTCTCTCTCTCTCTCTCTCTCTCTCTCTCTCTCTCTCTCTCTCTCTCTCTCTCTCTCTCTCTCTCTCTCTCTCTCTCTCTCTATTACCTGTGGCTTCTCAACACATTTTGTTCATGTGCATAGATTTTTGGAATGATGCTACAATATTCATATGGACGGGTAAAGGAAATCAATAAGAAAGCCTTTCCCTACCCCCTTCCAAAGGCTGGAATTTCGAGGCTTTTCAGCTACGTTCTACTGAATCGTCGGTGCGTTAGAAAGAATTTCTACGTCGGTATTTTCACTATTGCTTTGAGGAAATTGGAAACTTTAGTGAACTCTTCCATCTATCTTTATTAAGTTTATTTATCTCTCTAACTATCTTTTATTAGCTAGTGGGTTGGCCAGGGCACTAGCCACCCGTTGAAATGCTATCAAATGGGAGTTAATGGATCTTTTAACTGACTAGACTGTAAGACATTGGAATCCCACCTCTCTCTCTCTCTCTCTCTCTCTCTCTCTCTCTCTCTCTCTCTCTCTCTCTCTCTCTCTCTCTCTCTCTGGTTACAGGTTATCTTTCCTTTGCCTACATATACAGAATAGTCTGGTATATTCTTTCCAGCATTCTATTCTCTTCCCAAATACCTGATAACACTGAAATTACCAAACAACTCTTTTTCACTCAAGGGGGTAAATACTGCACTGTAGTTGTTCAGAGGCTACTTTCCTTTTGGTAAGGGCAGAGGAGACTCTTTAGCTATGGGAAGCAACTCGTCTAAGGGAAGGACACTCCAAAATCACACCATTGTTCTTTAGTCTTGGGTAGTGCCATAGCCGTTGTACCATGGTCTTCACAGTCTTGGGGTAGAATTCTCTTACTTGAGGGTACACTTGGTGACGCTATTCTATCTTATTTCTCTTGTTCTTGTTATTTTGAAGTTTATAAATGAAAAATATATTTTATTGGTATTGTTCTTAAACTTCTCTTGCAATTTATTTCTTTATTTCCTTTCCTGGCTGGGCTACTTTCCCTGTTGGAGGCCTTGGGCTTATAGCATTCTGTTTTTTCCAACTAGGGTTGTAGCTTAGCAAGTGATAATAATAATAATAATAATAATAATAATAATACTATACACACATATACAGTATGTATATATATATATATATATATATATATATATATATATATATATATATATATATATATATATACTGTGTATATATATATATATATATATATATATATATATATATATATATATATATATATATACATACACACACACGTGTATATATATATATATATATATATTATATATATATATATATATATTATATATATATATATATATATATACTGTATATTTGTATGTATATATATAAATATATATTTATACATATATTTATATATATATATATATATATATATATATATATATATATATATATATATATATATATATATATATATATATAAAGCCCAAGAGATATAAGTTCACCGAATGTTTAACTGGGCTCCACCAAGCACTAGAAGTGTTGGAAGTCCAAGGCCATACCAGGGTTAAAAGAATATCCTTTTAACCCTGGGCCATACATGGGTAAGGACTATGAAGCGTGAAGTAGATAATGATGAATGGATGGTTATTAAATTGAAAGCTCAAGATAGAGACGAATGACAAAATCATAACGAGGCCCTTTGCTTCCAATAGGTGTTGGAGGTGATATATATACACAAATTTAAGATACTTTTGTCACCAACCAATTGGCTAAACCAAATCCTTATTCTTATTTCTATCAGCTTTAAGGTTTGAATTCTTGGCCAGGCTGATATTGTACCATTAAAAGGAGTATCCTATGGATCTTTGATCCCGTGGCAAAGCAAGTAGGCCTGATATATATATATATATATATATATATATATATATATATATATATATATATATATATATATATATATATATATATATATATATATATTTCAAATAAGCCATATATATTAATACATTAAAGTCTGGATTCTCTTAACGACTTCGGGATCAGAACCCAAGGCGGAACCGCCCAAAGACTATGATATCGGACCAGCGGGGATTTGAACCCTCGCCAGGATATCTGTATGCCAGTGACCATACCATACCACTCCGCCACGAGTGGTATGGTATGGTCACTGGCATACAGATATCCTGGCGAGGGTTCAAATCCCCGCTGGTCCGATATCATAGTCTTTGGGCGGTTCCGCCTTGGGCTCTGATCCCGAAGTCGTTAAGAGAATCCAGACTTTAATGTATTAATATATATGGCTTATTTGAAAAATGAAAGAAACACGTTTAAATGTGCAAGAAAAAAAATTATCATATATATATATGTATGTATATATATATATTATATACAAGTATATATATATATATATATATATATATATATATATATAATATATTATATATATATATATATATATATATATATATATGTATGTATGTGTGTGTGTGTGTGTTTGTGTAGAAAATATCTTTCTAGCGAATTTAATTTCATTTCTTTATATAAGAGAATATCTTCCAAGCATGAAATTGAAATATTCGGAGCACGTGATATAAAACCTGAGTGTAAGTAGAATCTCTCTTGCATTTCCCAGAGGTTCTTTATGCTAAAACATCCTCTTCCGGAACAGACAAACCTCGGGAAATGGCGTCTGGAAATTTATGAGGGATTCTCTTTTCAAACTTTAGGAGAAAGTTCTTCTGGGAACATTCTCGTGATGAGGAGAATTAAAAGCAAGGAGAGAGAGAGAGAGAGAGAGAGAGAGAGAGAGAGAGAGAGAGAGAGAGAGAGAGAGAGAGAGAGAGAGAGAGAGAGCAATAATAATAATAATAATAATAATAATAATAATAATATCCTTTATTTCTAATGTTACATTGGGTATTCTTTACATGTAGCTTTATACTGCATAGTAAAATTATTAGAATTCATTTTACACAAATTGTCAGACTAAAATGCTAGTAATATAGAAATCTCTAAGGTAAAATTATATCTTAAATATTTTCACAATAGGAGAAAAGATAAAACATTCAGAAAACTCTAAATCAGAAATACATTGGTGTTCAGATAATCCTAGTAGTATGAGCATTAGCTATTACTTGTAAAGTCTGACGTGAGTCGTTGCCAATCTCCTCTTGTAATATATTTACAATAGTGAAGTATATAAGAGCAGGAAAGGGTGTAACGGTTCATACGTTTCCATTTAAAAGATGTTTCTTAAGATTATCTTGAAAGAAGTTAAACATGCTGCATCCTTCAGAACAGGAGGTAAACCATTCCAAAGTTGTGGACCTCTTGTGCTCATTTCCCCTTGAACCAATTTCGGGTGTTGGCTCTCCTCACCACTAAATTGTTGCCTGTCTTGCGTCGATTCCAGTTACAGAACTGACGGTGCTAATATGATAAAACCAGTCTGGATACATATTTCTTAAAACCTTAAACAAAGATACAGACATCATAAGTATACTTATCTTTCACTTTTATCCATCTCAGTTTTAATAGAAAATGCATTATATGCTCGTATTTCCTTACAGTTCCAATGGCAACACGAGCAGCAAAATTTAGAAATTCATATGTATATTACTTGTTGATCCCCACACAACAAAACAATAATTAATTCAGCTCAGTGCCAATGACTGAACCACAATTAGGCGGGTCTCTGGATCAAATGAGTCTTTCAGTCTATTTAGACATATAAGAATACCTATAACTTTCATGTAAAATTCGTCGATATGTAATTCGAAAGTCATATACCTAACGAAATAAACACCCAAATTCTTTACAGATTTCGTGGGTTTAATAATGGTTCCAATAAAGTTTATATGAATGCTATAATTTATTTCAGATATATATATTGCCTAGAGCCTATAAATATGCACTGGGTTTTGTTTTCATTATGTAAAAAGCCATTCATTTGAAAATATAATTTTGCCCCATACAATTTTTCTTCAGTTCTTTTTATGAAATCTTCTAAGCAATCAAATTTGCCCTCAATTAAGATGTGAGTGTCATCAGCATATTGTACTATAAAACAGTCTCCTAAAAAAACTCTTAAGGTCATTTACATAAATTATGAATAAAATTGGGCCCAGAATCGACCCTTGAGGTACACTAAATTCTATATTTTTCGAAGAAATGACGTTTCCCAGTCTGACAGACTGTGAACGATTACTTGAATAATTTGCAAACCATGAAGGATCAATATTAAGTGTTTGACATTTGTTAAGTAAAATAGTATGATTCATGCTATCAAAGGCTTTCAATAGATCTAAGAGCAATAGTTTTGAAATTTTGTTGTTGTCTATATTATCATATATTTCATCGGATATTTTCAATAGTGCCGTCTCAGTTGATAGTTTGGGTCTAAATCCATTTTGACTGCTGGAAATAGGGTTCTTTGTTTTTAGGTATTCAGATAATTGATTCGCTATAATTTTTTCTAAAATTTTCGATAATACTGAAAGTAAAGAAATTGGCCTATAATTTGAAATTTCATCTCTACCACCACTTTTAAAATAAGGAACAACATGAGACTTTTTCCATAATTCAGGGTAAGTATTTGTTACAATTCATGTATTAATAATTACTGTAATATAGAATGCAACTACATAAAGCGTATCTCTTATAAAGCGAAGTGGGATGCCATCGGACCCACAAGCACTGGAGTCTTTAAGACTTTTGACGGTTAGAATGACAGTGTTACAGTCAACTGGAGTTGGTTTAAAAGAATTCAGGTGATTATTATTGAAATTATTTCGTTCGCTAATTTGTTGATTATCGTTGGTCCCAGCCATTTCCTCTTGAGTTCTTTTATACGTTTCTCTTCAAAAAAAAAAAAAAAAAAAAAAAAAAAAAAAAAAACTCATTGAATCTCTCCGCTTTATTAACTATATCGTCGCTATCTAATTGAGACTCGTTTCCAAGAAGTGGAAGGATTTTTTGCTATTAGTTTTAAATTTTTCGTTATAATAATCTTTCCTAGTCTTTGCCATTTCAATGCTTACGTTCTTCTTTTTATCTTTATAATTATTTCTTGAAACTAAATTATTTCTATCTTTCTCTAACATCATTTTACAATTTGTCCCTCTCTTTTATATTTCCTTCAAAAGAGAGAGAGAGAGAGAGAGAGAGAGAGAGAGAGAGGAGAGAGAGAGAGAGAGAGAGAGAGAGAGAGAGAGAGAGAATATTTATTAATTGGAAAATTGTATCAACTTGAGGTGAACGTACATACCGCACAAGATTTCATAGAGCAAATTCTTATTGTTTTTTTTTTTTAATTCTTAATAGAATTTCGAGATAATGCATATTGTTTTTGAGAGAGAGAGAGAGAGAGAGAGAGAGAGAGAGAGAGAGAGAGAGAGAGAGAGAGAGAGAGAGAGAGAGAGAGAGAGAGAGAATTTTGAATATTTAGTAATACTTTTGATAAAAATCTTTAAACTAACGATTCTTATCAAACAAACGTCAGTAATGTTCCCTTTTAAACAGATATTACCAAAAATTTATGTACATTTTCATAACTGCTTTGATTTTTTTGAGTTCACATTGCTGTAATTCCCTCTCTCTACGTCAGTGACCCACTCAAAACTTTCCCCCAAAACCCCACATTTCTGCTCATCCTAATTGTTAAAGTTTCGCGACCATAAAACACACTTGACCTAACATATGTTTCCGACGACGTTTTTCCGAACAACACTTTTTACGAGCCGATTTTTCCATGATGTTTCCGTTTCGCCAAACCTCCATAGTTATATGAATGATCTCCTTATTTGATCTTTTTCTTTTTTTATCCCATTGTGACCAGGTTCTGGAATGATCTAATCAGGTAAACAGTTTAGTTGAATCCGGTGGAACTTCAAAACATCAAACTTGTATGAATAGTGTTATGTTGAACAGCCTGACATAAGTCTCTTTTTATAGGTTATTCATAAAAGATATATTTCCATGGTGTTCCTCTTCTTAAAATATGTTATTGTAATTGATAATTACTTCTCTTATGGTTTATTTATTTCCTTATTTCCTATCCTCTCTGGGCTATTTTTCCTGTTGGAGCCCTTAGGGTTACACCATCCTGCTTTTCCAACTAGGGTTGTAGTTTAGCTAATAATGATAATAATAATAATAATAATAATAATAATAATAATAATAATAATAATAATAATAATAATAATAATAATAATAATAATAATAATAATGTAAAAACACCTGTAGATGCAGCAATGACAGTACGAGGGCCTGTGAGAAGGTGAAGGAGGACCAATTACAGGACATAAAAAATTAGAGAGAATTCATTTCAGCGAGAAGCTGAAGTAAAAATAATCATGTTGTGATGATTATGATAGTAAAGATAATAGTGAATAAATCAGGACGACACCTTCACGAGAAAAAGGATTCATAGATCTTAATGATAAAGAAATTCCAGTAATTAAGTTATAGTATATTGAGTATTCTTTTCAAAGAATATATATTAACGTATTGCAATATTAGGATACGTTTTATTGCATTCAAACTTGATCTTCATTGAAACTGTCCCTTTGATTTTCTTATTGAAACTAAATTTTAAGTTCTTATCATAGTTCTGAAAATGAGTATTGTACTGTATTGTGAAAACCATTTAACAAATGAAAGAGAAATGGTTCATTTGAGCTATGTTATTAACCTCTATTATATTAAGTTTATAAGAATACATAAGCGAATATACTGTATATATGTACAGTATATATATATATATATATATATATATATATATATATATATATATATATATATATATATATATATATATATATATATATATATATATATATATGCACATTTTATACATATATATATATATAGTATATATAATATATGTACATATATACATATATATGTACATATAAACATATATCTGTACACACACGCATATATATATATATATATATATATATATATATATATATATATATATATATATATATATTTATATATATACAGGTTGTCTCAAAAAAATTTACTTATTCTTTGAATGACGAGAAAACATTTATTTATGAACATAGAGCGAAATGAAATAGCATCGAATACATGAGACAAATGTTCAAATTGATGACTATTATAAATGTACTCAGTCTTTTTTTGTGTTGCAGATATCCTGAATTACTAAAGCTATGGCAGGAAATCAACTTAGTTTCGAAGAAAGAAAGTTTCCTAATGACATGTTTCGCGACGTTTGCGAATCCCTTGGTGCGCGTTATTGGCGTTGTCTGGACAATAATGGTCATCAATTTGAACATTCGCAAACATGATTCTTCAAACACATTTGTCTCATGTATTCCATGCTATTTCATTTCAGGTGGCCGGACAGTTGCGTCCCAGACATTTGCGTACCAGACATTTGCGTCCCGGACATTTGCGTACCGGGACATTTGCGTCCCCGGATATTTGCGTACCTGGACATTTGTGTACCGGGACAATTGTGTCCCTGGACAGTTGTGTACCTGGACATTTAAGCATCCGATATATTTTGAATTTACCATATTTTAAAATCTCTCTCTCTCTCTCTCTCTCTCTCTCTCTCTCTCTCTCTCTCTCTCTCTCTCTCTCTCTCCTGGACATATAAGTATCCGAAATATTTTGAATTTATCATATTTTAAAATCTCTCTCTCTCTCTCTCTCTCTCTCTCTCTCTCTCTCTCTCTCTCTCTCTCTCTCTCTCTCCTCAGTTACACCTTAACTTTATATATAAACCCAAGAATTGTTTGGTATAGAAATTCATTCATTAATACCTTTAGTAACTTTAAACAAGCTGAAAGGTAGTTTACCAGAAATAAAAAAAAAAAATATTTTCTAAAGCAGGAGAAAAATAAGCTAGCAATTCTAGTTCTCGCCAGCAGTGTGTAACACAAATATCTATTGGTATTATTATTTTATATATTTCGAAACTCGGAACCCATGGCTAAGTTCCGGAAATCTAACACTGGTGGAAAAATATTTGTGGACAATGAAAATTACAGCTACCACTATCAAAAGAAAAACTCTGATGAAACAAACACATACTGGAGGTGTGTAGTGCGATCTTGCAAAGCAAGAATTCATACAGTGAACGACGTAGTTACAGCATGCCACAATGACCATAGTCATGGCTCCTCCGCTGCAGAAGTCAAAGCACAAGAAGCTATATCCTAGTTGAAAATACTTCATTGTCAACGTATGAACCATGAAGAAGTCTTATCGGAGAAACGATCGCTAATGAAGATGAGTATTTCATTTCAAAACTGTCTAGTTTTTCATCAATGGGAAGAAATATACGTCGATGAAGACAAAAGGCACATAATGCGCCCCGTATCCCACGGCAAATAAATAATTTTAACATTCCGGAATCCTACTGTTTTCTCGCAACTGGGGAAAAGTTCCTTGAGTTTGGTTCTGGCATCGAACATGAGAACAGAATACTGATCTTTGCAATGGATAACGGCTTAAAAGATATAGCAAAGTCTCCTAACTGAGCAGCAGATGGTACAACCTTCCACGCACCCTATATAACCTCATCACATTCCACATTGCTTCCCTATCAACTCTATTATACGCTTTCTCCAGATCCATAAACGCATCTGGAGAAAGCGTATAATAGAGTTGATAGGGAAGCAATGTGGAATGTGATGAGGTTATATGGGGTGCGTGGAAGGATGTTGCAAGCAGTGAAAAGTTTCTACAAAGGTAGTAAAGCATGTGTTAGGATAGGAAATGAAGTGAGTGATTGGTTTCTGGTGAGAGTGGAGTTGAGACAGGGATGTGCGATGTCACCGTGGTTGTTTAACTTGTATGTTGATGGAGTGATGAGAGAGGTGAATGGTCGTATGTGCCTGACTGTAAAAATCTGACTCATACAACCTCTACCACTTCTAAAACCACCCTGTACTTCTAAGATTGCATTCTCTGTTTTATCCTTAATCCTATTAACCAGTACTCTACTATACACTTTTCCCACCACACTCAACAAACTAATACCTCTTGAATTACAACACTCATGCACATCTCCCTTACACTTATATAGTGGTACAATACATGCACAAACCCAATCTACTGGTACCATTGACAACACAAAACACATATTAAACAATCTCACCAACCATTCATTCAAGTACAGTCACACCCCCTTCCGTCAACATCTCAGCTCTAACACCATCCATACCAGATGCTTTTCC
>NC_090736.1:51990374-51995374 GCF_036898095.1 Palaemon carinicauda | reverse complement strand
GCCCTGGCTAGCAGGAAAAGGCCGTAGAGACTGACCATATACAGTACACATGTGATCAGCGCCCAAGACCCACTTCACCCAAGATAGACAAAGGAAAGGCCAGGCAATGGCTGCTGGTGACTCAGCAGGTAGATTTATAGGCTCCCCTAAATCCTCCATCCTTAACTCACAAGGTTGGTGAAGGTCAGACTCTAAAGATACTACCCAGTTTGAACAGGGCTCGAACCCCTGTCCGGCGAGCGTTAGGCAGGGATGCTTTCAATAGGCCACCACAACCCTTGTAATTTGGTTATATTTGCTGAAGGGTTAGGAAATAAAAAAGGTATCAAGTCCTACACACAATTAACCACAGACACATCCAGCCAGACCGGCAATATATAAATACATACTTTCCTTTCTGTTTTCCGAGCAGATCTCTCGGGATGGGGTTGCTACCCACACACCTTTCCTCTCTTGAACATTAGCAGACTATGTGCTGCAACGCTCAGCCATGACGAATGACAATCTCTTTGGCTGATTGAAATGAGTTGGTAGGCTCACATCCCAATGACACACACACACACACACATATATATATATATATATATATATATATATATATATATATATATATATATGTGTGTGTGTGTGTGTGTGTGTGTGTGTGTGTGTGTGTGTGTGTATGTATGTATGTGTATCATCATCGTCATTACCAGCTGTTACTAGTACACTGCAGAACGAAGGCATCATACATGTCCTTCCACTTACGTCTGTTTATGGTCTTTCTGTGCCAGTCCACACCTGCAAACTACATTAGTTCAACGAACCACCGACTTCTCTTCCTTCCTCTGCTAATTTTACAATCTCTGGGACCCATTCTGTTATCCCTAATTTCCACCATTGTTTGTCATTCTCATTATATGTCCAGCCCATGTTAATTTTTTTTCTCACAAGTTGTTAGAATATCCTCTACTTTAGTTTGCTCTCGTATCCATGTTGTTCTTTTTCTGTCTCTTAATATTTTTCCAATCATTATTCTTTCCATAGCTCTTTCAGTTGTAACTAGCTTATATTCTAAGGCTTTCGTAAGGTCCAAGTTTCTGATGCATAAGTTAATATTGAGAGGACCATCTGATTAAATACTTTCCTTGTTAGATAAAGTGGCATTTTACATTTCATAATCTCATTTTGCTTACCAAAGGCCCTCCATCCCATACTTATCTTTCTTTTAACTTTTTATTACTAGCTATGCTACAACCCTAGTTGGGAAAGTAGCCCAGTGACGAAAGGAAATAAGGAAACAGATAGAATAGCATACCTGAATGTACTCTCAAGCATGAGAACTCTAACCCAAGACTAGAGAACAATGTTTTATTTTGGAGTGTCCTTCTCCTAGAAGAGCTGCTTACCATACCTGAAAAGTCTCTTCTACCCTCACCAAGAGGAAAGTAGCCACTGAACAATTACATTGCAGTAGTTAACCCCTTGTGCTAAGAAGAATGTTTGTTTATCTTAGTGTTGTCGGGTGTATGAGGACAGTGGAGAATGTGTAAAGAATAGTCCAGACTATTCGGTGTAGGTGTAGGCAAAAGGAAAGAAAGCAGTATCCAGAGAGGGATCCAATGGCCAGTCACAGTCAGCTCCCCCCGTCCCTTGGAGAGGGGGGAGAGGACGTAGTCACTGAACAATTACAGTGCAGTTGTTAACCCTTTCAGCGAAGAAGAATGTATATAATAAACATATATATATATATATATATATATATATATATATATATATATATATATATATATATATATATATATATATATAGAGAGAGAGAGAGAGAGAGAGAGAGAGAGAGAGAGAGAGAGAGAGAGAGAGAGAGAGAGAGCCTTATCTTATTGCCTTATTTTTTGTTTGGGTTCCCCCAGGTCCCTCAGTGTGAGGCACCTCGTATATCCACCATAGAGTTGCTAATGCATCTTCCGGTGTATTTTGCATCTTCCAGTCTTGGATGGTCTGGGATGCATCTTAGGTATTTATCGAGCTTATTTTTAAACACATCAACGCTCACTCCTGATATGTTTCTTAGATGAGCTGGCAGCACATTAAATAGTCGCTGCATTATCGATGCTGGTGCGTAGTGGATTAATGTCCTGTGCGCCTTTCTTAGTTTACCTGGAATATTTTTTGGCACTATTAATCTACCTCGGCTTGCTCTTTCTGATATTTTAAGCTCCATGATGTTTTCAGTAATTCCTTCTATTTGCTTCCATGCTTGTATTATCATGTAGCGTTCTCTTCTCCTTTCTAGACTGTATAGTTTTAAAAATTGCAGTCTTTCCCAGTAGTCAAGATCCTTAACTTCTTCTTTTCTAGCAGTATAGGACCTTTGTACACTCTATTTGCGCAATATCCTTTTGGTAGTGTGGGTACCATATCACATTGCAGTACTCAAGTGTACTGCGTACATTAAGTTTGGTAAAGCATAATCATGTGTTCAGTTTAAAGTGTTTGAATAACATTCCCATTTTTGCTTTACATTTAGCCAACAGTGTTGCTATTTGGTCGTTGCATAACATATTCCTATTTAACATTACACCAAGGTCTTTAATTGCTTCCTTGTTTGTGATTGTCTCATTATTAGGTCCCTTGTATGCATACACCATTCCTTCTCTGTTTCCATGATTTATTGATTCGAATTTATATACCATCCTATTTATCTCTGCCCAATCATATATTTTGTTTAGATCTCTTTGTAGTGAGTTCCCATCTTCATCACAAGTAATTTCTCTACTTATTCTTGTGTCATCGGCGAAACTTCTCACTACGAAGTTTTCAACATTACAATCTATGTCTGAGATCATAATAACAAACAGCAGTGCAGCTAATACCGTACCTTGTGGCACACCAGATATTACCTGGGCTTCATCTGATTTCTCGTCATTTGCAACCACTATCTGTTTTCTGTTTTGCAGGAATTCTTTTACCGATTTTCCCAACTTTCCCACAATATTATGCTTTCTCATTTTTTTCTCCAATATGTTATGGTCTACCTTGTCAAAGGCTTTTGCAAAATCTAGATAGATCACATCTGTGTCTTTTCATTTATCATATTTTTGTATATGTTTTCATAGTGTGCTATCAGTTGGGTCTGTGTACTTTTTCCAGGCTCGAAACCGTGTTGACCCATATTAAACAAATTATTTTTAACCAAATGGTTCATTATTTTCTTTTTTATTACCCTCTCATACACTTTCATAATATGTGATGTTAGACTAACTGGTCTATAATTGCTTGCCTCTAGTCTTGATCCACTTTTGAAGATAGGGTTATATAAGCTAATTTATGTTTAACATATATCTCGCTCATATCTACATTTTGTCTTAGCAGTATTGCAAGCGGCTTCGCGGTAGTGTTTGCAGTTTTTTTTTTAACAAAGTTGCTGGAACTCTATCTGGTCCGTCTGCCGATCTATTTTTGATTTCGTTTATAGCCTTGACATTACCTGCTTCATTAATATCTATATCTGTTACATATTCAACATTTTCTTCTCTCATTTCTGTTTCATTATTCTCATTTGCAATTCTTGGCGTGAACTCACTCTTATATTTTTCTGCTAATATGTTGCATATTTCCTTTTTTTTCATTTATTAGCCGTCCTTCAATTCTTAGAGGGCCTATTTCTACTCTCCCTTTATTCATCATTTTTGCATAGGAGTAAAGTACTTTGGGGTTTCTTTTTATATTTATATTTTGAAGTGTCCTTTCTTCTAAGTCCCTTTTTTTCATTTTCTTTTGACTGTATAATCTTTTGTTCTGCATTTTCTATCTTACAGTTTATTTCCCTCATTTTCCACACATTTCTTTTTTTTTTTGCAAGATTTTTCTTCCACTTTCTAATTTTCTGAAATAAGATCCTTCTGTCTCTTGGTATGCACGTCTTGTTTATTGTTTTTTTTTTTTCGGTACATATTTTTCAACAATTTTCTCCAGTATTTTGTACAGTATGTCCGTATTTACCTGTATACTATCACTTACAAATACATTTTTCCATTCTTTATTCAGTTCTTCATTTATTTCTGACCATTTTATATTCTTACTGTAAGAATTATATTTTCCATATCCTTCCCAAAGTTTTGTGCTTTTATTAATTCTGTGATCACTTGCTTTGGAATGGACTATCAATTCTATGATATGGTCGGAAATTCCCGTGTTATACACTATTATTTCTTTAACATGATTCACCTCATTCACAAATACTAGATCTAGGACATTTTCATTTCTTGTTGGAATGTGGTTTATTTGTTGCATATGTTCTAATAGCATATCTTGAAGCTTTTCAAATTGCCTCTTATCTTGTGCGCTACTATTACTCTCTTTTTTATATGTATACATACAACCACTTTCTTCTATCCGTTCTTTCCAATCCACGAAATGAAAGTTAAAATCTCCGGAGAGGAGTATATTCTAGTCTTTATGGTTTCTACATGTATCATCTATTTTTTTCTATTATTATGTCAAACTCCTTAGTGTTTGGGTGTCTGTAAACTACAATATTCACTAGTTTTTCAAATTCAAATTCTACCGCAATCAATTCACATTCTGTGTTGCTGTATTTTTCACAGACTTTTCCTTGATTTATGTCTCTTCCATATATTGCAGTTCCACCTTGATTCCTATTTTTTCTTTCTGATCTATAAGTTTGGAAACCCTTTATCTGGTCATTACTGCCAGTCTCTTGGGAATACCATGTTTCACTTACATTTAATATATCTATTTCTTCAATTAGGGTTAGTTCTGACTAAACCCTGTGCATTCATCACTATTAGGGTTTGTGTTTCATCCCCATTATTTAATATTGGTAATAATATGGATTCTCCCATGCTTCCTTCCTGTTCTGATATGATGTTCTTTTCTTCATTTTCCGGAATTCTGCCATTAAAAAATCCAACTTTTCTATTATATTTGCTCTTTCGCCTTCATATTTATTTTTGTGTGTATACCTGCAATTATCCCCATATCTGCACCAACCCCTG
>NC_090736.1:51960374-51985374 GCF_036898095.1 Palaemon carinicauda | reverse complement strand
ATCAGTAAACTCTGCCTTGATTCCTTACACGAAATTTTTTGGGTGAATTTTTTTCTTCAATTTCACTGACATTTTGTTCCCAAATAACGTCAGGATATAACTTGATCTTGGTGGGCTGCTTGAAAAGCTTTGGCGTTTGCCATAGTTTGCCCACTCCTGACTTAAAATCTATGACCTTTGAGGTATAGGGCGTATCCCGAAATCGAAACTTGTCAAAACACACATGGAAAAAAAAACGTTCTTTTATTAATTCTTCAAATTGATTTCTTGAAACAAAAAAGAGTGCCATTTCTATAGTTTACTTAATTCCACTGTAAGGAATCGCCATTACTATAGCTTACTTAATTCCACTGTAAGGAATCGCCATTACTATAGCTTACTTAATTCCACTGTAAGGAATCGCCATTACTATAGCTTACTTAATTCCACTGTGAGGAATCTTAACAAGTTCCCAATTGACGAATCCATTTGATCTCCCTTCGCTTCCGACTGCCCATAAAATGTCAAACTATCAGTGTCCATCATAGTCACTTTTACTGGCTCTTCTTCCCTCCGTGAGTTATGTTGTTTCAAATCTTCAACGTCTGTTCGTCGTGTTGGGGAGAGAACCAAAATAGGCAAAGGATTTATTAGGAAAGCAATTTCAAATAAAGTAATTAGCTATTTAAAGATCAAATCTTCAATCAATTACGTAATCATCAGAGTCAATTCAAATGAAGAATGTTTTAGGGTGCAAGTTGTTTTTAATTTTTCTCGGACCATCATGAGGGGAAAGATTTTGTATCTAACCGTTGGGAGGAAGTTGAGCAAAATAAGTTTTTTTCCAATGCAAAAATAATTAGATATTTAAACAGTCACATATATGAATAATAACATTTAAATAGCTTGTCAAACACACAGATATACAAAAAGAACATGTACATTTGTTATTATTATTATTATCATTATTATTATTATTATTATTATTATTATTATTATTAGAAGCTAACTACAACCCAAGCTGTAAAAACCAGGATGCTGTGACCAATGGCTCCAACAGGGAAAAGTAGCCCAGTGAGGAAATGAAACAAGGGAATAAATGAACTACATGAGATGTAATGAATAATTAAGAAATTGATCATTTCCTCTTGTCTGCGTAATCTTAATCGTAAAAAAGTTAAATTTACCAACATTCCCGAAAAAAAAAAATTACGAAATAATTTGAAATGATCGATCATAAGATGCACAAATAGCTTTTGGAGCGACTGTACAGTTCGCTTCATTAATTCCGGTAAACTGACATCTCCTTAACTTCCCATGAAGTGTACCGGACTTAATGAAGCCAACCGTACAACCAATTTAACTTTGACCTATAAAAGTAAAACTGTGAGGCACTTCCACACTGAATGGCCTCCCGGCCTCAGTACGTGGCCAGATGGGGCTAATTCTATCAGTCCATAAAATCATATCGAGTGTAACAGTATCAATCATTAAAAAAAATAGTAGGCCTAATTTGCATTATAAGATCATCATCATCATCTCTTCGGTTGGATTTCGCCTGTCGTCCCTATAATGAACTGTTAAGTCAATAGTTCTCCATTCATCATCTCCCACTTCATGCTTAGAAGTCCTCAGCCAAATAAGACTGGGTCTTCCAACTTTAGTGCCTTGTGGAGCCCTGTTGAAGGTTTGGTGAACTATTCTTTGTGCGAGTGCGAAGAGCAAGCCCAAATCATCTCCATCTACCCTTCACCGTGATCTCATCCACATATGGCACTGGAGTGATTCAGTCTCTCTTATAGTTTCATTTCTAATCCTATACTGCCATTCAATTCCCACTATTCTTTTGTTCTCAATTCTACAGAATCTGTTGGATACTTTTTCTTTGTCATACCACGACTCATGTCCGTACAGTAACACCGATCTCACTAAACTGATATATAGCCTGAATTTTATTTGTAATTTCAGGCGATTTGATTCCCAAATTTTACTTAACCTAGCTATCGTCTGATTTGCTTTTTTCAATCTTTCATTAAACTCAAATTCTAAAGATCCTGCATTAGAGATCATAGTTCCTAAATATTTAAATGATCCTACCTCAATAACTGTTTCTCCTTCCAATGATATTTCATCGTCCATTGTACATTCTGTTCGTCTCTTTGTCTTTCTTCTATTTATCTCGAGTCCAACCTCACGTGAAATTTTATGCATTCTGGTAAGCAAGATTTGCAAGTCTTGTGCTGTTCCCCTAATAAGGACAACGTCATCAGCATATTCAAGGTCAGCTAATTTCCTGTTACCAATCCAGTCCAATCTTTCACCATCCCCAGGTGTTCTACACATTACCTCGGAGTACTCTACTTTTCACTGGAAATTTATTTGATAGGACTCTACTAAGATTAAGTGTGCACTTGCTATGCTCATGAACAGACTTAATCAAATTTACATATTTAAGAGGAACTCCATAATAATTCAGGACTCTCCACAAAATTTGCCGGTGCCCACTATCAGAGGCTTTTTCATAGTCCACAAATTCCTTCAAAAGTGGATTTCTATAATCTACACATAGCTGTACCATATATCTTAAAATAAAAATTTACTCAGTACAATTTCTACCTTTTCTAAATCCTGCTTGTTCATCTCTCAGCTTTTCATCAATCTTTCTAGTCTCTTTATAATGAGCATACTGTATATTTTCATAACAATTGACGTATGTGTGATGTATCTGTAATTATTGCAATAACTCAGATCTCCTTTTTTTGGCCTTTCCACCTACAATCCCAGCTCCCATTCATTGGGTATTGGCACTTCATGCCCCATTCTACAAAATAATCTTTCAAGTATTTTGAGAGTCTTCCTTTTAGGCCAATATCATCTCAGCAGTTATTCTATCGTATCCAGGGGATTTCCATCTCTTGAGTTTTTTTAATGATAGCTTCGACTTCAAACACACTGAATTAATCCATGGGCACATCTAGGTCTTCCTCAGCTTCAGGTATATCAATCAAATTATACACTTCATATCACTTGTTCATGACCTTAGTGAAGTGTTCCATCCAACGTTGCCTTTCTTCATCTTCTGTTTTTATAACACACACACTTCTCTTTTTGATGGGTATATGCTTCTTCATTGTCCGTGTAGAGATTTGATTAATAATATTATGAGTAATTCTTACACCATAGCCACTCCCTGAATTCATAGCTTCGTCAGCCTCATCTGCTTTCATATCTAAATATTCTCCAGTCATTCCTTGCTTTTCTTTCAACTTCACTATCAATTTAGCATGCTAAACCCAGTAGTTTTCATTACTTCCTCGAAAACGTTCATCAGTCAATTTCTGTCTTTGTCTCCTTTTTATAGTATCCCAAGTATCATTTGATATCCATGGTTTTCTCCTTGTAACTGCTTGTCCCTAAACGTCACTACCAACTGACTGATATATGTTGTTAATATCACACTATTCTTCATTAATTGTCTGCTCTTCGTCACTTAACGTTTTCAAGACTGCAAATCGAATCCTACATTCATCTGTTTTTCTGTGCTCATCTTCTAGAAGCTTAGCTGTATCAAACCTAGGTATTCTATTTACATTTCTGTTAGGTGCTTTTAGTTTTAATTTCAGTGCGGCAATGAGGAGCTGGTGAGCACTACCAATATCTGCACCTCTATAGTTTCTTACACTTCTCAGAGTCCTTCTTCTCTCTTTATTAATGGCTATGTGATGTATTTGATTTTTGTAAATGCCACATGGTGAAGTCCATTTATATTTATGGGTTTCCTTATGCTGAAAGAGAGTACATCCAATAACAAGATTGTTTGTAGAACAAAAACTTATAAAATGTGCTCCCTTTTCACTTGCAACTTCGCCAAGACCCTCAACACTCATCACATTCTCTCCTTAATGAGAGAATGCCTTGATGAAGTCATTGAGCTTCAGCACGGCATATCATTCCTGTTCTGAAGCTTCGTGACGGGCAAGAGGGTTCTCGAACTTGGGGAAATTGCTCCCCCAGTTCGAATCTGAATTTCTCTCTCTCTCTCTCTCTCTCATCTTTTTCTTCCTCTTAATATTACTTCAATATTCTTCTAATTTTGTAAACTTTTTATCGTGTTGCTGTCCCAACTCTATGAGAAAAATTTCCCTATTTATATATGTATATACGTTATGTAAACACACTTACATACACACATGTATATATATATATATATATATATATATATATAAATATATATATATATATATATATATATATATATATATATATATATATATATATATATATATATAAACACACACACACACACACACACACACATATATATATATATATATATATATATATATATATATATATATATATATATATATATATATATATATATATATATTGGCGTGGATGAGAGGTGTCACGGTTGGGAGGTATTTGCATTCAAAGCTATATGTGAGAGTATTGGATGATCTTAGTCATCCTGAAGATGGTTTGGATCTTTTGGCGGAACTATTTTCAAGTGTTGGGTCTTCGGAATCCAGGGGGATCTAATGCTTGGGGTAGGACTTTCGACTTTTGACCGGAATCCCATCATTACAGATATGGTGATGATGATTCCATAGTTTCTTGGTCTCAGTCCTAACAGGCGGGTTCAGCTTACACCTGTGCCTCTATATCTGTTTTGGTGCGATCCTTCAGGTAGGGTATGGAGTGGACCATCTGGGAAATATACTCTCATTGTGCTGATAGTCGAGAATGCAAATTTTCTATTTGATATATGATGCCTCAATATTCTCAAGCAGGTAAACCCATCCAATTAACCCCTATCTCAACCCCTCCTTTATGGATTGTTCAAATAACGAACACCCATCCCCTGGATACACTAACTCTTCCCCGTCACTGTTAACGACCTCTACTAATTAAATTAAGGAAAATTCAGTTGACGACCTTGGAACTAAAAACGACCACTCTACTGATGTTAAAATCTAGTAATTTGGAAACTGCGAATCCTTATGTTGCCCAAATTCCATTACATATTATGAATATATATATATATATATATATATATATATATATATATATATATATATATATATATATATATATATATATATATATATATATATATGTATATATATATAAGAGAGAGAGAGAGAGAGAGAGAGAGAGAGAGAGAGAGAGAGAGAGAGAGAGAGAGAGAGAGAGAGAGAGAGAGAGCATTTGAGTGTTATGGATTGATAAAGGAAGGAAGGATGAGACTCAGAGATGAAAAATGGGACTCACGGATATCTTTTGATAGTCATGACGAAGCGTTTGATGCTATTTGTAATAATAGTAACATTAACCGTTGGCAAACATGGATTGCTGAGATATACCGCTTAGCATTATAAGAATGAGGACTGAAAATATTTCAAAGTAATAAGAATAATGGTCTTTATCATTATCTTCATTGAAATGCGTTATGTGAACATAAAATGAAAAGAAAGAGAGAATAGGAAAAATACTTGCAAATAATTTTTTTAAAGTTTGAAGTAATATCTTATGGTTTCAGTAACTAGTGAAAATTTCTATGCTAATATCGTCCAGTTCGAAATATAATGATTAAGACATGTCGCAAACGATAAGATTAGTATTGCAATCAAGTCCAACTTTAATGGTCACAAGATCGGCGCCATTGGGTCCATTAACCATTAACTTTTTAGTCGTTATGGTGGCCTATGTGGCTACGTTCCGGACTGGTGATCGCCAGACTGGGGTCTGAGTCTCGCTGCAACCTCACCATCCTTGTGAGCTAAGGATGGTGTTTGGGGGAACCTAAAGGTCTACCTGCTGAGTCATCAGCACCCTTTGCCAGGCCCTCCCTGGTCCTAGCTTAGGTGGAGAAGGAGTTGGACGCTGATCATATATAAGGTCAGTCTCTAGGACATTGTACTGCTTGCTAGGGCAATGCCACTGTCCCTTGCCCCTGCCATCCATGAGCGGCTTTAAAACCTTTAAAGGTTTGAAAAGGCCGTTCTTGAATGGCAGAGGCAAGGGACAGACCAGTGTCCTAGACACCAACCATATATATTGGCCTACATATGATTAACATCCAAGCTCCCTCTCCAATAAGAAATGACCAGGGAAGGCCAGGTAATGGCTGCTGATGATTAATTAGGTCAACCTATACATTCCCATACACCTCACATCCCTAGCTCACGAGGGTAATGAGGCTGTAGACACTACTAGAAACTATCGAGGTTGAGCGTGTTCCGAACTCCCGTCTAACACAATGCCATGCAGGGACATTTCCAATAGGCTACTGCAAACTTTACTAATAAACTAAAATGTCTCCATAGAATTCCAAAAGAACCCACATGTCAAGTGGAATTCAGAGGTGGCTCTTCAGTGGAATATCAACATTCGTTGTTATTTTTATTTCTTACAGAAACCGGCTACAAAAAAGCTTACATATAAATACAAAAGCTAGTCTCATCCCATTACACATCTATTTAATCAAAACAATACGGCAACTGATAAACCTTTTGATTTTATTTTGACTCTTTTGCATTCTTTTCTTCCAACGTCGATGTTGTTGATGGTATTGACATCTCAGTCATTCATCTGCTGCTTCAAGAAAGGATTTTTATCTCTGTATCCTTTGAATGCACAAATAGAAAGAAATAAGGATTTCTAAAGTCTTCCAGTCACATGGCCGAGCAGGTAAGGAGGAATATTCTTTTTGCATAATGTCACTATATCTGGTTTATATTCTGTCTAAAAACTGGGAATTTTGTGAATCTCTTTGAATGGACATCCCAAGGTTATCAATTCTTGAAAGACGCCTTTGCGAAATGAGGCATTCCGTCAAAAGGGGGAAATGTGTAAATTATTAGTCGTTCATGTATAACTGTGAAGGAAGCTAAATTATTTCATCATCATCATTTTCATCTCCTCTTACGCCTATTGGCGCAAAGAACCTCGGTTAGATTTCACCAGTCTTCTCTATCTTGAGCTTTCAATTTCATACTTCTCCATTCATAATCCTCAGCCATGTAGGCCTCTGTCTCCCAACTTTTCTAGAGCCTTGTGAATCACTGTGAAGGAAGCTAAATTATTCAAGACAGATTTAATGGTATACGTGATGATAATTCCGTAGAAGGTGGTCGGAGATTATTGCATATAGGCAGGGAATTCATTCTTTGAAATCTGATGATTTTTTTTTTTTAATTAAATGCTACTTTTAGGCACAATGTTGAGTGTTTATCAACTTTGCGTTTTTATATAAACTTTTTTCGTCTTACGTTATGTTTAAGTAAGGTGAGAATTTTGTGAATCATAATATACATTAGGAGGTATAGATACATACTTCACACCAATGCGTAATAAATAAAGCTGCATCTAAATCGAACAGGTAAACATAATGTCTACCACAAAGATTATAAACAAGCTGCTAATGGTATGATGTAACCTAACTGAAGGTAAGCTTAATTTCTTTATCCACATTTGTATATTATTTATTTATAATTGTTTTGATTTGTGACTTGATGTTTAGTTTGTAATATATGTTTTTGGTTGTTCAATTATTTTTCTGTCTTTTTGAAGTTGCATTTGTTTTATAATTGTTAGATTCTTGGGCCTCTCACTTAGGAACCTTTGTCTTAGAATAAACCGTAACCTAATCCAATAGACATATTTCTTACAGGCTGCATCATAACGCCCTAGTTTCTAATTATATTATCTGGAGTAATATTCTAATGAAAATATTCCAACGCTGAGGAACAAATTTCAATAGAGATATGAATGAAAAAAGATCCCGGTGTGCCCTTCGTCTTCGGACGCCCCCCCCCCCCCCCAAAAAAAAAGAAAGATTTCCAAAGTCTATATATCTTGAAGAACGCCTCCTCCCAGTGAAAAGCAAGAAACGTCAGTGTTGCTCCCCCGTACCCCTAGCAACGCTTGACCTTAACAGCAGAGGAGCCTTGACTATCCAACCTTCAAACCAATTAGTCTCTGTATTGATTCTACGTAATATGCAAATGCTTGTGTGGACGAGTGATTGCATACAAATATATGTATGTGAGTAAGCTTCTCGTTTTTTATCGCTAAAAGATCTTTGAATTGTTGAAATAGTTTATCGTATAGGAACTCATTTCCTATAGATTTATGATAAACTAACGCAAGTCAGTAGGCACTTGGCAAAGCAAGGGAGTAGCGAAACGAGAACTTTATTTGAGGAGCACTTGCGTGATATTAAGATAACTCGTGTATGATACGAGAAAACAACGTAGCTATTACATAGAAAATAGGGGAGAAGTGTATAAGAAATTGTGTAAAATTAATGATTCGTGTATTATACGAGAAAACAACGTTGCTAATGCATAGAAAATAGGGGAGGTGTATAAAAAATTGTGTACAATGAATGAGTCATCATCTCCTCCTACGCCTACTGACACAAAGGGCCTCTGTTAGATTTCGCCAGTCGTATCTATCTTCAGCCCTTAATTCTATATTTCTCCATTCATCATCTCTTACTTCACACTTCATAGTCCTCAGCCATGTAGGCCTGGGTCTTCCAACTATTCCAGTGAGTTGTGGGCCCAACTGAAATGAATGAATGAAGAGAAATTTTTTTTTCTTTTTTTTATAACCTCGAACATTGATAAACATTGAAGAAATGCAGTCCTAGAACAATAGAATGAGAGTTTTGAGGTTTTGGTGAATTTGGAGGGCAGTAAAGTTAAGCTTATCAATAAGACAAGAAAGGGTTTATTTAAAGAGGATAATGCAGTGAAAGTTATTGAATATGATATGTAAGGTAAGTGATTAGGAGCTTTAAGAAAATCAGTTCGCCAGGAGTTGATGAGATTAGAAGTAAGATGCGGTGGTCCACAACCGAGAGGTGAAAGTGGTACCCCTGTCAGAGGTAATATACTAAGGGATACCAAATCTCGCTATTCATCCTGAGATTAAGCAGATGTACATGAGTTGGATGTTGTCATTTCCATGGGAATGAATTCAGGCCAACGAGCGGAGTGGTTTATGACGGTAAACAGGTAACGTTGTTCTCGTGATGTGGGTAGAGGATCTACCTACGTCGACATGAATATGGGTAAAACGATGCTGAAGTTGAGGAGAGGCACCCACTCCTGAATTTGCGTGTCGATATACTTTCGAAGTGTGGCATGAAGTACAGGAATGGAGCCAATCCCTAGGATTGTTAGTAATGTCGTGTAAAATGAACTTATTCGTCTTCAGTAGCTGTGCAGAAGATCGGCCCTAGAGATGTGAAAAGCCATGAATGAAATTGAACACTTGTCGTCGAATGGGAGTAAGTATCCATGGTCGTGGTCTACCAGCACTGATGTCACAGAGGAATGTTGCGGAGTCATCGAGGGCAACATCTTCCCAATGGAGGGATGTGCAGGATATCCTACATGCTTGGTAAACTCGATCTTTTCGTTGGACTTCTGCCAAGGCGTAGTAATCCAATCATATGCGAATGGCAGCCAATCCTTTTCTTGACAAGGCATCGGCAATGGGATACATTTTCTCCTGAACGTGTTGAAGGGTGTAATTGTATTTAGCCATGTCAGAGAGATGTCAGCATTGACGGCCAGACCAGGTAGCAGACTGTCGAGTGAAGGCATGCACCAGAGGCATGTGGTCTGTGCAAATGATGAAGGCCATACCTTCAAAGAAGTGGCGAAAGTAAGGGACAGCCAAATGCACCGCCAGCAATTCGCAGTCTAAGATAGAGTAGCTGGATTCTGCCTTGGACAGTTTTCTACTAAAGAAGGCCAATAAGTGGGCCAAGCCATTGACCACCTGCTCGAGTACTGCACCAATGGTGAAATCGCTGGTATCAGTGGAGAGAAGAAGAGGGGCCAGTGGCATGGGAAAAGTAAGAGGAGCAGTGGTTGATAGGACATTTTTTGCATTGTAGAAGACTGCTTCTTGAAGGAACTCACTTTAGGCCTTTTGGCTTGCCCTTGAGGGAGGTGTAGAAGGGGACAAAAGAGGTGGCAGTGGCTGGCAGGAAACAGTGATAATAATTGATCATGCCCAAAAATTCTTGCAGTGCTTTGATGATCGGTGGTCTGAGGAAGTTCTGAAAGGCTGCTACCTTCTCAGGGAGGGGGTGGACTCCTTCAGGAGTGATATGGTGTCCTTAGTTGGCACCAAAGGTACACTTGTTGTACGGGACTAAAAGGTCGTTCTGTTGTAGGCAGTCTCTTATTTGGAGGAAGAGAACCAACGTATATCGTCCACATAACATACACAGAAGAGGAGCACTACTATGATGCCATCCATGAGGCATTGTAAAGTGGCCCTAGAATTACAAAGGTCAAAACAGGAGTAATTGAAGGTTGGCGTACAGAAGATGGTTGTGATGATGGTCTTGAGGATAGTCTTCTGGGTTCATGGGCACCCAATACCATACCTTCAGGAAGTCGAGCGTGGAGGAAACCTTCATTTTGTGCAAGTAGGAGGCCACGCCGGCAATGTTTAGGAGGGGATAGTGATCCAGTTCTGTCTTCATGTTGAAACACCTGTAATCCCCACGCTGATGCAAGGAGCCATCTTTCTTCATGACGAAGTGTAAGGGTGTCGACTATGGGCTTGAAGCCTTTTAGCAAAGGCCCATTTCTTCCATTTCGGCAAATGTTCGTTTAGCAGCTGCCAAACGATCCGGTGCCCGACGTCTGAATCTTGGGAACAATGGGGACCCCATAGTCTTGATATTGTGATAAATACCATGTTTAGCAGGAATCTTGGATGTCTGGTAAAGTTTTGGTGACTTCAGGATACAATGTGAAGAGGTGGGAGTAGGCATCCATCTGTGCGCTGATGTGTAAAGCAAGCTCGGAGGAGTAGGGTTAAAGAGGTGTCGAAAAGTTAGGGTCTGCGTGGACTAACCGTTGGTGAGCAACCTTAACCAATAGGTGGTGAGCAACCTTAACCAGTAGGTGGGAATGTGAGAGGAAATCCACACCAAGGATTAGTAATGTACCATCAGCAACAACAAAAACTTCCAATGATATTTGACGCTTCAAAACGATAATGTGAGGTTCTTGTATCCCTGGGTGGGTATCACAGATCCGTTGACAGCTACCAGGTAGTCATTGTCAGGCTTAGACAGAATATGTCATGTCCTAGAGAGGAGAAAATGGCAAGCACCCGTGTCTCCCTAAAATCACACATCTACATTATGTAAAAAGAAAAGATTATTGACAGAGGAGGCCATTACCACATGTGTTAGCCTACTTATACATTTCTTTGGCCGCTGACAATCATTCACACCATTCTTCGCTGCAGTCATGAATCTGGAGTGGCAATAGCATAACTGCGGCTGATGGGCATCAGTAAGTGGCTGGAGGGGTGGTTGGTTGGGGCGTGAGTGACAGGCGACATACGTGGGTGGTGGGCGGCTTTGTCATCACCCCGGCACATCATAGGCTGGGTGCCTGTGTTGTATCACATTCATGTCAGCTTTGGTCAATGTTGAATAGTTATCCTCTTTGTCAGGAGTGGTGACGTTAATGGAGTTCTTGAAGGTGATGAAGTGGCTGTCCATAAGGGCGTCAAATTTGGTCATCAGGTCCTTCATAGGCAAAATATCAACACCATGTATGCCAGCATGTTCAGGTTTGGGTAGGCGTCATTCCTAAAGGGCACAAAGTAAGTTCACCTATCGAGGAGAACTGTTTGCGGCAAGTTGCGTGCAAGCGATACTGGTCATAGCCCTGAGAGCGAGTGAAGCCTTTTGGTCTCCCAGCAGTTGTTGAGAGCTGAAAAACTTTTACTATATAGGTGGTTGGCGATGGTGAGCGCTGCTCCAGGAGGTGTTTTGAGTGTATCGCATGCTATCGGGGTGTCCCATTGGTCGCAAAGCCAATCTGAGATTCCCGAGAAAGTGTCTTTGGGGATCCCCATGAGAACATACTCTGCTTTGGAGCTTGAGTAAGTCATGGCCTTGATGTGAAACTGAACTTCGGAACGCTGGAATCAGGCGAACGCTTCTCCGCTGACAAAGGGCAGCAGTTTCATTGATGCGGTGTGTGTTGAAGAGTTAGGTTGGGTGAGTGGAATTGTAACATGTAGGCCACAGAAGCAAGAAAGAAGGCAGGAAGGAACTGGTCACTCTGGGTCACCAAATATGCGAGTGAGCCGTAAGGTGATAACTGAGAGGAGAGGTAATGCAACTGACTTAATTTCAACAGATATCCAGTTTATATACAAGATATTCTGGAAAAGGTCACAAAACTTTAAACAAAATAATCAATGAAAAGGTAGGCTCTGTTAACAGTAAGGGGTAAAGCGAGATATGCAAAAAAAAAAGAAAAAAAAATACTGTTAGTGTTCGAGCGTGTGTGAAACACATGCGGTACAATATTCTTGATACTTATCCAACAGATTAACACATATTAAACTTGATACTAGATGTTACTGAACAGATTCTGGTCTTTAATTCTAACATTTGCTGTCCAAGATATTCATGCTTTTATTGTTCAACCTTCTGACCACTCAATATGGGTTAGAAGAAATATAACCCAATTCATACATTCTTGTACAACGGCAAGGGACATGAAAATGGGCAATTAATCCTGGTAATAATAATGTTGAATTTGTGTCAGTTATATTCATTCACTTGCAGACAATTGCGTGGGTTGCTGTGTATCCCCAAGAATAAAAACCGAAATTAAAAGAAGGATAAGCAATGGATGCAGAGCTTTAGGTAAGCGAAAGATTATGAAAGGTAAAATGCCACTTTCTCTAAAACAGAAAATGTTTAATCAGATGGTCTTATCAATATTAACTTATACATCAGAATCTTGGACCCTTACTAAAGCCTTAGATCATAAAATATTGACAAGAATAATGATCGGAATATCACCAAGAGACAGAAAAATAGCAAAATGGATACAAGAGCAAACTAGAGAAGCGGATATCCTGCAAACATGTACGGAAAATGGATGAACATTGGGAATAACAGAATGGGTCCCGAGAGATTGCCAAAAAAGCAGGAAGAAGGTAGAGATGACGATGAATTATCGAACTGAGAAAGTTTTCTGTTGTGGAGTAGCATACAAAGATCATAAATAAACACAAATGGGAGAACATGTCTGAGGCCTTTGTTCTGCAGCTGGCTAGTAACAGAGGACAATGATATATATATATATATATATATATATATATATATATATATATATATATATATATATATATATATATATATATATATATATATATATCTTTGGGTTCAAGCCATGTCGTCCTGATGGAAGTTCCTTCATTAGTAGCTTCCTATGTTATGTGTGACTACAGTGATATATCCCAGAGAATTTACCGAAGGTACCCAGAATTCTAACTCCCGGAGCGAATATCCCTTAACATTCTAAGAAGGGATATCGCGTAAGGACGGAATGGACGTAATGGCACACCTCATAGCAATCTGCACCCCAGATAGAGTTTACGTTCGAGGAGGTGTGGCAAAAATAAAAAGGGGGGCCCTTCAAAGGCCATCCCCATTCCCTACTACTATCGATAGTACAACAGCGCCATCCCCACAATAGTGGCCATTCCTTTATTTGTAGAGATTTCGCTCGGTGGTATTTTCCGGGATCGAATTTATTTCGATCGGTTAAAGGATTATTATTATGCTTTCTTCATCTTCTTCCACCTTCGGAAAGTTGAGTATCGGGTCTTTACTTTGAATATGTTTCAGCTCTTGTTTCTCAATGATATTGACTATTTATTGTGTTTCTAGAGCTAGGTCATTACTGGAGGCACCATGGGCGCTGTCGTTCTTAGGCATGCATTATTTAGTTAGCGGAATGACTTCCAGTTTTAAGTAGCCTTATTTAATTCTCGTAATTAATTAGCTATTTAGGCATATTCTTGTGAAGACGTGATTATATGCATAATTTTTTCTTTTTCCTCTGTTGATTGTATAGTTAGAGTTTCGGTGATTTAGGTAACCGAGAACTTGTCTAGCTTAGTTAGGCTAACCTAGACACTGTCTATACGTTCAACATTCCCCGATTACCTTTGTGTTTTGTTTTCATTCCATTGGAGACTGATACCTCCTGTAATGTTATGAAACTTCTCACGTCTCTTTGGAGACTACAACCCTTATGGCCGTGCCTGAATATTATTCAGACATGGCTGACCTGGTGTTTGGTTTCTGCCTATCCCCTTAACCTTTGGTTGTGGATATACCAACAGGTTTTGGGATTTGGTCAGAATCTCAGAGTATTTAGTCTTATGTCGTTGACCTTTCGACAGGGCGAGTTGGTTGAGGGATACCTTTACTCCCCTGCCGACAAGGTTTCCGACAATGGAGGTTAGCCCTCCGTAGTCGCTTTTGTTTTGGTAGTATACCATTTCTCCTTGCGACTAAAGACTTGTCCTGAGCCACAGTTCCTTGGGCTGAAAGTAATCCCTTTTAGCCTAAGATAACGTGGCACTGGAATCCTGTTTCTCTTTGTGGGAGGAGGCGCAGTGTCGCCCCCTCCCCTTACTGTGTCGGCAGTCTCTGGGTTGGAGAACTGAGTCTCTCCTAGTACCCGGATTCTGTCGATACCTTACAGAAACAGAGTTCCTTTTATAGGTGCTAGGACTGTCAAGTTTGACAGTTCCTTTCGCAAGTGTTACAGGACCTTTTCCCCTTCCCCTCACCCCTTGTTAATGGTTTATTCATTGCCTCTTAGGCTGACATCCTGCATTCTTTCCTTAACGGTAGAGTGCTGGATGCAGCCAGACTACCTCTCTCATCCTGGCTGACAGCAGGGCATACCGCTGCCTGCCGGCCTGGCCGGCAACCAAGATGGCTGCCGATTGTCCTGCCGACAGTCAATAACTGTCGGCAGCTGCCGACTTTGTCGGCATGATAGCCCTTTTTTGCTGGCCTGGCCAACAACCAAGATGGCTGCCGACAGTCATGGACTGTCACCAGTTGCCGGCCTGGACGGCAGTGGCGCCCATGACGGTTGTGAGTGGTTAGTCCCTTCTGTCCCCGAGGTTCTCAGTCCTCCCTTGGACTGTAGCTTTGGGTGCTGTTGTCTGTATGCTGTCGGCAGGGCCGGCAACGCGGCGCGCTGACTGTATCAGTACTGTTGGTGGGTTGCTGGCTACAGTACAGTAGCTATATAGAAGCCTGAATGTTATATTCTCACCTTCTATTAGAACCTCCTTTCGGTGAAAAGGTGGACTATTAGACTTTTCTTCCTTAATTACTGTATATAGTTACAGTAAAGGATAGCCCTTTTTTCCATACTGTCTCTCTCTCTCTGTCTCGCTAGGCCTGCAAGGTATGCAGATATATCCTAGCCAGGCCGGCAACATGCCGGATATACTGCTGTATAGGTAATACAGATAGTCAGTATATCTCAGTATAGAATATACAGTAGATAAAAAACTACTATATTTCTTATACTAGTGGTTTTTTCCAATATATTTTGGATATCTAATTCGGGCAATTGCTGAGCCTAATCCTATATTGAATGAATATGATTTCTTAGATATCCTGATTAGAAATCAGTTTTAGGATTATCCTGCAATATTAAATATTTCAGGCATGAGTAATACACTCTTATCCTGTAAAGGGTACAGCCCCTTTTTCTCTGAGTCCCCCTGATCAGGAGACTCTATGATTTAATATAGTAGGAAGACTACAGCAAATGACCCGAGAAGGATGTTCATTTATATGTCTTTATTTTTCTGTCCCATCTAGTGATAGATGGACCCTGCTGTCATATGCTGCCTTGTAGGCAGCATAATGATAAGACTGCGTGACATAGGTACAGTAGTCGATATGTTGCAATTTACATCTTTGCAATTTACAAACTACAGTACCATGTTACAGTAGCTTTTCCCTGGGTATCCTCCAGCAAGTGTTCTGCTGATACCGTTTATATATTGAAGGAATAATTTCTTCAATAGTCTGATTTGATATCAGTCATCCTGACCCCACAGTATTAACAATTTTGGGATAGTGAGTTGGTACTTCTCTACCCCTAAGGGTAAGTAACCCTTCTACTTGGATTTTCTCACAGAGAAAGCTCCATGTAAATTAATACTGAGGGGAGTTAGCAGCATTTGCTCGCGGAGGTATACAGGCATGTATCTCCTACTATCCCTTTATAGCTTCTATCCTAAGCTATTCTGTTGTAGATGACATTTACATGTTGATTATTAAGTAATTATCCATTATATACTCATTTGGTTTTCCTTTCTTTACAGATGGAACACCAGATACCTTGTACGGCAGTCCACTGCAGAGCCAAGGGTAAGGACCTTTACGGTCATAATACTTGCAGGTTACATGCCCCCCTGCAATATTATTTCCGGATCCCTACATTATTGGAACCCGCAGGGTTGCAATGTATGTTGGACATTGATGTCTGAAGGTTTTGATAATCCCAAGTCTACAGAGACTAAGGATGTAGCACAGTATAAATTACGTAACTGGGTGAGAGGCTTCCAAAAGATCTCTCCGGCACCTTTCCTACCTAATGATAGGATGCGTAAGCTATTATTTCCAGAGTTAAGTGAGGAAATAGTAGTGCCTCAGGAGTCAACTACGTTCCCTGATGGCGAGAAAACCTTTGGGATCGAGGACAAGAAGTGCCCTAAGGTAGAAGAGAAATATGTTGTATCGGACTTTCCTCCACCTTTGCTGGCTAAAGAGCCATCGGTGTCAACATCTTCATCATAATGTGGTACAATTATGTATCCAACTGAAGAATCAGATAGAGGGCTTTAGTAAACAAAGCAAAAAGCGGGAAGTAAAACACAAGATAGAAGCTCGCAAAGCTCCTCTTGTTGGTTCCCACGGGTCAGTTAAACGACCCATGAATCATGACCCTCCTTCATGCTCCTTAACCAATCCCTGGAGGTTTGCGGAGCTGATGTCGATTTCAAATGGCAATCTCTTCATTTCAGAGAAAATAGGTACTGTTCCCTTGGACAAAATCAAATTTTGGCCAAGTTCTGAGGTTTTCCCTAATCGTTGGGTTCGACTGAGGTTCGAACCAAAGACAAGGAAAAGAACGGAACAAAAGGAGGTCATGATTTTTTATCATAATAAGGCACAGACTATCCTTTCAGATAATCTGAAGAAGGCGGGTTATTCAGACACGACGGTTTTCTCACTGAATAACATACACTCTTCCTTTCTTGCTCCTGCTTCACTCTCCTTCCCCTTTATGGGGAAGGCATTTACTTCCGTTACCAAAGCTGTAGAGGCGGGTGAGTCATGTCCCACACTCGATGAGTCCAAGCCTTTGTCACCAGCTTTTCCCGGACAGGAAAAGGATTGGAAGGAAGTCCATTTGACATTTTCAGTAGGAAAATTAGACGAGGCTGTCGCAAGCCGACAATTTAATGTATGTCTCCCTAAATTGTCCGATTTGCTCTGGTTTAATGAGCACGAGTCAAAGGAGAGACTTGTGACATCCCTTTCTCTACAAAACTACATAGAGTTGTGTTCAACTTACGAGAACACCCCAGACATGCTCATGGTCGTAGCCAAAATGCATATGGCTACATTGGTAAAGGACCTTTACGCCTTTGTGAAGGCTAGGAGAGCATGTAGAGAGTTTGTGTTTGCTGCTGCAACGGCGAAACACGAAACAAGGAAGCTAATATCTTCCAACATTTGGGGTAAAGACCTCTTCCCACAAGAGGTAATTAAGGAAGTAATTAAGAATGCCGCCATGGAAAACATAAGTCTTCGCCAAAAATGGGGCATTCCCTCAAATAGAAAATCTTCTGTGGTACCCAACCTAAAAAGAAGATCGAAAATACTGGAAATATCTGGGCTACTCAACAACAGCCCATTATTCTAGTGACCAAGATGCTACAGGCAGATGGTCAAAAGTCTAAACCTAATGGTAGTTCGAAGCATAAAGACGCTTCGGCTAGGAGGAACATTCCCTCAGGATCGCAGGACCTTCAATCCTTTGGTCCAGAGCCTATTCAAGATGAGCCATTGATGGGGAACAGAAATGTCCCTACTATTATCTCCTTACCTTCTCCTACACTTCAAAACCCTCCTAGAGGAGTATACCTGAGAGCTATAGAGCATACAGATAGTAAGAAGGTTACGGCTCATCGAGTCCCAGGGAAGGCTATTTTGTGTTCACAAGAAGGACTCAAGAAGTCTCTGAGTCATTCTGAACCTGTCGCTACTCAACAAGTTCATAATAATCTGCAAGTTCTGAATGTTAATCCTTCTTAACATATGGACCTTGTTCCAACTAAGGGTGTTCGTAGTCTTGTCAGACCTGAAAGGTGTCCTCTGGAACCTTCCAGTCAACCACCCCCATTCCTCCTGCCTAGGATTCATGTCACGGAGAGTAACATTCATCCTGGAACAGATACGTATCAGACTCACAGTCCTAAGTATCTTCATAGTGATGACCCGGTTCCTGGGACATCTCAGATGCAAGATATGCTTCTAGAAGTCTCGACTTTCTCCAGCTCTAGGGTTTCGATGGCTAAAAAACCATCGAAGCCCTCAGTCACATTAGCCCCCTTTTCCATTGGGAAGTTAAAAGGAGCTTGCGAGGTCTGTCAGGAGATGCAGCTAATCGATCAGATTCCCAAAATGCCAACAAGGAAAAGTGCTAAACTTTCCCCAGTTCGCAATAGTGACAGACCTAGTGCAAAGTACACATCGGAAAGATGCGTTAAGAGCCTGGAGAAAACATGCATCAAACGCTTGAAGAGATAAAAAAAGACTGAGATCGGTCCCTCTTTAATCGCTTCTTTAACAAAAGTTAAAACACTAAAGTCCCAGAACTCTGCTGGTCCTTTCGTGGACGGGAAAGCACCATCCACACTGATCAGACTCCCTACCTCTGAGCTGGTACACCGAAGCGATATTAAGACGTCACAATCGAACGTCTTGTTCAGTCTTAGTAATGTTTCCCATCCCTTTCCTAAAGGCATGGCATCTAACAGCAGTTCATTTACATTTGATCCACGATGTGAAGGTGGATACTCTATCACGGTCCAAGGCAATAGAGTTGGAATGGTCCATGGACGCAGACATATTCCCTCCCAAATGGGAACAAGTCCCGGAACTGCAGTTCGACCTCTTCATCACGAGCGTATTCAAGAAACTACATCGCTAAATAGCCCCATACGAGGTTCCTCCAATGGGTCTGATAGACTAGTTGAGGCCGGTCCTAGCTCCGATCCTAGGTATATTTCCGAAGGTTCAGAAATTAACTGCCTTTGGTTTATCACAGAGAACCCAAACCCTTCATTTCATGAATTTCTTGCTCTAGCGGTTATAAAAAGGTTTGGGATCTCAGAAGGCAATATAGGATTCTTAGAAGAATACAAGGCTAAGTCTACTAAAAGACAATATGAGTCTTCCTGGAAGAAGTGGGTGGAGTTTGTTAAATCGAAAGGACCGAAAGAAATTTCTATGAACTTCTGTCTGTCCTTCTTTGCCCACCTTCATAGCTAGAGGTTGGCGGCCAATACGATAAATACGTGCAAATCGGCCTTGACTAGACCTCTCCTATATGCCTTCCAAGTGGATCTGGCAAATGAAATCTTTAACAAGATTCCGAAAGCATGTGCTAGACTTAGACCTGCAGCACCACCAAAGCCAATCTCTTGGTCTTTGGACAAGGTCTTACATTATGCCTTATCGGTGAACAATGAAGATTGTTCTCTTAAGGACCTAACCCAAAAGGTTATTTTCCTGTTCGCAATAGCCTCTGGGGCTAGAGTTAGTGAAATAGTGGCTCTATCGAGAGATGAGGGCTACATCCAGTTCACAGATTTAGGAGAACTCAATCTCTTCCCTGATCCATCATTTCTCGCTAAAAACGAGCTACCCACTAAGAGGTGGGGTCCCTGGAGAATCTGTCCTCTGAAGGAAGATGTCTCTCTATGTCCTGTAGAGTGTCTAAAGGTCTATCTTCGTAGAACTTCAGACGTCAGGGGAGGTCAGCTCTTTAGAGGAGAAACTTCGGAATCAAAATTTATCTTTAAATCAACTAAGGGCGAAGCTCACCTACCTTATTCGTAGAGCGGATCCAGACAGTACTCCCGCAGGTCATGATCCGAGAAAGATTGCTTCATCACTGAACTTCTTTCAGTACATGGACTTTGAGCGTCTTCGTTCATACACTAGATGGAAATCATCCAGGGTGTTTTACAAACACTACGCAAAACAAGTGCATGAACTGAAACACTTTGTAGTGGCGGCAGGTAGTGTTCTAAAACCTGCCCCCTGATTTTTTGTGATACATGTTTTGGTTTCGGTCCTCACTTGTCCTCGGACATGTTCTGGATAAGAATCATCCAGGATGTTCTACAAACACTATGCTTTGCTAGTCCATGATCTGAAGCAATATGTGGTGACGTCAGGTAATTTATTTACTCTGCCGTTTATTCTACGATGAACAGATAATTGACTGGGACTGTCAATTAAGGGGAGAGGAAGTCATCCTTTTTAAGTATGCCTTCTTTTATTTATGTGTTACCATGGTAGCACTAGCTCTGTTCTAAAATCCCAGGTGTGGAATTATACAGATAGCTCTAGTGCCGGTGTACGAAGTACATAGGGCAGTTAATGGTAACCAGTACAGGTTTTATGAAGAGCGGTTATCTTTTACCTTCTCTTCAATCTAGAGTGGCATTTCTTGACTTCATTCCTTCAAGAAAGAAATACGAGTCTTGTACTTGTTCCAGGTATAATCCCATTGTCAAACTACATTCGTTTTGCTAATTATCTCTTGTAGTCATTTATTTAGAATAAATGTCTATTTGAATGTAGTGCGTCCATCTTCGCCAGACAATTGTATCTATACATGCCAGGCTTTTTATTTGCTTAGAATGCATCCTTTACATCTGTATGCATCTAAGGTTAGACATAAGAGACACTGATGTCTTTTTGACCAATTATACAACTTGAGACTATTTGTATATTCAGTGGATACTTAAGTTTGGTCATACTATTTATGTTAACCTTGATATCCCTTTTCAACTGTCTAGATGACTCTTCCCTGTAGGAGGCAGGAAGCACTAACATTGTTTATGATTAGTGATGATGACATATAACGGTATTGTCAAAAGTCTCAGATGGTCAGTATGACCATTGAAAAGGTTGATATAAGGTTTACGCACTGATGAAAAATCCACAGATACATTAATGCTTTGGTATGCTTCCATCAGCACGACATGGCTTGAACCCAAAAAAACGGATTTTGAGCGAAGCGAAAAATCTATTTTTGGGTGAGATAGCCATGTCGTCCTGATGGACCCACCCATCTCTTCTGCAGAAGAGATCTTCAGTTCTCTCCCGTAGTGCTGTATCTGTAAAAGCCTATGCTCAATGCTACAAGGAATGGCCACTATTGTGAGGATGGCGCTGTTGTACTATCGATAGTAGTAGGGAACGGGGATGGCCTTTGAAGGGCCCCCCTTTTTATTTTTGCCACACCTCCTCGAACGTAAACTCTATCTGGGGTGCAGATTGCTATGAGGTGTGCCATTACGTCCATTACGTCCTTACGCGATATCCCTTCTTAGAATGTTAAGGGATATTCGCTCCAGGAGTTAGAATTCTGGGTACCTTCGGTAAATTCTCTGGGATATATCACTGTAGTCACATATAACCTAGGAAGCTACTAATGAAGGAACTTCCATCAGGACGACATGGCTATCTCACCCAAAAATAGATTTTTCGCTTCGCTCAAAATCCGTATATATATATATATATATATATATATATATATATATATATATATATATATATATATATATATATATATATATATACATGTATATAAATAAATATATATATATATATATATATATATATATATATATATATATATATATATATATATATATATATATATATACATATATCATATATATATATATACATATATATATATATATATATATATATATATATATATATATATATATATATATATATATATATATATATATATATGCGTGAGTGTGTGTGTATGTATGTTTCAACATAAATAAATCTTTTACTTCAGTGCAATCTGCTGATGCAATGGTGACAGGAATGTAATGACACGCATAAATCATGGAAATCCTGTTAATTTTATACAAATGCATACAACTATTCAACTAGTCCACCTGCGCCTAGCAATGTATGTGGATAATTGCTAGATTTGCATGAGGTCAAGTTTATTACATTTGCACGTAAAAAAGTACGGACCACATATGTATGAAATGCATCTAGTTCTCTCTCTCTCTCTCTCTCTCTCTCTCTCTCTCTCTCTCTCTCTCTCTCTCTCTCTCTCTCTCTCTCTATTATGGTGTTAGCCATATATCTTTAAGAGGAGACCTAACACAACCTATTACATTTTACCTTTGGTTAAGGTTTTCCTATTCTCAAAACATAACTAATTATTTTGTAAGTTTTTAATTATCTACTGTCCTTTCAGTTCCCTTTTTGCATGTTTTGGTGTTATGCAGCTATTTGTATTACTTTCTTTTATTCATATGAGAGTTGAAGGCCATAAGTATTTGGAGCATAGCATGTAAGGAAAACCTCCGTTGTAAAATTAGTATGATTCCTAACCATGTACAGATGTACGTAAAGTCTGGTCATTTCAAAACGAGTAAAATATTAAGATGGTTTTAAAATTTCAATTAAAAAATTAAGAAATTAATAATCTTAAGTGATCAAAAAACAGACTTTTTATTTTGAGAAAAATCATCATGACGTTGCGTTCATAATAAAATGTAATCCTTCAAGGTTTTAGAATTTTTTTTGCATTGTTTGAAAATGTTCTGTTTTTCTTTCGCATGGATTTGCAACACAAAACTTTGGCTAATTAGGACGAATTAGGAAGTAGTCGTCAACATTTCACTCATGTGATGAGATAGTACATCAAAGGCTTCCTGGATGAACAGTCCTCATTAGCGCAATTTATGTTGGTTATTAAATGAAGAAAATATGAGTGTCAAGGAACCATAATCATATACATATATATGTATGTAATAATGTATATATATATATATATATATATATATATATATATATATATATATATATGTGTGTGTGTGTGTGTGTGTGTGTAGGTATGTATATATACATACATACACAAACACACACACACACATATATTATATATATATATATATATATATATATATATATATATATATATATATATATATATATATATATATATATATATATATATATATATATATATATATACATTAAACGACAATAACACCAGGCTTAAAGGATGTAATAAATCATGAAATGCGTTTTTTCATGTTCGTACGATTACCTTTACATTAACTACATTTTGTGTTTTAGCAATTATGTTGGTGTCTGGTAATGGCCGAACTTCCTTGGCTGGTTACTGTAATGCAATGGTTTTTTCCTCTGCCATTAGCAAGCGGTTCTAAACCGGGAGGTAAGATTCATCAAAATAATAATAATAAGTAACGCTATAATACAGTCAACCCCAAAGTTTCGCGAATAAGTAAAACACCACCGCAGAGCTTTAAACATCACAAATTATAGGTGCCCTAGGGTAAGATTGTAGACTGAAAACTTATGAGGGTTGGCATCAATGCAGAAAATAGCTTACTCATTTCAGTGATAATGCTATGAAGTGTAAATAGCATTCCAAGTTACATGTAAATTGAGGTCCTTCTTCTGTGAGCAAAATGGTTTTGTATGACCAGGCAAAGAGTCTAATTAAGATCATGTTAACCTTCTTGGAAAATGGGATTTTAGATGATTTTTTCTTGAGTGAAAATGGCACTAAAAGGCTTTTGGAATTGTATTTCTTTCTGAAATTATGTAATATCAAGGATATATTCGAAATTGAGTTGTAACGAGCGTGGGCGTTATACATACTCACACACATGATATATATATATATATATATATATATATATATATATATATATATATATATATATATATATATATAGATATATATATATATATATATATATATATATATATATATATATATATATATATATATATATATATATATATAGAGAGAGAGAGAGAGAGAGAGAGAGAGAGAGAGAGAGAGAGAGAGAGAGAGAGAGAGAGAGAGAGAGAGAGAGAGAGAGAGAGGGGGGATATATATAAATACACATAAACAGTATATATATATATATTATATATATATATATATATATATATATATATATATATATATATATATATATATATATATATACGGATAAATATCAACACAACATCGTGTTCAAATAGAAATTAATTTCTACCTCATACTTGGGATGGAACACTAGCCCCTTCTAATGAAAGGCCAGGTCGAAACCAGCCATGTCACGAGAGCCCATAAAAGAAATTGGAACCTGACGCTACCAGCTGTCCGAGGATTTACCTGGTGAGGCATCAGTCTCTTGCTAGCGAGTTTTACCCAATTTCCCGGGCCACCACGTGACACAATTGGTATTAATTCATTCAAATTACCATTAATGAGTCAATATGGATAAATATCAACACAACATCATGTTCAAATAGAAATAAATTTCTACCTCATACTTGGGATCGAACACTAGCCCCTTCTAATGAAAGGCCAGGTCGAAACCAACCATATCACGAGAGCCCATAAAAGAAATTGGAACCTGACGCTACCAGCTGTCCGAGGATTTGCCTGGCGAGACATCAGTCTCTTACCAGCGAGTTTTACCCAATTTCCCGGGCCACCACGTGACACAATTGGTAGCAATTCATTCAAATTACCTCTAATGAGTCAATATGGATAAATATCAACACAACATTGTGTTCAAATAGAAATAAATTTCTACCTCATACTTGGGATCAAACACTGGCCTTTCTTTAGAAGGGGCTAATTATATATTAATAGATAAAAATGAAATCTACACACTTACTGCCTGCTATGCGCTTTGTAATGTGTATTTGATTTTATGCAAATTGGCTACATTTGAATAAATTATTCAAAGTCATATTAAAATCATATCGAGCTCTTTAATATTTCGTTTTACTGGATATTTCTTAAAACCCTTGGAAAAA
>NC_090736.1:51947874-51955374 GCF_036898095.1 Palaemon carinicauda | reverse complement strand
TTTGATATCCTACGCCGACATGTTCAAAATATAATTATACTGGTAGCAATTAAAAACTCATTATAATCTTTATTCCAACATTTTATAGAAATCTCAAACGTTTTACTCCACTTCAATTTGTTTATCATAGCCTTCAGATGCTTCATTGGTTTAGAAACCCATTTTCATTTAAACATGCAAGGGTTGAATCAGAAAGTAGATTTGAAAATATGAACAATGTAAGAAATCAAGGAAGATATTCCATGCAACCATCCCATTTTTGAAGAAATTGAAAGAACTATATGCAAACGAATGTTGGAGCCAGTTCAAGGAGAATCGCCTGATGATGCTACATCGGATAAAAATATGCAGTACAATAATGTAATGCCTTTGAATACATATACTAGGATTGAATCAAAAAGTAGATTTGAAAAGATGACGAAAGTACGAAATGAAGTAAACTGGGACAAATTTAATAAGTTATAAAAGAAAAAGAAACAGAAAGGCCTCAAAAATCCCCTCTTCAGTTGCAACAAAAGAAAAAAGCTGTGGAAGACCTAAAACAGGACATGATGGCGAGACAAAACCAAAGAAAACTTAAGCAGGTGCCAAAATGGCTCCTGGAAGACCCAAGTTACAAAAGAAATGCCCTCAAAGGCCACAAAAATTCCCCACATCTAAACTAGAGAAATATGATGGTAACACAAAATAAAAAAGAAACCTGTGTAGGACACAAAAAGAATCCTGGGACGCCAAGAAAGTGTCCTAAAAAGAATGGACCTGGGAGGCCTAGAAAGATAGAAAAATGCCTAGGAATGCTGAAAATGGTACAAAATAAACGCCCAAGTAGGGCAAAAAAGACCCAGAATAAAATACCAGGTAATCCAATAAAGACACCAAAAAAAGGGCCTAGAAGGACAAAAGCGGTAGGAAATAAAGGCGCAGGTAGGCGAAGAAAAAGACCCAAAATAGAGGCCAAGGTAGGCAAAAAAAAAAAAAAGCAAAATAGAGGCCCAGGTAGACCTAAAAAGTCCAAAAATAGAGGCCCAGGAAGGCCTAAAAAGTCCCAAAATAGAGGCACAGTACGCCTGAAAAGTACCAAAATAGAGGCCCAGGTAGGCCTAAAAAGTCCTAAAATAGAGGACCAGGTAGGCCAAAAAAATCCCAAAATAAAGGCACAGGTAGGCCAAAATAACACGAAACAAAGGCCCGGGTATGCTAAAAATCAATTCCAAGAAAAACAATCAAACTGGGTACATCTAATTCATGCCCCAGCACATTATCTGAATCTCCTATGAATAAAAATTCCCTCTCTCAGAAATGAGATAAGTCTATTAGTGAACTAACTACTTTCCAATCTAATAATAAAGAGGACTTATCGGAATTGAATACGGAAAGCCAATCAACTCCAGTATTGAAAAGAAAATGTCAGTTATGAAAAAAAAAACATTCAACAATTGTAATAAAGATAATGCTGATGGTATAAAGAGCAAGCTGCTTCCAGTTGAGAGGAATCCTGAAGCTGTGGGATCGTGGCACGCCTCTTGGTTAAGCTTCGTAAAAGAGTTTTTACTAAAAGAAAAAAGAGAGCAATGCATAGATCCTGGGGTGCTTCTAACAGAAAAACAAATAAAGTGGGATTGTTATTACAACTAACATCTCTATGATGAATGCAAAGACAATCTGCCAAGGGAGGGGTCGTGATATACTCGTAGATGTCACCTTATGCAAAGGAGGGGTGAATATTTGTATATTATGTATTTGACTGTGATGTAGGTGATTTTGAAAATTTTTCATGTAAAAAAGTCATTTATGTCTTTGTTAGCGAAGAAAGTTTTATTCATGGTTATGTGTATATATTGTAATTTTAGTTATTTCCATGAATATCTCTAAATAGAAAAAGCTATTAACTGGAAGTGGCAACTTGACAGTCTAAATAAGAATAAAGAAAGATCTTATCCCCTTTCTGTATCCTCTCTTAGAATTTCTAATAAAACACTCCCTAGCTGTTTGCAGGAGAGAGACACCCACGGCGGTGCTGGATGGACCATCTTAGGAGAGAAGGAAAGAAATACCTTGATCAGTCTCTCTATTAGCAGAGAGAAGGATCCAACTATCAGATCACGTGTGGATCAGTGCACGAGGCTGTGGGTCTAGTACCCTTCCCTTGCAGTTATAGTAGATTGGCCAGGGCACCAGCCGCCCGTTGAGATACTTCCACGAGAGAGTTACTGGATTCTTTGACTGGCCAGACAGCAATGCATTGGATCCCTCTCTCTGCTAGGGGCTTATTTTTTTCTTTGCCAACACATACACCGAATAGTCAAGACTATTCTTTAAAGATTCTCGTCTTTCCTCATACACCTGACAACAATTAGATTATCAAACAATTCTTCACCCAAGGTATTATTACTCTACTGTAATTGTTCAATGTACTTTCCTCTTGGTAACGGTAGAAGAGACTCTTTAGCTAGGGTAAGCCGCTCTCCTAGAAGAAGGACACTCCAAAATTAAGCCATTGTTCTCTAGTGTTGGGTAGTGCCATAGCCTCTGTACAATGGTCTCCCACTGTCTTGGGTTAGGGTTCTTTTCCTTGAGGGTACACTAGGGCACACTATTCTATCTTTTTTTTTTCTCTTTCTCTTGTTTTTGTTTAAATGGTGTGTTGGGCAGGCCTAATAGAAGGGCCATGGATGCCTGGTCGTTTATCAAGAGGTTGTCTTTTCCTTACCCGATTCTTTTTCTTCTCAAAACCATCCTTAATGTCCCCATTTCACTTGATATGGCTATCCAGGAGGGTATTTAGCCTTGTATGGTGTATGGCTCTCTATGTTGACCAGTTTTTCCGACTTTCTTTTCTATAGTCTATGGGGTTGAACAATCACTTTATTTATATTTCTGTACATATTGTTTTTGTTATTATTCTTGTGAATCTAGTTTTTTAGTATGGTGTCTCCTTTTTATTACCATTATTTCTTATGATGTCTGGAGACATTGAGAAAAATCAGGGACCAGTACGTCCTAGACTTCGTCAATGTCGTCTACTGTATTGCATTATTTGTGGTCTTCATGCAAATATTCAAGACCTTACAGTTGCGTCCAGAAAGTATGATCTCAGAAACTTTGATTTCTAATATGAGGCACTCATCTGAACTCTTTATAACTGGTTTTCAGAAGCCAATAATGTTGAAACGTGATGCCATCCATAAGGCCAGGGGAATGGCAGTGTATATTAGGACTGTCCTACTTCTCATAAGTCCTGCTATGAATGTGGATGTCACTATATTCAGGTAATAAAAGTTTGTGGCAGGCATATCAACTTTTATCTGTCTTCGATCTACCGGAATCCAGAGATGGATGATTCTTTCTTCGATTGTCTTCTTATATCATGGCTAAGATACAAGAAGATGATAGAAAGGCTTCTTTTGACTTTGTTGGTGATTTCAGTGCTCACCATACTGAGTGGCTAATTTCTATCTCTCCTACCAATCAACATGGCTTAAGAGCTTTAAACTTTGTCTCTGAATCAGGCTGTGAGCAAATCATAGGTGAAGCTACTCACAGGTCTGGTAATTGCTTGGACCTTGTATACACTGACTCCCTGGCATTATAACAAGTAAGGTTGGTTCTCCAGTTGAGACATCTGATCATGCTTTGATTTCATTAGTAGTGAAGACTGACCAGCCTGTCCCTGATGTATCATGCTCATGTAAAATTTATATGATATCTCAAGCAGACTGGAATGGGATTTTGCATGATATTTTGTGCTTGAATTGGTCATAATTATGTATTAGTGCTGATCCTGTTTTCCCTTTGAATGAGAATCTAGTCAATAAAAATGATAGGCGTATCCCTTCTCGTGTGCTAAGATACCGAGTGAAGGATAAACCGTGTTTCAATGATGAATGTAAACGTGTTCATTTGGAGAAGCAGGAGGCTTATCATCTTCAATTTCACAAAAAAATTGGCTTATTGAGAAAGTCTTTCAAGATTTTCGGTAATCAATCTGTTCTGAAGAAATGTTTTAAATCTCTCATTCTACATTGTTTGGAGTATTGGTCTCCTGTCTGGTCTTCAGCTGCTGATTCTCATCCTAATTTGTTGGGACAGAAACTTCGGTCTCTTAAATTTCTTATTCCTGATCTGGATATTTATCTTTGGCATAGTCGTTCAATTAGTTCATTATGCAAGTTGCATAAGATTTTTCATAATTCTGACAATCCTTTACATTAAGATTTTCCCAGAAAATTCCATCCTGTTCGTATTACTAAGCAGGCACGTAATTCTAATATCCAGGCCTTCTCCCTCATGATGCTCAATACTACATAGTATTCTAGAAGTTTTATTCCAGCTGTGACCGAGTTGTTGTATAATTTTCCTAATTGGGCAGTTGAAGTAGTAGAACTTCAAAAGTTCAAAGTTGCCGCAAATGATTCTATGTTGAACAGGCTGACCTAAGTCTTTTTACAGTTTATATATGGTAGCGTTGTATACATTGTAGAAACTGCTGTGAATGCAATTGGTGTTATAGCTAATGATATGAGCCTTTTGGTAGCGTGTAAACGTTGTAAAGCCTCTGATGTGAGTGCAATTGGTGTTGTACCTAGTGATTTGATCCTCTTGGTAGCGTTGTAAACGTTGTAGAGGCTCTGCTGTGAATACAATTTGAGTTATAGCCAGTGATTTAAGCCTTTTGATAGCGTTGTAAACGATGCAGAGGCTCTGCTGTGAATGCAATTAGCGTTGTGGCCAGTAACGAGCTTTTTGGTAGCGTTGTAAACGTTGTAGAGGCTCTGCTGTGAGTGCAATTGGTGTTTTAGCCGGGGATTTGGGCCTTTTGGTAGCCCTGTAAACGTTGTAGAGGCTCTGTTGTGATTGCAATAGGTGTTGTAGCCAGTGATTTAAGCCATTTGGTAGCGTTGTAAACGTTGTAGAGGCTCTGCTGTTAGTGCAATTGGTGTTATAGCCAGTGATATGAGCCTTTTGATAGTGTTGTAAACGTTGTAGAGGCTCTGATGTGATTGCAATTGGTGTTGTAGTCAGTGATTTGAGCCTTTTGGTAGTATTGCAAACGTTGTAGAGGCTCTGCTGCGAGTGTAATTGGTGTTGTAGCCAGTGATTTGGGCTATTGGTAGCGTTGCAAACGTTGTAGAGACTGTGCTATGAGCGCAATTGAAGTTATAGCCAGTGATTTTAGCCTTATGAAAGCGTTGTAAACGTTGAAGAGGGTGTCTTTGAGATAAAACATAGTAAAATAAAACTACATTATAACGGCATTAATGATAATAATAATAGTAATAATAATTATAATAAAATAATGAAAATAATAATAGTAATAATAATAATAATAAAAATAATAATAATAATAAAAGCGGTGTATCGTCGTAATAAAACAGTTCATCCACTAAATGGCTATTTCACAAATGAATCCTTAATCTGGGAGTGTTAACTTTATCTTATCCACTACATTAATATAAAGAAGATAGCAAATGAGGTAATAATATATCAACCCTTTTATAACAGAAGAAAAGTAAAACATTTTAACCAGAGAAAATCAACCTAACAATGGAATAACAACTTTAGTTCTAATCATACTAGAAGTATTGACCCTCAAATGATTCTCTCTCTCTCTCTCTCTCTCTCTCTCTCTCTCTCTCTCTCTCTCTCTAGAATAATTCATTTCCTAAACTGCAATTTGTAAAGACACATTACTATTGGTCATGTCTGTCTGTCATACATTTTCTTCAAAACAGATATTTCCCGTTCTCTGGATAGTCTTGGTGATTTACAATCATTTTCAGCATTTGGTATGATCGTTAAAACCTCATATTGTGATGACATATCCATTTTGAAATAGTGAAGATAATAAGATCATCTATATATATTTATATTAAAATATATTATATATATATATATATATATATATATATATAATATATCAACCCTTTTATAACAGAAGAAAAGTAAAACATTTTAACCAGAGAAAATCAACCTAACAATGGAATAACAACTTTAGTTCTAATCATACTAGAAGTATTGACCCTCAAATGATTCTCTCTCTCTCTCTCTCTCTCTCTCTCTCTCTCTCTAGAATAATTCATTTCCTAAACTGCAATTTGTAAAGACACATTACTATTGGTCATGTCTGTCTGTCATACATTTTCTTCAAAACAGATATTTCCCGTTCTCTGGATAGTCTTGGTGATTTACAATCATTTTCAGCATTTGGTATGATCGTTAAAACCTCATATTGTGATGACATATCCATTTTGAAATAGTGAAGATAATAAGATCATCTATATATATTTATATTAGAATATATTATATATATATATATATATATATACACACTGCCAATAAATGCAGCTTCCTCTAGTCCACCACGGGACAAAGGTCTCAGAAATGTTCTTATTCATGTCAATTATCAGAAAATTTCGTGGTCCTATGAGTTTTGCTTAATACATGCACACGCAGACACACACATATATGTATGTATATATATATATATATATATATATAATGTGTGTGTGTGTGTGTGTGTGTTCACAGAGAGAGAGAGAGAGAGAGAGAGAGAGAGAGAGAGAGAGAGAGAGGAGTGGGGTGGTGATAAGACCATCAAGACAATATTGATATCTGTGAAAGTTCTATATTTTAATTTCCTTCTTCACCGTAATATTGATAATCTGACAGATTAGGACTATATCTAATAGTTCTTAGCAATTATCAAAAGCGAAAAAAATCTGTCTGGTTCCACGTTACAACCAATCAAATTAAAAAAATATTCATGGAAGTTCTTCAGGATTGAAATGAAATTCAAAATGCAAATGCAAAAACAGCCATGAAATTCAGGTCCCATGATTGCATGATTGTCCCAGTTCTCGACATTAATAGTCAAATCGCATTATAACTTTTCATGTAATAAGTCTGTGTTGAAATTGGGTATTGTGTCCCAAATAAAAAACAAAAACTCGTAGCTTCATTATAGTTCCATACTTCTGCGGAATATATCTCCGGTTCCTGAATGCAACCCAAGTGTTTCAGAACCCCATGTATTATGCAAGGGCCCATACAATCTATGTGGTTTATGCAAATGGCGCTGTGTTGTTCCCTACCATAGGCAATGCAATAACGAAATCCCCTAAATTGAATTTATGGAAATCCATTTTCATGATGTTTCAATTGTATGTGTTTACGTTGATATGTTTCAGCAGATACAAATAATAATAGAACATGTTATGAGCGATGGAATAAAAAAAAAATAATAATTTTTGTTCCCCATCTTGAACTTTTAGGGATTAGTCTTACTTTTATCATCAAAGTAATACCTTTATCGAACTCCTTGTACGTGAAATCAAATAAAAAGACATATTACTTGATATGCTACCATTATTACTTATGAAGATTTTTCAGATTTCACAGCCATTTTGGATTTTCAAATTTTTCTCAATTTCCTCAAGAGTGACATCTGTACCCTCACCCAAATGCTCTAGATGAATAATCAGTATTGAAAAAAACTTTATC
>NC_090736.1:51915374-51942874 GCF_036898095.1 Palaemon carinicauda | reverse complement strand
GTGAGAAAGATAGAGAAATATGAATGGTATAAGTACGTCAAAGAATAGGTATATGTGAGAGAGAAAGAGAAAAAATGAGTATGTTATGTACAGTATGTCTAAGAATAAGTATACTTGAGAAAGAAAAAGAAAAAACGAATGTGGTATGTTCAGTATGTCTAAGAATAAGTATATATGAGAGAGAAAGAGAAAAAAACCAATGTGGTATATACAGTATGTCTAAGAATAAATATATTTGAGAGAGAAAGAGAAAAAACGAATGTGGTATGTACAGTATGTCTAAGAATATGTATATGTAAGAGATAAAGAAAAATGATTGTGGTATGTATGTCTAAGAATATATAATACGCGAGAAAGAAAAAGAAAAGGGAATGGGGTATATATGTTTAACAATAAGTATATGTGACAAGGAAAGGGAAAAAAATAATTGTAGTATGTCTAAGAATATGTATATGTGAGAGTGAAAGAGAAAAAGGAATAGGTTATATATGTTTAAGAATACGTATATGTGAGATGGAAAGAGAAAAATGAGGGTTTGTCACAGACAGCGTTGTATTTCTCAGATGGATATGTCGACCACAGAAATATAAATAAGAAAAAGGATCGAATGGTGTCTTTTGCTGGGATATTTGTTTCTCCGGTGATGGATACGTCATAGATCAAGGGAAAGCAAGAGTAAATATATCGATATTTATACAACATATCTCAACGCTGCGAAAAAAAAAGACTAGCACCACCGGCCTTCTTTTTTTTTTTCCTTTTTTCTTTTTTAAACCCTTGCGAAAATCCAGCTGAATATTTCCTGGGATTTAAATATTCGATTTTGGGATTCTGGACTTATTTAGAAATCTTCCAAATCCCAGGGATATCTGAACGCTGTCCATTCCGGGGCGTGACCATTATATGCAAATCTTGGTTAAAGCCGCAATGGATTGGTCTTTTAAATTTTCTGACCTGCAGACCTGCATTCCAAAAAAAAAAAAAAAAAAAAATTAAAAAAAATAAAAAATAATAACAATAATAATTCAGAAATACCTAACACCTGAGGGTGAGATATGTAGTTTATCTGGCTAATAATTTTCGGTGAACTGTAATGAATTTCGCCTAGTAATGAATGGATATCATATTCTCTTCCTTTATTTTTCTATACAAAATATGATAATATTTTGTTTTTTGTTTTGATGCACAAATCAACTAATCTTTCAGAATTTATTTTGCTTCTCCTAATTCCGAGATAATTTCATTGATTATGGATGTATGACATTGGTGATTCTATGGATGTATTACTGGGCTGTTTTAGTGATGTATGAAATTGGTGGGTTTATGTGTATGAATATGATCGATATACAGATTTAGTGTATTTATTCATATATGGATTTAATGACTTTATAAATATATAAACTCTATTGACTTATGGGTTTATGAATTTAGTGGATTCACAGGTGTATGAATTAGATGTATTTATGAATATCTGAAATATATAGATTTATCGCCTATAAATCTATATGTTTTAGACATTCATAAATAAATCTAATATTAGTATTGATCTTATGGATTTATTGGTGTATGAATTCAGAGGAATTATTGTATGTTTAGATGGATTTATGGATACATTAATTTAGTGGATTTATGAATGGATGCATGTATTAATTTATTGGTTAATTAATATATGAATTTAGAGCGTATCCACGAAAGAGTGAATTTGTTGGATACATGGATTTTTTTAATACGGATTTATGAATTAGTGAATTCAGTGCATTTACAGACATATTGATTTTGGGCATATGGACCGGCGTTGAGGTCGGGAAGGCCGTTCAATTCCGATGTACAATAGAAAAGAAAAAATTACTGTTGAGTCATGAAAAAAAAATTTAAGATACATTCGTCAGCAATGTGTTTTTTTTGAAGTTTTTACAGTTTATATATAAAATGTATATTTTAATGTTACTGCTCTTAGAATATTTTTCTGTTTCAATTGTTCATTACTTCCCTTAGAGTTTATTTATTTTCTTGTTTCCTTTCCTCACTGGGCTACTTTTTCTTGTTGTAGCCCTTAGGCTTATAGCATCCTATTTTTTCAGATTAGGGTTTCAGCTTAGTTAGTAGTAATAATAATAATAATAATAATAATAATAATAATAATTATAATAATAATAATAATAATAATAATAATAATAATAATAATAATAATAATAATAATAACAACAAGTTTGAGCAGATAAGCTCACTGTATAACTGATTACAATGCCATTGACCTTTTTACTATAGTTTTTTGTAAATTCCGAGTGAAAAGGCCAAAGTTCATTAAGTCTTTATAATCACCTTTACTTTCGAGGAGACATTTACATACATAATTGAATAAAGTCGAGAGAAGACGGTGGTAATATTTTTCATACATGTGGGCTTTTGAATAAAAAATAAAAAATTTTCAAAATTAATTTGTAAAAACGTTCAGGTATACAACTTTTATATGTATATATATATATATATATATATATATATATATATATATATATATATATATATATATATATATATATATATATATATATATATATATATATGGATGGATATCAACACAATATCGTGCTCAATAGAAATAAATTTCTAACCCAAACTTGGAATCGAACGCTGGCCTCTTCAAATGAAAGGTCAGGTCGCTTCCAACCATGCCACCAGAGGCTCAAAAGAAGTCGGAACTTAACTGCTAACTGCAATTCAGGATTTACCTGGCTGGACATTAGTCTCTTACCAGAGAGTTTTCCCCGATTTCCTGGCCCACCAGGTAACACAATTAATAGCATTCAATCTGAATTACCCCTAATGAGTCAATATGGATGAAAATCAACACAATATCGTGGTAAAATAGAAATAAATTTCTACCTCATACTTATGGTTGAACCCTAGCCTCTTCATATGAAAGGCCAGGTCGCTTCCAACCATGCCACCAGAGGCTCAAAAGAAGTCGGAACCTGACTCCTAACGGATATTCAGGATTTACCTGGCGAGACATGTCTCTTACCAGAGAATTTTCTTCGACTTCCCGACCTACCAGGTGACACAATTGATAGCATTTAATTTGAATTACCCCTAATGAGTCAATATGGATGAAAATCAACGCAATATCGTGCTCAAATAGAAATAAATTTCTACCTCATACTTTGGATCAAACCCTAGCCCCTTCATATGCAAGGCCAGGTCGCTTCCAACCCTACCACCAGAGCCTTAAAAGAAGTCGGAACCTAACTGTTAACTGCAATTCAGGTTTTAACTGGCAAGACATCAGTCTCTCACCAACGAGTTTTCCCCAACCTTTTGCCCACCAGGTGACAAGGGAGTTAGCAGTTTACACACTACAGTAGTTCTCGACTGCTACCAGAAAAAGTGATCCTTAACATGACTAAAAAAAATGCAGTTGATTGACTGTGACTGAGTTCCAGACTCATACACTAGTAATTGTCCGTAGTGACCCAGTTCTGTTTGATCCCAAGTATGATATAGAAATTTATTTCTATTTGAGCACAATATTGTGTTGATTTTCATCCATTTATGTGGTATTTGCACCTGGGTCTACCCTGTAGCAATAGAACATACACACCGGGTGGAGTTGTCACAGCATTTGGGTTGATTCACCTGAAGTGGATTTCCCTGGCATATTATCTCCAGAGGAAATTTCATTCAACCATCCCATTTTAGAAGAAATTGAAAGAACAATATGCAAAAGAAGACCCCGAATAAAGTCCCAGGTAGGCTAAGATAGACACCAAATAAAGGGCCTGGAAGCCCAAAAGCGGTTGGAAATAAATGCCCAGGTAGCCAAAGAACCCAAAATAGAGGACCAGGTAGGCAGAAAAAAAGTCCAAAAATAAAAGCACAGGTTGGCCAAAAAAGACACAAAACAAAGGCCTGGGTATGATAAAAAAGACCCTTTCATCTTATATAGAAAAAAAGGAAGATATTGTAAAGAAAACGCGAGGAAGAAAAAGTTCTAGAAATAAACTCCAAAAAATCCCAAATCAATTCCAGGAAAAGAATCATAGTGGGGATATCTACTCCATGCTCCATTACATTATCTGATTCTCCTATGAATAAAAATTCCCCCTCTCAGAAGAGAAAATATATTAGTGAACTTACTACTTCCCATTCTAATAATAAAGATGACTTATCGGAATTGAATATGGAAATCAAAATTAAATCTAGTATTGAAAAGAAAATGTCAGAAGTGAAAAAGCATTCAACAATTGTAATGAAAATAATGTTGAAGGTATAAAGAGCAAGCTGCTTCCTGTTGAGAGGAATCCTGAAGCTGTGGGATCATGGCAGGCATCTTGGTTAAGTCTCCGAAAAGCGTTATTACTAAGTTGTGGGATCATGGCACGCATCTTGGTTAAGTCTCCGAAAAGCATTATTACTAGGTTGTGGGATCGTGGCACGCTTCTTGGTTAAGCATCATAAAAGCGTATTTAATAAAAGTAAAAAGAGAGCAATGCATAGATCCTGAGGTGCTTCTAACAGAAAACAACACAATTGGGGTTGTTATAACATCTAACATAAATATGTTGAATGTAAAGACCAGATGCAAAGGGAGGAGTCCGTGATATACTCGTAGATGTCACCTTATGCAAAGGAGGGTGTGAATATTTGTATATTATGTATTTGAAGTTTTCTGTGATATAGGTGATTTTGAAAATGTTTCATGTAATATAAGTCATTTATGTCTTTGTTAGCGAAGAAAGTTTTATTCGTGGTTATGTGTATATATTGTAATTTTAGTTATTTCCATGAATATCTCTAAATAGAAAAAGCTATTAACTGGAAGTGGCAACTGGACAGTCTAAATACGAATGAAAAAAATCTTAACCCACACTACTGTATCCTCTCTTAGAATTTCTACTAAAACACTCCCTAGCTGTTTGGAGAAGAGAGACACCCACGATAGGGCTGGATGGACCAGCTTAGGAGAAAAGGTAAGTAATACTTTGATCAGTCTCTCTATTAGCAGAGAGAAGGATCCAACTATCAGATCACGTGTGGATCAGCGCATGAGGTTGTGGGTCTCGTACTCTTCCCTTGCAGCTATAGTAGGTTAGCCGGGGCACCAGCCGCCGTTGAGATACTACCACTAGAGAGTTACTAGATCCTTTGACTGGCCAGACAGTAATGCATTGGATCCCTCTCTCGGGTTACGGCATATTTTTTCTTTGCCTACACATACACTCAATAGTCTGGCCTATTCTTTACAGATCCTCGTCTTTCTCATACACCTGACAACAATGAGATTACCAAACACTTCTTCACTCAAGGGATTAATTACTGTAATTGTTCAATGTACTTTCCTCTTGGTAAGGGTAGAAAAGACTCTTAAGCTAGGGTAAGCAGCTCTTCTAGGAGAAGGACACTCCAAAATTAAACCATTGTTCTCTAGTCTTGGGCAGTGTCATAAACTCTGTACCATGGGCACTCTGTACTCGGGCACACTATTCAATATTATTTTTTTTCTCTCTCTTCCTCTTGTTTTTTTTTTTTTTTTGTTTTTTTTTTGTTTTTTGAAATGGTGTGTTGGGCAGGCTTAGTAGAAGGGGCATGGATGCCTGGCAGTTTACCAAGAGGATGTCTTTTCCTCATCTGTTTCTTTTTCTTCTCAAAACCATCCTTTGGGTCCTCCCTTCAGTTGAAGTGGCTATCCTGGTGGGTATTTAGCCTTGCATGGTGTATCGGCTCCTCCATGTTGACCAGTTTTTCTGACTTTTTTTTCTATACTCTACGGATTTGATCAATAACTTTATTTATATTTCTGTACATATTGTTTTTTTCATAATTCTTGTGAATCTAGTTTTTAAGTACGATGTCTCTGTTTTATTAGCATTAATTCTTATGCTATTTGGAGACATTGAGCAAAATCCGGGACCAGTACGCCCAAGATTTCCTCAATGTCGTCTACTATATCGCAATATGCTTGGTATTCATGCAAATATTAAAGATCTTACAGTTGTGTCCAGACAGTATGATATTCTTTTGTATTCAAAAACTTGAGGCACTCATCGAAGCTCCTTATAACTAGTTTTAAGAAGTCAATAATGTTGAAATGTGATACCATCCCTAGGGCCAGGGGAATGGCGGTGTATATTAGGATTCAGTACGCGGCTTCTCATAAGTCCTACTATGAATGTGGATGTCTCGAGATTCGGGTTATAAAAATTTGTGGCAAGCATAACAACTTGTATTTGTGTTCGATCTACTGGCATCCAGACATGAATGATTCTATCTTCGATTGTCTTCTTACCATTATGGCTAAGATACAAGATGATAGAAAGGTTTCTTTTGTCTTTTTTGGTGATTTCAATGCTCACCATAGAGAGTGGTTACGTTCTATCTCTCCTACAGATCGCCATGGCTTAAGAGCTTTAGACTTTGCCTCTGAATCAGGCTATGATAAAATCATAGGTGAAGCTACTCACAGGTCTGGTAATTGCTTGGACCTCGTATATACTGACTCCACTAGCATTATAACAAGTAAGGTTGGTTCTCCAGTTGGGACATCTGATCATGCCTTGAGTTCATTTGTAGTGGAGAATGAGCAGCCTGTCCCTGATGTATCATACTCTTGTAAAATTTATATGAAATCTCAAGCAGATTGGAATGGGATTTTTCATGATCTTTTGTGCTTGAATTGGTCACAATTATGTAGTAGTACTGATCTGTTGTCTCTTTGAATGAAAATCTAGTCAATATAATTGATAGGTGTATCTCTTCTCGTGTGCTAAGGACCGAGTGAGGACAAACCGTGGTTCAATGATATATGTAGACGTGCTTATTTGGCGAAGCAGGAGCCCTATCATCTTTGGAAGGGTAACAGATCAGATTTGACCTGGATTAACTATAATCAGCTTAGAGCTTTTGCTCAGAGAGTTTATGCTTCAACTGAAAAGGAATACAGTTTAACCATAAAAGAAACCCTTTCTGGTGGTCTACCCTTAAATCTGCACTCTTTGGTGTAGATTAAATAGTTCCTCCTTTACTTAAACCAGATGGCTCAATCACTCAATGTCGAAAGGAAAAGGCAACCCTTTTGGCTGATGTTTTTTATAGTAAACAGAATAATGAAAAAGTTGAACCTCCTCGTTCCTGTTTTCCTGAAGCAAAAGTGACTAGTTTAGCTTTTCGATCTCGTGAAATTAAAGCTCTGTTGATGGACCTTGATGCTTATGGATGTGTAGACCCAAGAGGTATTTTTCCTTTGTTTTTTATTAAGACTGCAGATTTTTTAGCTCCAAAGTTATATGTTATTTTGCGCAAGTTAGCAAGAATAGGAGCTTTTAGCACTTGTTGGAGAATTGGTAATGTTACTTAACTATGTAAATGTGTTTGTGGTAGCTCAAGACCAACTGATTACCGCCCAGTTTCCATAACTCCCATATTATGTAAGGTTTTTGAACCTGAAGTTAATCTTCTATTCCCTAGTTTGAAATTGATTTTCGTAAAAGTCTTGGAGCACGTGATGCCTTTTTTACAATCTCCAATGCTGTACAGTAATCCCTTGATTGTGGTCAGGAAGTTCGTATGATTGGCCTTGATTTTAGTGCTGCCTTTCACCGTGTTACTCATGAGGCCCTTGTTTTCAAACTCAAACAGTTGAGAGTGGGTGGGTCGTTTCTTAGCATTATTATTGAATTTTTAATTAATAGATCTCAAAGAGTTGTTGTTGATGGACACCACAGTGAGTATAGGAATGTGATATCTGGTGTTCCACAGGGTACTGTTCTTGGCCATTACTTTAAATACTATATACACATGACATGTGGTTTGGCCTAGAAAACAAGCTTGTTGCATATGCATATGATGCTTTTCTCTTTGCATCAACTCCAACCCCTGAATGTAGATCTGGGGTTGCTCAATCCCTTAATAGAGATATAGCTAAAATAAGTGCATGGTGCAAATTATGGGATATAAAGTTGAATCCTAACAAAACTCAAAGTATGATTGTAAGTAGGTCAAGGATAGTGGCTCCACAACATCCGGATCTCAGTATTGATAATGTTTCTTTAATTGTATATAGCTCCTTTAAAATTTTACATGTGATTCTTGGCAGTAAATTTACTTTTGAGAAACACATTAGGTCTGTGTCTTCTTCAATTGCACAAAAAATTGGCCTATTGAAAAAGTCTTTCAAGATTTTCGGTGATCAATCAATTCTGAAGAAGTGTTTTAATTCTCTCATTCTACCTTGTTTTGAGTATTGTTCTCCTCTCTCTTCTTCAGCTGCTTATTCTCATCTTTATTTGTAGGACAGAAAATTACGGTCTATTAAATTTATTATTCATGATCTAAATATTAATCTTTGGCACCGTCGTTAAATTAGTTCATTATGCAAGTTGCATAAGATTTTTCATAATCCTTACCATCCATTATATTCAGATCTTCCTGGACAATTCCATCCTGTTCGTATTACTAAGCAGGCACGTAATTCTAATACCCAGGCCATCTCCATCATAATTATCAATACTTCATAGTATTCTAGATGTTTTATTCCAGCTGTAACCAAGATGTGGGATGATCTTCCTAATCGAGTAGTTGAATCAGTAGAACTTCAAAAGTTCAAAGTTGCCGCAAATGATTTTATGTTGAACAGGCTGACCTAAGTCTTTTTATAGTTTATATATGACATATCTGTTCTGAGGTTGTTACTGTTTTAGAATGAATTATTGTTTATTTGTTCTCATCATTTATTTATTTCCTTATTTCCTTTCCTCATTGGGATATTTTTTCCTTTGGAGCCTTTGGGCTTATAGCATCTCGCTTTTCCAACTAGGGTTGTAGTTTGGCTAGTAATAATATTAATAATATGTTTATATATATATATATATATATATATATATATATATATATATATATATATATATCTAATATAAATGTATATACATAAGCACACACACACACACACACACACACACACATATATATATATATATATATATATATATATATATATATATATATATATATATATATATACATATATATATACAGTATATATGTATATACATAAACACACATTTATATATATATATATATATATATATATATATATATATATATATATATATATATATACAGTATACAGTACATGTGTAAGCTTTTATATAATGTATATATATATATATATATATATATATATATATATATATATATATATAGAGAGAGAGAGAGAGAGAGAGAGAGAGAGAGAGAGAGAGAGAGAGAGAGAGAGAGAGAGAGAGAGAGACATGTATATATTTTATATTTATGCATGTATAGGCCTATAAATAAATACATACATACATACATACATATATATATATATATATATATATATATATATATATATATATATATATATATATATATATATATAATGACGATTAGGGCGGAGAGACGGGAAGTAATGTATCTATTAATTCAATGTTTTACATTGATAGCGTTTCAAAAGTCTGTTTTATTCATGAATAATAATATTCAGCAAAATCCAGCATGAAATCTGGCCTTACGTCTATAAATATTCTTATGAATTCAAACACAAAGAGAAGAATTTTCATTTCAAAAAGAGAGGAAGCAAAAGAGAACAGTTTTATAACTCTGTTCGAGACTTGTTCGTTCTTTTTCCACGAACTTTACAGAGATTTCAAAATTATTATAAGGAACATTAGTTCACATTCGTTCACATTATTAGGGAATGTGCGCTCGTAAGAGATAAATCAGAGCATCCCATCTTCAAACACCCAAAGAACTCATATGAATAGGAAAGGCAGATTTTATTTCATAAAATCAATGGAAATGAGAATTACCATTTGTTCTTGCATCCTTAACATCGAGATTGGAATTGACATCAGAGATATTTCTCAATAGAGATTATTAAAACATCTGAAAACTTAGCAACACATTTCTCAATAGAGATTATTAAAACAGCTGAAAACTTAGCAACACATTTCTCAATACAGATTATTAAAACAGTTGGACGAATGAAAATCAGAATCGGTACAGTTATAAATCATGTAGATGTTCATCAAAATCCTCATCCAAAAGAAAGTTTTGGATAACAACTGGCAAGAGAATGTTTTTGAAGTCAACTTCATATTAAAAATAGAATCCGTCAGAAGAGAGGGAGAAAGCTCTTTGCAATATCGCCGAATGCCGGCAAAGAATGAATAATGAAGTGATGAATCACCTGCCTTCATCAGTTCTCATCTTCATATCTCAGATTCCGATTTTCTATAAGTTTAGCAGGTAGTAGGTTGGCCAGGATACAAGCCACCCGTTGAGATACTACCATTAGAGAGTTATGGCGTCTTGTGACTGGCCAGAGGGTACTACATTGGATCCTTCTATCTGGTTACGGTTCATTTTCCCTTTGCCTGCACATACGCTGAATAGTCTGGCATATTCTTTCCACATTCTCCTCTGTCCCCATACACCTGACAACAATAAGATTGCTAAAAAATTCTTCTTCATCCAAAGGGTTAAACTACTGCACTGTAGTTGTTTAGTGGCTACTTTCCTCTTGGTAAGGGTAGAAGAGACCATTTAGCTATGGTAAGAATCTCTTCTAGGAGAAGGACAATCCAAAATCAAACTATTGTTCTCTAGTCTCGGATAGTGCCGTAGCCTCTGTACCATGGTATTCCACTGTTTTAGAATTAGAGTTCTCTTGCATTGGGGTACACTCGAGCTCACTATTCTATTCTATTTCTCTTCCTCTTGTTTTGTTAAAGTTTATATAATTTATATTCACACATATACTGTATATGCATATAGATTTATATATATATATATATATATATATATATATATATATATATATATATATATATATATATATATATATATTCCCGCGTATATACTGTATACGGTATGTATATATATATATATATATATATATATATATATATATATATATATATATATATATATATATATATATATTCACACATATATGCTGTATATGTAAATATGTAAATATATAAATATATATATATATATATATATATATATATATATATATATATATATATATATATATATATATATATATACATATATATATATATATATATATATATATATATATATATATATATATATATATATATATATATATATATACATATATATATATATATATATATATATATATATATATATATATATATATATATTCTCACATATATACTGTATATGTATACACATACATACATATACCAAAGGCACTTCCCCCAATTTTGGGGGGTAGCCGACAACAACAAGAAACAAAACAAATAAGGGGACCTCTACTCTCTACGTTCCTCCAGCCTAACCAGGGAGTCAGCCGAGTTCAGCTGGTACTGCTAGGGTGCCACAGCCCAACCTCCCACATTTCCACCACAGATGAAGCTTCATACTGCTGAGTCCCCTACTGCTGCTACCTCTGCGGTCATCTAAGGCATCGGAGGAAGCAGCAGGGCCTACCGGAACTGCCTCACAATCGCTCGCCATTCATTCCTATTTCTAGCACGCTCTCTTGCCTCTCTCACATCTATCCTCCTATCACCCAGAGCTTTCTTCACACCATCCATCCACCCAAACCTTGGACTTCCTCTTGTACTTCTCCCATAAACTCTTGCATTCATCACCTTCTTTAGCAGACAGCCATTTTCCATTCTCTCAACATGGCCAAACCACTTCAACACAATCATATCCACTCTAGCCGCTAACTCATTTCTTACACCCGTTCTCACCCTCACCACTTCGTTCCTAACCCTATCTACTCGAGATACACCAGCCATACTCCTCAGACACTTCATCTCAAACACATTCAATTTCTGTCTCTCCATCACTTTCATTCCCCACAACTCCGATCCATACATCACAGTTGGTACAATCACTTTCTCATATAGAACTCTCTTTACATTCATGCCCAACCCTCTATTTTTTACTACTCCCTTAACTGCCCCCAACACTTTGCAACCTTCATTCACTCTCTGACGTACATCTGCTTCCACTCCACCATTTGCTGCAACAACAGACCCCAAGTACTTAAACTGATCCACCTCCTCAAGTAACTCTCCATTCAACATGACATTCAACCTTGCACCACCCTCCCTTCTCGTACATCTCCTAACCTTACTCTTACCCACATTAACTCTCAACTTCCTTCTCTCACACACCCTTCCAAATTCTGTCACTAGTCGGTCAAGCTTTTCTTCTGTGTCTGCTACCAGTACAGTATCATCCGCAAACAACAACTGATTTACCTCCCATTCATGATCATTCTGGCCTACCAGTTTTAATCCTCGTCCAAGCACTCGAGCATTCACCTCTCTCACCACTCCATCAACATACACGTTAAACAACCACGGCGACATCACACATCCCTGTCTCAGCCCCACTCTCACCGGAAACCAATCGCTCACTTCATTTCCTATTCTAACACATGCTTTACTACCTTTGTAGAAACTTTTCACTGCTTGCAACAACCTTCCACCAACTCCATATAACCTCATCACATTCCACATTGCTTCCCTATCAACTGTATCATATGCTTCCTCCAGATCCATAAACGCAACATACACCTCCTTACCTTTTGCTAAATATTTCTCGCATTTCTGCCTAACTGTAAAAATCTGATTCATACAACCCCTACCTCTTCTAAAACCACCCTGTACTTCCAAGATTGCATTCTCTGTTTTATCCTTAATCCTATTAATCAGTACTCTACCATACACTTTTCCAACTACACTCAACAAACTAATACCTCTTGAATTACAACACTCATGCACATCTACTTTACCCTTATATAGTGGTACAATACATGCACAGACCCAATCTACTGGTACCATTGACAACACAAAACACACATTAAACAATCTCACCAACCATACAAGTACAGTCACACCCCCTTCCTTCAACATCTCAGCTTTCACACCATCCATACCGGATGCTTTTCCTACTCTCGTTTCATCTAGTGCTCTCCTCACTTCCTCTATTGTAATCTCTCTCTCATTCTCATCTCCCATTACTGGCACCTCAACACCTGGAACAGCAATTATATCTGCCTCCCTATCATCCTCAACATTCAGCAAACTTTCACAATATTCCGCCCACCTTTTGCTTGCCTCCTCTCCTTTTAACAACCTTCCATTTCCATCTTTCACTGTCTCTTCAATTCTTGCGCCGGCCTTCCTTACTCTCTTCTTTCCAAAACTTCTTCTTATTCTCTTCATATGACTGACCCAGTCCCTGACCCCACCTCAGGTCAGCTGCGCTCTTTGACTCACGTACCTTGCGCTTTACTTCCACCTTTTGCTATCTATATTTTTCATACTTCTCTATACTATTACTCTGCAGCCATTCTTCAAAAGCCCTCTTTTTCTCTTCCACTTTTACCTTCACTCCTTCATTCCACCATTCACTGCCCTTCCTCATGCTGCCTCCAACAACCTTCTTGCCACATACATCACTTGCAATCCCAACAAAATTTTCTTTTGCTAACTTCCATTCCTCCTCTAAATTACCAGTTTCTCTTACTCTCACCTATATACAATATATATATATATATATATATATATATATATATATATATATATATATATATGTATATATATATATATATATATATATATATATATATATATATATATATATATATATATATATATATATACATATACATATATATATATATGTGTTTGTATATATATTTATGTATATATGTATGTATATATATATATATATATATATATATATATATATATATATATATATATATATATATATATATATATATATATATATATATATATTTCAAAGTGGACAGGGAAATAGGCAGTTCTAAAATTCCAGTTATTATATATCCCGACGTTTCGTGATCGTCATTATCACATCTTCCAGGGATACAAATAAGAAGTACATATATAAAATTAAGAAACAGTAATAAAAAATATACAAATATAAAAAATATAAAAAGTAAAAATTAGTAAAAAACTAAAAATTCAAGTAAAAATATACATAAAACAGAAGTGGAACCAACCTCGCAGAAGCGCATATAAAAACTGAATGGCATCAACAATTACAGAACAAAACAAAGAAATCTATGACAAGTACAATTGAGTGGAGGAAGTTTGGGCGTTTAACGACGGAACCAGTGTTTTAATAAAAATTGACTCCAGAATAGGCAAGTCATGGTAATTAGATACCTGTCCTATAATGCTAAAATCTTTATCGTCTATATTTATTTTGCAAATTTTAGTATGATTGCGAATATTTGAATGTTCTGGGTTGGATATTCTGCAACCTGTTCGAAAACTAACACCTTTATGAGAGTCAATTCTGACCTTCAACAACCTCTTGGTAGATCCTACGTAGGTCCCAGAGTTACACTTTGGGCAAATATATCGATACACAACACCAGAGGACATCAAAGGACTCAATCGATCCTTAAAGCGAAAAACCGAGCCAACTGTGAGAGGATTCTTGGGAATTAAGTTTACTACAACAGCTGGAAAATGTTGCTGTATGATTTTTGTAAACTTCTGTCTAAAGGAATCATCATGCATAAAAGGAAAACTAGCGTAAAATTTGAGCTTAGGTACTGTTGTTATTTTTGGAGTCTGAGCCAATTTATCATTTAAAAATTTGTTGAGATGCTTCAAAAATAATTTAGTCGGGAAACAGTTTTTCTTAAAATAACCACATAAGTAAAGCACTTCAGTATGAAAATATTCCCAACTAGAAGTAAGAAGGAATGCTCTGTGGAGAAGAGTAAAAATAGAGTTTAATTTAAAATTGTAAAAACAAGAGCTATAAAAATTCGAACCTAATCCAGTAAAAGTCTTTTTTTCTAAAAACCGTGGTATTAAAACCTTCTCTCTCTCTAGATACTAATACATCTAAAAAATTTAATTTATTTCCTTCCTCCTTTTCTATTGTGAACTTTATATTATTGTGCTGTGAATTAGCAAAATCCATGAAGGAGTCAGCACAGAATTCATTTCTGAATAAAGCGAAGGTGTCATCAACATATCTGACATAAAACAGTGGATGGTACCCCAAAGGTTGCAGAATATCCAACCCAGAACATTCAAATATTCGCAATCATACTAAAATTTGCAAAATATAGACAATAAAGATTTTAGCATTATAGGACAGGTATCTAATTACCATGACTTGCCTATTCTGGAGTCAATTTTTATTAAAACACTGGTTCCGTCGTTAAACGCCCAAACTTCCTCCACTCAGTTGTACTTGTCATAGATTTCTTTGTTTTGTTCTGTAATTGTTGATGCCATTCAGTTTTTATATGCGCTTCTGCGAGGTTGGTTCCACTTCTGTTTTATGTATATTTTTACTTGAATTTTAAGTTTTTTACTAATTTTTACTTTTTATATTTTTTATATTTGTATATTTTTATTACTGTTTCTTAATGTTATATATGTACTTCTTATTTGTAGGCCTGGAAGATGTGATAATGATGACCACGAAACGTCGGGATATATATTAAATGGAATTTTAGAACTGCCTATTTCCCTGTCCACTTTGAAAAATGCAAATTAATGGCTGCCGCCACCTTCTCTGATGATATATGTATATATATATATATATATATATATATATATATATATATATATATATATATATATATATATATATATATATATATATATATACTGTATATGTATATATATAAATAAATATATATATATATATATATATATATATATATATACATATATATATATATAATATATATTATATATATATATATATATATATATATATATATATATATATATATATATATATATATATATATATATATATATATATATATATATATATATATATATATATATATATATATATATATATATATATATATATATATATATATATATATATATATACACACACACTAAAGTAAGGATTCCCTTTAAACACAAATCATTTCAATATACTTTAACTTTATTTCAATAGAAAAATAACAGAGGGTTAGTTATATGATTATAATAAATAATATATATAAGACAAAAATTTAAGTTAACATACATTTAGTTTTTATATTTGCATTATAATCAAACAGATAATAAGGTGAGAAGACTGCTGATTAATTTCTGCAAATTGATATAACTTATAAGGAAGCTTCAATATTGGTGGCCTTCCCTTTAGAGCGTTCGGCTGCAATGAAATTTTGATTATGAGCTTTGCCTGAACTTCTGTCATTTTGAATAATTACAATAACTGGTAAAATAATACCTTATAAGACCAAGTAATCTATCGAAATAAGATTTTACTATATCATTTGCCCAATTGCCCTTTGCTCGTTTAGGCAATTGAATGAGCAAACAACTATTCGCTAACAGTTAACCGAATGGTATGTTCCTATTGGACAAGCTCTAAATCAGACCTTGCTATTGGCCAAGTCAATCGAGAAACAACGCCCCAAATGTTCCTCAAAACCAGATTTCAACAGTATTTTACTCTCAAATAAGCCTCATTGAAGCCATATGTTGGTACCTTTGTAAACGTGAAAATTCCGTCAATCGCTAAAGAAACTATTGGAAATATCGAATCTCTCATACACACGTATGAGCATAAATACAATGAAATATCAAAATATATCCGATTGACATAAGCGAATTAGAAGAATCATGGCATATGGTTCGGCCAAAATTGAACTGCCATAGCAGGAGGGTCTCAAAATTGCCAATACTTGAAACGAAGAAAATATTTTATAATGAAGAATGAATAGTGAGTTGGATAATATATTCATGAAAATTTTTTATATATTTCGATTATTATTTCGCCATCTTGCTAAAAGGCTCATGAACAGATTATTTTGTATGAATCCGAAACGTTTGCCGCTACTAATCCTACCCAGTTGAGAGGGATGTAAACATTAGATTGCTTTAACTTTTTATAATGACAAAATTTCTAACAATAAAAAGAGTACGTCCATGTTTAATACATATAAATGAAAATAAGTTTTAGATGCATATATGAAGAGAGCTCTTTCATAAAGACTGTGGTGAGGACATGTAAGTATCCACAAAGTGTTTCATCTAAAAGAACTATCAGCAGACAGCTATTTATTATAAAGGAATTGTATGCGGGTACCAATTGTGGACCAAACTATGGACATTATAAACATGGATTCAATTGTCCAGGCCACAGACATTGTTTGAAACATGATTAAAGTAAAATTCTACTTCAGTTATATTTTGGTTTTCAATTTGTATAAGTATTGCAAGAATCACTGTTTTATCTTTCTTAACATATCTTCACTTCTTTAGGTTGGCTATTCTGGTGGGTTAATAATCTTCTGTTTTAAACATAATTTTCTTTTTAAATTTGTATGTATGATGAGACGTATTTCTTATCGTTGAAAAACTTGATGATAGACCTCAAGATAATGTAGTTATTGTTATAATTCTATCAACAATATGAACAAATTATCACAGCTCAAAATGAAACAAGTTCACAAAACCGTAAACCGGACAAATGTCTGTCTGTTATTCTAAAAACAAATTGTTATTCTTCAAATGTTAAAACGCAATCAGGACATACGTCAAGCTGCAATTGAAAGTTTAAATGAAACTTTAAACGTCAGTTCTGGTGTTACTGACGAGGTTGAAGTCTTATGACGAATGGAATAAACATTACATGATTACAACATAAACAAATAAATTTTAATTATTATTCTATATAAAAAAATCTATGATATATTAATCTAAACCTAACAAAGAGAGCGTTTGCTGTTACATATTTCCTCTAGTTCATCTTCTTTTACGAAATAAAAGTGGCAGTCCTTGTAATGGATCTGCTATCCTTGGAAACATTACGATTATTTTTGTTTTATATTGACATATTTATTGACTGCTTATGTTTAAAATATTTTTATCCATTTGTCCATAGATTATTTAATCTTAGGGTTGTGGCGGCCGGTGTGGTAACGCCACTAACTGGTGAACCCCAGACTGGGGTTCGAGTCCCGCTCAAACTCCTTAGCTTCTATCGGTCTATCTTCTAAGTCGTCAGCAGCCATTTCCTGGCCCTCTTTGGAGCTAGCTTGGGTGGAGAGGAGGCTTGGGCACTGATCATATGTATATATGGCCAATCTCTAGGGCATTGTCCTGCTCGATAGGGCAATGTCACTGTCCCTAGCCTCTGCCATTCATGAGCGGCCTTTAAATCTTTAAATGTCGGATTAGAAAAGGAGGAATGAGAATGCTTCGCCAAATGTCCAGAAATTTTTTGACTTAATAAATGGTAGTATATCACATTACCATTTGTTGAGTCACCACTAGAAAGAACTTACATTGTAATAATAAAATTAATAATGATAAAAATTGATAGCAATAATAATAATAGTAATAACATTAGTATGAATAAAATTAGCGATATTTAAAAATAAAATGATAAAGGGGATGACAATGAAAATGATAACATAATTTCGTTAATCACAAATACAAAGTGGAACTACCGTATATCCACCATGACGCATATTACATGTGCTCTCTCTCTCTCTCTCTCTCTCTCTCTCTCTCTCTCTCTCTCTCTCTCTCTCTCTCTCTCTCTCTCTCTCTCTCTAACATTAGGAAAAGATAGGAAATAATAATAATTCGATATCAAAACTAGAAAATACCGAAACAAAATATGAAGTTTCTTAATTCGTGGCGATTCCGTACGTCCTTCGACTAAGCAGTTTATGGAAATATCATCTATGTTTTTAAATACCCAAATTATGGCTTGGGAGGATTTGCTACACTTACAGAACATTTTACAGGGGAGTAATTGTTTTGTGCAGGTGCAGAGTGCTGTGCTACATCCAGTTTTGCATGCAGACTTAATGAGGCTTATCATTTCTTCTGGTGCCGCTGGCATCTCTCCTTGAAGTCTATAAGCTACTGGGATGCAGCGTTAAGCCCTTTACTTCCCAACCACGTTATTGAGGGTTAATTTTTGGCCTGGATGCAAAACCCGCAGCTTTCCAGTGCTGCTTGATAATAAGCATGTAGGCAGTGTGCTTCAAAGTTATCCAAGGCTGGTGGAAGATTGTGTAACTTTGATGCAGCATGCCACTTCCCTGCAATTTTCCGTCTGAAGATTTCTGCAAGAAATATATCAAGATCTTTTGTTTTTTAATGGCTGCACAGTATTGATGTGAACCATAGGCTAGACACGATTTGGTTATCTTTTCCTTTGTGGCACTTGAATCGCAAAGTTTCCAAAGACGATTTAACGTTTTCTGCTTTTAAAAGGCTGTTGCTTTACCTACACCAGCAAGGGACGAAAGTGTGTCACATCTAGTACGTGCGTGAGCAGCAAGAATGTTTGCTATGATGTCTCTATGCACCATGATTAACTTGTTTATAGTTAGGGAGTGGTTTTCGAGGATGCTTCTATATAAAGCGATATATTTGCGGCCAATCTATTTGTTTCTGCATACAAATGATGGGCTAAAATGATCAGGACATATGTGTCCTCTGAAACAGCTCTGATAGCCTGTTGTCCAACAGCAGTTTCTTGAAGCATGTGATCATGGTGTATGCCATCCGAACATCAGCTTTTTGATGAAAAATTACTGTCTGTTGAAAGCCAACTCCAGTCTCTAATGGCTGTGGATGTGGTCTAGTTATGAAGGTCTGTTTTCTTGGTACTGGAGGCATATTACTCATTCATTCAACAATCGTTCGTATTATTTGCTTCTTAATGGCAGCGACATTCAGGAATAGTTTCCTTTGGAAGTGGTATATCTTCGGTAAAGAAGTAGACACGGTTGACTTAGTGCTAATTTCGTAATAGAGGTCAAATACCATGTACAGTATAGAAACTACTTCGGCATTTCTTATAATTTTGGTCACTGCTTCATTAAGAAAATCAGAAACCCTGTCTGATTAAGCGGGCCAGGAAACTCTCCAGAGTACGGCATATTCATCTCGGATGATGACATTTGGAGGTTTCTAATTACATTTTTCTAACATTACTTGCAATTTGGTTTTTAAAACACATTTCTGGGTTACACACATGTAATCATTATTGTCATATACATATAATTTCAGTTCCTTGTGGAAATCAGTGCTGATATTCTGCTTCTCTAATTTCGACTGCATTATGAACATTAACTAATGGGTCACTGACAACAGAACCGGAGTAGATGTTGATGAAGACACTCGGGGTGTTTGCCCGTGTCAAAGACATCAATGCAAGTACTGTAGACAAAGTTTCTCTAATCTCTTTCCTGTCTACAAAGTTTCTCTAAGCTCTTTCCTGTCTACAAAGTTTCTCTAAGCTATTTCCTGTCTACAAAGTTTCTCCAAGCTCTTTCCTGTCTACAACATTTTGGAATCGGCTGATTTGCTCCTCTTTGTGAAACATAATGGTTGGCCGAGTTTCCCTCCCATCTTTCTTATCCTGGAGATTATGCACAATTTGTGCCAGTGTGCTATATGAGATTTCCCAGATTAGCAGCGTAGATTCATTCAGAGTAGAGCTAATATTTCTAGAGGGGGAATGGCCAGAACACATGTATATATTTTTTTTTACAGAAAAATCTGATAATATCCTATTCCAGAGGCCAGCCTGTTGTTGCATAGCATGTTCTCCATTCATGGATTTCCTTTCAACGTCAGAAGGCAAACACTGCATTGAACGAAGGCAGTACACTCCATAGCGAGCATAATTGAAATACCCAACACAAAAGAAATATGATAAATCTTCGCCTCTGCATATAAATGGAAAGAGGACAATCATCAACTCTCTCTGCTCTACTGAATATTAGGTTTGCCAGAAAAGCTAAGGATAGCAATAGTACTTTGGCAAGAGAGTTTATTTTCCAGTGAAGTGATGGATATCAACCTCTACTAGTTTTTTATTCTTTGCCTTCAGTTCATGTGCTCATGGTCGTTTATTTGTTGAAATAATGGTAATATTCGTCTTATATAAGGATACCTTGCATACATATTAAAAAGCTGTTTAATACTCTCTCTCTCTCTCTCTCTCTCTCTCTCTCTCTCTCTCTCTCTCTCTCTCTCTCTCTCTCTCTCTCTCTCTCAATTTTTGCTCAGATGTATTTGTAAATGCGGTTTGAATTCTCTCTCTCCCTCTCTTCTCGCTGAATTTTCACTCAGATTTATTTATAAACCTTGTTGAATTCTCTCGCTCTCTCTCTCTCTCTCTCTCTCTCTCTCTCTCTCTCTCTCTCTCTCTCTCTCTCTCTCTCTCTCTCTCTCAACAGAAAACCAAACCAAACTGTTTTCCTTTCTCCAATCTCCAAGCGTTTGATAGAGGCCTTTGAACATTCACGGGTTCTCGAATCATTAAGCATGAAATAACTCCATGGAAACGCCAAATGTACTGTGAACAGTTTTACATTCTAAAGCCGGTTGGACGTGACATACGTGGAACTGTCGTTTGATATTCCTTTGGTACTATGTTGAAGGTGACTGAAATGTTATGGGAGATTTTTCGAAAAGGGATTTCCTTTTAGAGGGATATTAAAGGAACGGAGAAAGGATCCAGTTACTTACTATTTATGCAATTCCAAAAAACTCTATCGAAAAGAGATCAGTGTTCTAATATCTTATAGAATTTTATGTGAAATAAGAATGGGTTCTATTTTAAAATGCAGGTTTAATGGGTTTTATACTTGATAAATAAAGGGGATAATTTTTTATCAATTTCTTAAATGAATCAAGAAAGTGTAATATAAAAACAGGAAATACAGACGTATAATGGATTTTTTTTTAGACAAACAGAGAGAGAGAGAGAGAGAGAGAGAGAGAGAGAGAGAGAGAGAGAGAGAGAGAGAGAGAGAGAGAGAGAGAGAGAGATCATTAAGTAGAGTACACTGTGTTAAAAAAAATCATGGGTGAAATCAGGTCATATAATTCCGTTATGAATTATTTATCATAAAAGTTTTATGAAAAAAGTAAAAAAGGAAGATTGGGTTCAGTCTTGAATTACCTTAGAGGGGAAAATAATAGTTTTTTAAGGAAGTAAGGCACTCAGTTGTCTAGAAATACACTATCATTTATTATTATTATTATTATTATTATTATTATTATTATTATTATTACTTGCTGAACTACAACCTTAGTTGGAAAAGCAGAATGCTGTAAGCCCGAGGGCTCCAACAGGAAAAATAGTCCACTGAGGAAAGGAAATAAGGAAACTACAAGAAAGGCAATTAACAATTAAAATAAAATATTTTAAGAACCGTAACTACATTAAAATAAATACTTCATATATAAACTATATATTTTTTTAAACAAGATGAGAAATAAGATAGAATAATGTCCCGAGTGTACCCTAAAGCAAGAGAACTCTAAACCAAGACGAAAGAAGACCATGGTAAAGAGGCTATGGCACTGTCCATGACCATAGAACAGTGGTCTGATTTTGGAGCATCCTATTCCTAGAAGAGCTGCTTACCATAGCTAAAGTCTCCTACCCTTACCAAGAGAAAAGTAGCCACTGAACAATTACATTGCATTAGTTAGCCCCTTGAATGAGGAATAATTGTTCGGTAATCTCAGTGTCAGGTGTATGAGGACAGAGGAGAATAGTACAGCTTTGCTATCACTATATCTAGGTATTCCCAGTCAGAAAGACTATTGTGGATTGGTAGTTGTAGGAGATTTTCGTCGATCACTCACTGCAAACCAACCTAGTATAGGTGGCCATGACTAGTACAGCTTTGCTATCACTATGTCTAGGTATTCCCACTCAAAAAGGTTAATGTATTGTCATGGGTAGATATAATACTTTTAAAGGAGATGTTTTAAAAGAAAAAATTCTATTCCCAAAGTGTGAGCAGCGAGGCGAGACGAGATTCGACTGCGGCCCTTTTTGGGCAAACCTGTCTTTACTTCACTATCGTCAGCAATTTGGAAGTAAACCGAGCCTCGCCGAGAGCGCCTGCCACGAAAAGGGGACTGTCCTGTTGTAACCAAGATGTCATCGTCTTAATTAGTGGAGTCAGTATATTTTCAGAAACCGAGCCTGAAGGAAATCCGTGTTTATGAAATATGTCATCATGGAAGGACACGTGCTGCCCTTTTGTTACGACTTAACACCTTCTCCAGATTGCATCATTAATTTCTTCTAGAAGCTTCCATGGCGTGATCGAAGTGGGCGTTTTTGAGGAAGCCAAGAGATGCAGAATTATTAAAAAGAACGCCTTCTATGGAAATGACCACTCCGCCCATACATGGGTTTATAAACTTCAAGAAGAGATTGTCCAAGAGAGATAGGACAGGACATAAGACAAGAGAGGAACTATATCCGAAGCATATAAGATCCAAGCCCTAACGAGATAAGAAACAGAGAAGACCAGAAGTCTGATAAAGCCAGATTTTAACCTTCCCTTCAGACAACAAAAGCCTATCTCCAAAAATCCTGTTATGAACGAGAAAGAGAGACAAATTGAAGCCGCCATCCCTCCCTGCTTGTAACGAGAAGTAGCCACACAGAATGCAGCCTGCCTTAGTTCAACAGTATCATCGAATTCTTGGAAGAAGACCTCTAATGTCCCATCTTGATGCCACCCTTTCTGTGACGTCTTTGAATCCGGTCATCTTGCCATTTTCATCTGAACTTCATCCGCCCTTCTGCAACGTTCTCAAGCCTGAAATCTCCATACCAGTATCGTCTCAGCAGCGGCAGAAAACCATTCCTTAAGTATTTCTACCTTACTGACTGTTCCCCTTTTCTGTTGATGTTATGATTGATTTGATTTGTGTGTTAAAGTAACCGAAGAAGTAACGTTGATTTTCTTTATGAGTTTGTGAATAAACGTGTTGTGTTTTTTTGTGCGTTTCTCTTTATATTATTTTCCCATGTTTTGATGGGTGTTGTTGAAAACATTTATTTTGATTATTAAAAGAACCTGTAATGAATTTAAGATCGTAAAGGCGGGTTTACACGGCCCAACAGCTCGCCGAGCCCGGTTGTTAAACCTACTTGTAGATCGGCTCGAAGAGCTTTCAGACAGTACATCGAGCCTCAGTGTGCCTCGTGCTAAAACAACGTCAACATGTCTCTCGATCAGGACAATTTGATAGCCATTGCTTTAGCAGTGGCACTAAGAAAGAAAAAAAAAGATCAAAGTGGACGAAGGACTGGTTACTAAAAAGAGAGAAATTTTCACACACCAACTTGCTTGTTGTTTTAAAATTAGAGCTAGATGACTGGTGCAAATATTTGCGTATGGATGAAGACACGTACATTGATCTACTGAATCGTGTCAGACCTTTCATTACTATGAAGATACAACTATGAGGAAGGCCATAACTCCACATGAAAGACTGAGTGTCCGCTATTCCTTTATTTCTGGCTACTCTATTGGAATAGACTTTTGATTTAACTTTCCATAAAACTGGATGAGCCCGATATGCATGTATGAAATCAAGTACGACTTCCTTCTCATTCTTGCGTTCATTAATGGCAGCAATTATTCATTTCTTTGATGATGTTCCCTCTAGCAGGTTTGAATAACAACTGAGGTTCGATGCTCGACATCCGCTCACACGTTCACACCGTTCGTCAAACAACGTAGCTCCGCCCACAAAAGTCAAGATGAGCCTGACTTTCATCGAGCCGTTCGACGAGCGCGCTCGGCAACCAAATAGCCCGTTTACACGCTTGAAAGTCAATTCAAACACAGGGTTGTCGAGCCAGGCTCGACGAGCTGTTCGCCCGTGTAAACCCCGCTTAACTTGTATACACACACACACACACACACACACACACACACACACACATATATATATATATATATATATATATATATATATATATATATATATATATATATATATATATATATATATATATGCAAATATCACCCACGAATGGCATTCAATACCGAATTCTATCTTAGGAATATATGTCCACTTGGAATTCATTTTATGGTAACAAATTCTGGCCGGGTAGAGATTCGAACCCCTACCTATTTGGCCGGAAACCATGCCTGCAAGGACCCTACCAAATGAGCTATCTATCTTAATGGCTCAGTTGGTAGAGTCCTTGCAGGCATGGTTTCTGGCCAAATAGGTAGAGTACCATGCCTGCGAGGACTCTACAACTGAGCCATCTCTCTTGATGGCTCAGTTGGTAGAGTCCTCGCAGGCATGGTTTCTGGCCGAATAGGGAGGGGTTCGTATCTCTACCCGGCCAGAAGTTGTTACCATTAAATGAATTCCAAGTGGATATATATTCCCAGGATAGAATTCGGTATTAAATGTCACTCAGGGCTGATATTTACATTGTTAAAATCACGAGTGTTAGTGATATATATATATATATATATATATATATATATATATATATATATATATATATATATATATATATATATGTATATATATATATATATATATATATATATATATATATGTGTGTGTGTGTGTGTGTGTGTGTGGTTGTGTGTGTGTGTGTGTGTGTGCTTGTGTGTGTACACATATGTGTGTCTGCGTGTGTATGATGAGGGGATGGGTTTGTATGTGTGTTCGGTATCTTGGGCATTATATATTACCTCTGAACCTTTAAGTACATTTGTGAAAAACAATTTTCAGGGAGATTAGTTGCATTAATCAAAAATGATTACAAATGTCCCTGTCGTTTTAAATGAAAAATGTGATAAAACAAACAAATCTTCGTTTTGTGATGCTACTATTAATAGGCTTTTCATGTGAATATTGTTCCCATTTAAAATTAAACATTCTCTCTCTCTCTCTCTCTCTCTCTCTCTCTCTCTCTCTCTCTCTCTCTCTCTCTCTCTCTCTCTCTCTTTGAATGCAGGATGATAGCAGGCAGAATGGTAGTAGGTCGGCCAGGGGACCACTCACCCGTTGAGATACTACCGCTAGAGAGTTATTGGATCCTGTGACTGGCCAGAGAGTAATGCATTGGAAACCTCTCTCTCGTTTTGGCTCATTTTTTCTTTGCCTACACATACACCGAATAGTCGGGGATATTCTTTACAGATGCCTTTCTTTCCTCATACACCTTACAACACTGAAATTACCAAACACCTCTTCGCTAAATTGGCTAATTACTGTACTGAAATTGTTCAGTGGCTACTTTCCTCTTGGTAAGGATAGAAGAGACTCTTTTTAGCTAAAACAATCAGCTCTTCTCGGAGAGGGACACTCCAAAATCAAACTATTGTTCTCTAGTCTTAAGTAGTGCCATAGCCTTTGTACCATGGTCTTCCACTGTCTTGAGTTAAAGTTCTCTTGCTTCAGGGTACACTCGGGTACACTATACTATCTTATTTTTCTTCTTCCTCTTGTTTTTTTAAATGGTGAGTTGGGCAGGGTTAATAGAACGGCCATGGATGACCTGGTGGTTTATCAAGAGGTTGTCTTTTCCTTATCTGATTCTTTTTCTTCTCAAAACATTCCTTACTGTTTTCCTTTCAGTTGAAGTGACTATCCTGGAGGGTATTTAACCTTGCATGGTGCATCGGCTCCTCCATGTTGATCAGACCTTGATTCTATAGTCTATGGATTTGATCAATAACTTTATTTATGTTTGTATATATTTATATATTGTTTTTATTATCACTCGCTTTAATTTAGTTTTTAAGTATGATGTCTCTTTTTTATTACCATTAATTCTTATGCTGTCTGGAGACATTTAGCAAAATCCGGGACCAGTACGTCCTAGATTTCGTCAATGTCGTCTACTGTATTGCAATATCCGTGATCTTCATGCATATATTCAAGACCTTACAGTTGCGTCCAGACAGTAAGATATTCTTTTGTGCTCAGAAATTTTGGTTTCTAATATGAGGCACTCATCTGAGCTCATTATAACTGGTTTTAAGAAGCCAATAATGTTAAAACGTGATCCCCTCCTTAGGGCCAGGGGAATGGTGGTGTATATCAGGAATATTCATGGCTGAAGAGCTTTAGATTTTGCTTCTGAATTAGGCTGTGAGCTAATCATAAGTGAAGCTACTCACAGGTCTCGTAACTGCTTGAACCTCGTATACACTGACTCCCCCGGTGTTATAACTAGTAACGTTATTTCTCCAGTCGGGACATCTGATCATGGTTTCATTTCATTAGTAGTAAAGAGTGACAAGCCTGTCCCTGATGTATCATACCCGTGTACGATTTATATGAACTCTCAAGCAGACTGAAATGGGATTTTGCAGGATCTTTTGGGCTTGAATTGGTCACAATTGTATGGTAGTGTTGATCTTGTTGTCCCTTTGAATGAGAATCTTGTCGACATAATTGACAGCTGTATCCCTTCTCGTGTGGTAAGGTACCGAGTGAGGGACAAACCATGTTTCAATGATCATTGTAGACATGTTTATTTGGAGAAGCAGGAGGCCTATCATCTTTGGAAGGGTAACAGATCAGATTAGACCTCTAATAACTATACGCAGCTTAGAGCTTATGCTCAGAGAGTTTATACTTTAACTGAAAAGGAATACAATTTAACCATAAAAGAAACCCTTTCTGGTACAACCCAGGAACATA
>NC_090736.1:51892874-51910374 GCF_036898095.1 Palaemon carinicauda | reverse complement strand
TAATTATATAGAATTATAGACTAAATCATCATCATGCCTAATTTGTTGAATTTGAAGCAAATACAATTATGTGATCATCACATGAAGATTTATATTAATGACCTATCTTACCAGTTCCAACGAAATCTAACACCTGTGTGTCTCATTACAAACTGATATACTATATATTTCTATTTATACTTTTATATAACAAAGGAAGAAATGGCAAACAACGCCCTACCCCTCCCTACCCAAGATGATTAATCATCCAATTAGAACAATTGTAACAACACCGTGTGAAATCACGTAATTCAACAAAATTATACATTGTTGTAGAAGATTTTCTTCATTGGATGGTTAGCTAAAAGCTAGTGAGGCTGATGGTGTAATCAATTACTCGACTTTGTAACGCATCTGTCAAATCAATTTTAATGATGCAAGCTGTCAGTGTTTTAGGAGATATATTTGATGCATTACCTGATGTAATAAGAAGGAGTGTCGATATACAGGAGTTTAAGCCTTTTTCTCTATGTAATTATCTGGTGTATAATAATAACGCATTTGCTTTTATTTGTTTCTGAATTAATACTAATAGATGTGCCCTAATACTTTTTCTGTATAAGTATTTGCCTGCATTGCCCAACTTTAAAGTTATTCCATCACTAACGATACTAATCTTTTTATTAATACAATTTTAAAAAGATTTCCCTGAATAACCCAAGGTATACACTGGTGGTCATAAACTCCTCCAAACCTACAATGATCTTGTAAGTTTCCATTCAAAATTGTCATTGTATGGTAAATATGGTAAGGTGGTAACAATATCTGGATTGTAAGTTGGCTTAAAGAATTTATTCTGGTACAATACTTCACGGGAAGCTAAGGAGACGGGGTGACAGCTGTACATTGCAGCTGGTGACGTCTTTAGCAAAACAGAAACTTTGAAAAACTGTTGTCAACGCTGCCTGTAAAACGAGTAGCTGAGCTTGCACACACCAATGCCAATACACACACGGGATCAAATAGTCTAGTAGGAAGATAGGGTTCCCATGCACCCCCATGATACATTTTTTTAACTTGCATTTTTGCAATCCCTGGGGTGTCTGGAAACAGAATCCCCTTTGTTCCCATTCAAAAAAATGTCCCATGTGGGTCGTTTAGCCGTCTTTTTGTCCGCCATCTTGGATTTCTTGAGATGTAAAAGTTAGGGGTAGGGGAAATATAAAGGACCTTTTCGTAAAGAAATAAATTAGTTACAGGTACAAACTAGGTATCATTGGAAAGGGTATGAACAGCACTATCACAAGAACCCATCACTTATTCGGTCATGACATTGATGACCTCATCAGGGGTCAAAAGGTCACGTTAAAGGGGCACTAGTCAAAATTTGGGCCCATCCAATTTGTTAACCATCCTGCACCTAACTGAATAAATATTTTGGATTCTACTTTGCTTCAAAGAAAGTGTACACGAATAGGTAGTTTTTAAATCTAAAACAAATTAATTAAATAGGGTGTAACATTATCAACCCTTTCCACGAATAAAACGAAAATATTGAAAAAATGACACATCTTTGTTTTCTCTGTCTTTCTGTTATGGTAAAAGGCCTTATATGTTCCAATGAGTCCCGAAATACAGTCTATGTATAATTCCATTGGTATCTTCACTTGGTATTATCAGAATATGCATTACACACATATATATAGATAGAATGTCTGATAACGAGTTGCTATAACACGCAGGCCAAAAATATATTAACTTGCAATATTATCATGACTGCCAAAAGTGTCAATGTTCATATTAATCTAATCTTCATTATCACTGAGAAGTTGTTCATTGTCACTGTTTTGGTCAGCCTGTTCTCCATAATCTTCGTAAGAAACGGCTTCTTCAGTCACATGATTCACCCGCTCGTATGGAAGCCGTGTGTAAGTTAATTCCAGACAGTCTTGATGGTTTGGACTTGGAAATGACAGGCTATCACCGGGGTTGCTATCAGGCCTTTACCAAACATCAGGGTCGTTTGAAATGTGTTGTGCTAGACGATGAATCTTCAACAATGCGATCCCCTCGTAAATCATCAATCTCTTCCAAGAACATTTTTCCACCTGAGTGTATTTTCTGTGGAAAGCTTGAGACAAAAGTTTCTGGAAGGACTGAACGTTGTGTCCAGTTTGCATCTTTCGCGGGAAAGGAAGCAGCTTGGACTCATATTGAATCCCAAGCCCTAGAAATGGGAGACAATCATTTACATCGCAAAGTGGCAGGCGAAGATTTATTTGCAAGGGAGGCTCATTTCCATAAATCCTGTCATAGTTCTTTCAAACTGAGACATGTGAATTACTTACGTTATCAAGCCAACAGAAGTACTGAAGACAAGCATGATGGAAAGCATGAAGCTCATCAAAGCTCGCTTAATAAAGTTCTGGATTTTATACGTGAGAGAGTTATTGGCCAGAAGGAGGTCGTGCAACTTGGAACACTCCGCCACCTATACGTCCAAGAACTTGAACGCTGTAGATTTCCAAATCCAGATTTCAGAAGTGACAAGCTGAAGACCTGACTTCAAAGACACGAAATTAATGAGAGCATCGCTTTCACAAAAGTTTTTCCTAGGGACAGGGGATGCATAACCTTCAACCTGGTGTACAGCAAAAGCATCTCTGTTGCAGAAGCAGCGACATATGCATATAGACTTGATTCCAGAGACAAGTTTGAGGATGTTGCCTTGAACTTGCGCATTGCTGTTCAGAGGATGTTCCATGAGTCAACACCACTTCCTTGGCCTCCAACAGCTGATGAGCTGGATGCCAGAGCATCAGAAGAATACCTTCCAACAGAACTTATGAAGTTCCTGTCGACTCTTCTGGTGGATGAAGTAGTCGTGGAAAAGTCTGAGAAGTGCCAACGTCTGGTCCTTTCCATAGCTCAGGTGAGATTTAACCACATTTGCTTTACCATCTTGATATATAGTTTTACCACATTCTGTAATGAAAATGTAAACCATTTTCTGTCTAATGTCTAGTGGTTTCATTTCCAGGACATCTGCCGTGCTGTGACAAAAGGAGAGTGGAAATTACCTAAACACATTCTGCTTTGCAGTACCATACGACACCTGTATAGAAGCAAGCAACTCACCAATATACTCCATAGATTAGGTCACAGTGAGTCCTATGACTTTGGCTTGGAAGTTGAGACAGCACTGGCAGAAGCCATTGACGATGTTTCCTCTTCGCTCACTCCCCAAATTGCTATTGGTGAGGACAACGTAGTTTTCCATGTTGAGTGGGACAACTTAAACAAAATAACTACAAATGTCCATGGATCAAACGTGGTGAACAGCACTGGAGGGATTATGATACAGGATGTGAAACCGAATGCTGACATTGCCGACAAAGATAGAACTCTCCCACTCAAGCAGCAGAATAGGACTCGTTGTTTGGAAGTTGGAACCGCAGCAACATTACCCCTCTTCATATTTATGGTCGCGTTGGGCCCAAGTTTCCACTGGAGCAAATTTCAGTCCACCCATCACAAACAATAAGTTGTATGCAGAGTGCATCCAAGAGTACCGATTGTGGTTACTAATGCGAATGGTCACTGGCAGTAAACACGGTAAAGAAACGCAACTTGTCCCTGGATTTGGTGGCTTCATCTCAGCTACTGGCAAAAAACCGTCTCGGAAATCGACCATTGACTATTTCAACCCGATCAATCAGCCGTTCACCGAATATTCCGTGATCAGGGAGCTGTTGAAGCGTTCAGAAGATGCTACGCTGGAGGTCAGCCAGAAATATGTTCTTAGCACCTTTGACCTTGGAGGTTGCATGAAAGCACTCCCCCTCATTTGGAAGTTTCCTGAAGAATACAAGAACCATGTGGTAACCCCGGGGCCTTTCCACTCAGTGATGAACTATATAGGCATGTTGACTGGTCACAAATGTCTGGGCTCTGGCTTCGCTGAAATCCTCCTTGAGGCTGGACTTGTAACCAGTGGCTGTCTTAAGAGTGTGCTAAAAGGGAAGGCATACGCCAAAGCTCTATTCTGTCTGAAGACTGTCAGTGAAGCAATGGAGCGGTTGTTGATAGAGCACTTCAGTGAAGAGGAGAATGTAGATATCACTAACCCTGTGGCCCTGCTCAATGCTGTCGAGAACTGCAGTTGTGAGTCTCTTGATCATGCCTTGCATGATCCATCTACTGTCATCATTTTGGACAAGTACCAGGCTTACGAAGACAAGGTTCGTGATGGCCATTTAGGGAAAACTGCCACTTTCTGGCTCAGTGTGATTGATCATACACGACTTATCAATTTTGTGCGGTAATTGATATGATTATACTCATCTCCTTTCAGAAAACTTGGGGATGAATGGTCGGTAGAGCCAGAAACGATTGATGATATCGAGGCATTCACATGTCTGATGTATGGCTACTCCAGACAGAAATCTATTGACACTGTACATGGAATCATGTTAAGGAAGATGGTTGGGGAAGATGAGCAACTGACAACAAAATCTAAGATTGACCTCTCCCATTTGCCACCTTGCCGAGACAACCTTATCCCACACGTTCGTCGAGTGAACCATCGCCTAGCTATCTACAAGCGAGCAGATATTCCAATCTTCTGGTCTCCAAAGCCATATGATCCTGAACAAGGTTGGGAACAAAATTATGAGGGTGTTCTGGAGCCAGTGTGGTCTTGCAGCCCGGTACTTCCCCCTGCCTTGATAAGACTTAGTTCACAAGACTACGGAAGAGATGGAACAGTTTGATAATGACCCTGATGGAGAACAGGTTGACCAAGACAGTGACAATGAACAACTTCTCAGTGATAATGAAGATTAGATTAATATGAACATTGAGACTTTTGGCAGTCATGATAATATTGCAAGTTAATATATTTTTGGCCTGCGTGTTATAGCAACTCGTTATCAGACATTCTATCTATATATATGTGTGTAATGCATATTCTGATAATACCAAGTGAAGATACCAATGGAATTATACATAGACTGTATTTCGGGGCTCATTGGAACATATAAGGCCTTTTACCATAACAGAAAGGCAGAGAAAACAAAGATGTGTCGAACTGGAATTTCACATTAATCGCATTTAAAAAAATATTTTTTTCCATATTTTCGTTTTATTGGTGGAAAGGGTTAATAATGATAAACTCTAGTTAATTAATTTGTTTTAGATTTAAAAACTACCTATTCATGTACACTTTCTTTGAAGCAAAGTAGAATCCAAAATATTTATTCAGTTAGGTGCAGGATGGTTAACAAATTGGATGGGCCCAAATTTTGACTAGTGCCCCTTTAACGTGACCTTTTGACCCCTGATGAGGTCATTAATGTCATGACCGAATAAGTGATGGGTTCTTGTGATAGTGCTGTTCATACCCTTTCCAATGATACCTAGTTTGTACCTGTAACTAATTTATTTCTTTACGAAAAGGTCCTTTATATTTCCCCTACCCCTAACTTTTACATCTCAAGAAATCCAAGATGGCGGACAAAAAGACGGCTAAACGACCCACATGGGACATTTTTTTGAATGGGAACAAAGGGGAGTCTGTTTCCAGACACCCCAGGGATTGCAAAAATGCAAGTTAAAAAAATGTATCATGGGGGTGCATGGGAACCCTATCTTCCTACTAGACTAAAAAGCATTTTTATTATTTTTACGAAGTTCTCTTTCGAAAAATATTGTTATAAACTTTAAAACACTCCGTAAACTTAATAGACATGCTTTTGATCACTCGTTTACAAGTTCAGCGACTTTTACAAGCACCGTTGCAAATAGTTTCTCTTGCTAAACCCAACGTCACTGGCTACAATGTACAGCTGTCAGTATTCTGAGGCAAAAAAAATCCCTGGTGAAGGTCAGGGTCATAGTTCGTCATTAGGGATTCCTTTTCGGTGACAGGTATTCCCCAAGGTCGTGTTATTTCGATGATACCGAATTATATTTATCATAATATATCGCTGAGAAAAATTGCGTTGGGTAAAATGAGAGAACTATCTTTATGTAGCTTTATGTCTGTCGATAGATACATACATACATACATATATTACATTACATATATATATATATATATATATATATATATATATATATATATATATATATATATATATATATATATATATATATATATATATATATATATACATATATATACATACACACACACACACACACACACATATATATATATATATATATATATATATATATATATATATATATATATATATATATATATATGTGTGTGTGTGTGTGTGTGTGTGTGTGTGTGTGTGTGTGTGTGATTGGGAGTTAAACGATCTTATGACAAAAGTACTAACTACTGAAAAAAATTATAATATATATATATATATATATATATATATATATATATATATATATATATATATATATATATATATATATATATATATATATATATGTGTGTGTGTGTGTGTGTGTGTGTGTGTGTGTGTGTATGTTTAACAAGGGGAAACAGGATATACTGTGCGTTTATATATATATATATATATATATATATATATATATATATATATATATATATATATATATATATATATATATATATATATATATATATATATATATATATATATTATTACTAGCCAAGCTAGAACCTTAGTTGGAAAAGCAAGATGCTATACGCCCAAGGGCTTCAACAGGGAAAAATAGCCCAGTGAGGAAAGGAAATAAGGAAACAAATAAATGATGAGAACAAATTAACGATAAATCATTCTACAAACAGTAACAACGTCAAAACAGATATGTCATATATATATATATATATATATATATATATATATATATATATATATATATATATATATGTGTGTGTGTGTGTGTGTGTGTGTGTGTGTGTGCGTGCGTGCGTGCGTGTTCATAAATATATATAACTAATATTATTCAAAAACTATTTTCCGAATCCTAAGGAAATTCACAGGCATGTGAAGTTTAACAAAATGTTGGAATTGGCCATGTGAAAATATACGAAAAAAAGGAAATCTTACTGTATGGCCTCAATCATTTCGACATTAGTATTCTGAGGTACTCATGACTTGCATCTCAGAGGTGAAGAACAACGTTAATAAGGTATATTTGAGATTTAATTCAACTGAAAATTGACTCTGGCAATGACAGTTTGTGACATCTTGAAAAGTGTTAATATTATAATTATCTGGCATTATAACAAGAAGGAAAAAGGGCAAGAAAAATGCCACATACATGTCACCACATAATGAAAATCAATTAATAGCTTTATGTAGAAATGTAAAAATAATATCATTAACGATGTAAAGAAAGCGCATGCCTTTAGTACAGTATGCTATAATGGCTTATGAGACCAGTACATTTCAGGGAAGGAGTAGCTATAATTTCCCTGACAATAACTGTCAACTTGGGAAGTGATCTCCCATTCCTCATCAAATATGAAACATGTCTTCTTCAAGGGTTGGCATGGGTAGATACCCGGGTGCATATTCACAATCAGCTCAACATTTAGACCGATGCTCCGCCCAGTGCCTGTGACGTCATACAACGTTTAGCGGCTGTGAGTTTCTGTGGTCTTCTATGATGACAGTGTTTATTAACCCCAATAATGATCAGAGAAGAAATAATAGATTCTTTGGGGTTTGAGGCAAAGGTTCTAAATGAATGTGCCTTTAAAACAAATATATTTAGCAAAGAAGATGCATTAAATTAGTCGAGACATAAGTCTAAATGTCGAGATGATTGTAAATATGCTACCCGTGTCGGTTTTTTTATTTAACCCAGGTAGGTTTTTAAAGTTTTTAGATGTTTTCTGCTTCTAGAATCCATTAACATTGTTCTATTGTGTAACTTTTAATTTGATACCAGTACATAACTTAGAGTAGAACAAATATATTTATAACTCCCTTTTTTTGAATAATGGAAGATAATAGAATAATTTTCGAATCGAAAAAAAAGGCCAGCTTTTTACCTTTTTTAGTTGTTTACTGCTATAATGCTGTATATCATTATTGTAATACTGTACTATCTTAGTGTGATACATAATGAAAACTAGAATAGTGTACTTAGAAATCACTACTTTAATTTTGATGTAAAACAATCAGCTCATTTTCCTCAACTTCAGTATTTCATGTTGCAGTATGTTATAATTATGATTTTTGGGCTCGGCCATGTCGTCCTGATGGAAGGTTCCTTTAGGTAGCTTTCCAAGGGATATTTGCTACAGTGATACTCCCAGAGAATTAAACCGAAGGTCTCCAGGATTCTAATTCCTGGCGCGAGTATCCAACTAAGGATATCGCAAGGTATCAATCAGGGGACGTATTTTTTAGATACGACACAGAGCAATCTTCACCCCAAATAGATTTAACTCTTTGATGTAAGGGGGAAGAGTGGTGAAAGAAAGGGGGTGCCGTTCTTGGTACCCGGTGGGCCTCCTATCCGTAATACTACCGGCCACCATTCCTTTCCTTGTAGCATTTTAAGCTAGGTGTTCTCCCAACGTTTCCCGGTATTTTGTTGCAAGTTATCAGAATATTAATCATGCAATCTCCAGCATCTTCATCCTCTGGAAAGTTGAGTATTAATTCTTTCCTGTGTATAATTTTAGGCTCCCTTCTCACAGTTAAATTTCAATAAATTAAGTGTGTTTGGTTGAGCATTGCCATGAATCCGAAGCGGCCATTTTACGACCGCTGTCGCCGATTATTATTCCATTTTATTTAGTCAGTAGGGCGACATTTCCCGGTATTTAGCTATAATATTAGCTAGTTAGGCAAATTATACATGTGAAGATTGTGCATACAGATATATTATTATTCCTCTTCCTATTATGTAACTTTACTTTTCGTATGCGGCGGAATCCTCGGCGGTAATAACCTTGGCCATGGTTCCTACCAGAGCTACGCTAGCCTCGCTCATATATACGTTAGTAAAGTAATTCCCCATGTTTAGCCTCACCCTATCGTTCCTTATTAATTCGGATGAGGACATACATCCTCTAGAATTTATGGATAAGGTTCAATATACATTCTTTTTCAGAGAAAAGAGGCTAAACCCTTCTTCCCTCCCTGAGTGCCGCCGCTGCAATAGGCGGTAACCACTGTCTTTCTTCATTGCCGTCAAGTAAAACAGAGTTCTTGCCACCTCCGGCTTTGGGTTAGATAGTAATTAACTCAGGGTGCCCTTGTGTTGCCGCCGACGATGTCGCCAGCAAAGGAATCATGTTTCCTCTGGCGCCGACGACATCGTCAGTACAGAAAGCCATGCTTCCTAAGTCCACTCTTGAAGGTAGGCGGCATACCTGCCGCCACCTCTCTTCCTAGTGAACTACAAGACCCTTTCCCTTCCCCTTTCTGTCCTTTAGTAACGGCATAGCTGTCACAACATTCTTTCGCCGGTATTCTGATAGTCATCTCAGCTTGCCAGGTTGACTGCGTTACCGGCCGGTACCCTGCCGGTGGCAGTTAGTTCAGCCGCCTAAGCCACCTTCCCCCTTGTGTTCTTCCTTCACCAGAAGTGAATATCACGTGGGGAAAATTTAGCCTGCCCTGATGGGTGCCGGCGGGAAACCTAACATACTTCTGAGAAGTCCTCAGCCCTCTCTTGGTCTGCCATCCACAATTATTGCCGCTGGCGGTAGAGCCGGTAGCAGGCCTTTTGTGGATGGATGGAATCCAGAATCAGATGGATTCTTACCCCTTCCATTGAAACTCTCAATTCTGGTAAGGAGACAGTAGGCAGCCTGGTAGTCCTCCTACACTTCCAATTGTTGTGCTAAACCATAATAATAGGAAACTCTCCTTCCTTAATGCTTTCTCTCTCTTTCTATCAGTTAGTGCCACCAGGTACTAACCTAACTCGGCAGTACACCGGTTGAACTACAGCATACAAATATACAGTAGTACACATATTTTCTAACATACTCTGTGTTTCCTATCACAGTCTATTGTTGGGACCACGATATTATGTTGAGGTTGAGTAATCCCTCAACACCCAGATGGTTTCTTCGATCATCGGGACCCTAATAAATCACCGATCAGTATTAATATATACTATAGGTAGATAATGTTAGTATAAACACTTACTAACCCTAAATCTAGTTCCTAGAGTTTCTTCTACCTTGTATTCTCCCTACCAGGGAATCCAAATATTATTATTGACGGAAGTCTCAGCAATTGCCTGGGAGAGGAAACAGTTATGTGTCTTTTCTACTTCCTTTCCAGCTTACTATCCTAAGCTATTATATACAATAGTGATTACTATTGTTAATAAAATGTATGCTTTTATATCAATGATATAAAAACCACATACTCATTGGATCCATTTCCTTTACAGGAGGAGCCGATGGTGAAGTATGCAGCCTTGTTTTGCAACCACAAAGGTAAGGACTTTTGTGGACACGCAATGTGCAAGACTCATGCCCCCTGGTGTATCGTGTCAGGAGTCCTAAAATATTGGGACCCGAAGGGTTGCTTCACCTGCTCAACCCATTTGGCCAACGGCTTTGGAGAAGCCATCCCAGCTAACTCGGAGACTAGGGACACAGCAAAGGAGACCCTTTGCAGGTGGGTAAGAGGGTTCCAAAAGAACTCTCCGGGACCATACCTACCCAATGAATCCCTAAGGGGCCTTTTGTTCCCCCAAGGCTTTAGCAAACGCGGTAGTGCCCCAGGAACAGGTCCAGCCTCCTCCCATACAGCTGAAGATCGATGCGGACATACACAAGGCACTAGAAGGCATGGACATCCACCAAGAACGGATGTCACAAGTGTCCACCGACACAGAACAGGACCTACTGCAAGGAGGCCTTGAAGAAGACGTGGAACAACCACGAACGGAGGAAGAAGGATCCGTTTCGATGGTAACTGAGGACCCTCAGTTCACCGTAACGGCATACCAACCTATGCCGTCAACCTCTTCAACCCCAACTCCTCAACACAATATTAAGGTCGACAAGAGTGAAGCGATGCTCACATCGCTCCAGCGGATGTTGGAAGCGTTCCAGAAGGAAAAGGAGACGATGAAGCAGTCTATCCAACAAAATCAGACAGATACAAGAAAGGGACCGCCCTGGATCTTCCATTGGCTCTACTACGAAGCCCCTTAGAGTATTGGATCTTCCTCACTGCTCCGAAACCAACCCCTGGAGGTACGGGGAGCACATGCCCACGAGGAATGGGAAACTATTCGTCTCGGAGAAGTTGAGAGCCAAACTGTTTGAAGATCTTGAGTTCTGGCCCAGCTTTTCAGCTTACCCAGACTGTTATGTGAGACTGTGGGATGAACTTGCATCCCGTAAGGAAACGGTACTGAAGGAAGTCATTGTCTTCGAACATGACAAGGCTCAAGCCATCCTTTTAAAGTCCTTGAAAGGAGCCGGATACACCAACTCCAAAGTCTCAGCACTGAGCAAGAGGCGTCCCACCTTTATTGCTTCTTCTTCCATCTCTTTCCCCTTTTCGGAGAAAGTTCTAGACTTTGTCATTAAGGCAGTCGAAGAGGGCAAACCCTGCCCAACTCGAGAGGAATGCAAACCATTCTCTCTAGCTATGCCTACCTGCGTGGAGAAGTGGAAAGACGTCCACCTAACCTTCTCCATCTCGTAATTGGTTCCAGAGATAGCAGGCCAGCAGTTCAAAGAGAACCTTCCAAAGTTGCCAGACCATCTTCTGATGAGGGAACAGGAGACGAAAGAGAGACTTGCGGCCTCCCTTTCTCATCAGAACTACCTGGAAATGTGTGCAAGCATACATAACGCCCCAGAAATGTATATTTTCCTGGCTAAGTCTCACATGGGAACCCTTGTGAAGGACTTATAAGCTTTCATCAGGGCAAGGAGAGCCTGCGGAGAGAACATGTTTGCCTCAGCGTCAGTGAAACACACACCCAGGAAGATGATTTCATCGTGCATTTGGGGTAAGGATCTCTTCCCACAGGAAATGGTCCGAGAGGTCATAGCCAGAGCAGCCTTGGAGAATAAGAACCTTCTCCAAAAGTGGGGCATGACCTCAAAGAGGAAATCTTCCTTTGACGGACGTCCCCAGCCTAAGAACAAAAAGGTAAGGCGACCACGCAGACCTGCGGAACTTCCGGCCGTGACCATGGCCACGGTGCCTCAACTGGTACCCCAGCCTCAGACTGCCTTCCAGATGGTCCCTCAACAGCTGGTAGCCCAGTCGCCAGCATTTAACCCCGGGCTTTGAGAGGCACTCGACCACCTTTCGCCCTTACAAAGGAAAAGGCCCAAGGAGAAGTTCCTCCGGAAACCCCTCACGGGGCCGAGGAAGACTTGGTCACGGAAACAAGTCATCAGGAACCCCCCAGCAATGTGGGGTTCCAGGTAGGGGGCAGACTCTACCACTTTCTGGATCGCTGGACCTTCGATCCCTGGGCCCACAGCCTAATCACGAATGGACTTGGGTGGAGATGGAACAGAACTCCACCCCGTTTTCCAGAATTCTTCCAACACTCCACCCCCTCGTTAGAAGAATATACCTTAGAACTCCTTAACAAGGAGGTAATAAGGAAAACAAAGTCCATCAAATTCCAGGGAAGGCTGTTTTGTGTTCCCAAGAAAGACTCAAGATAAATTCAAAGTCATACTAGACATGTCTCCACTCAACAAGTTCACCGAGAACAACAAGTTCCGAATGCTTCATTTGCAACACATAAGGACCCTTCTACCCAAAGGGGTATACACAGTCTCAATAGACCTGGCAGACGCTTACTGGCATCTGCCAATCAGCCGCCCCTTCTCCTCCTACCTAGTATTCAAGCTACAGAATAAGAAATTTCTCTTTAGAGCAATGCCCTTCGGACTGAACACAGCTCCAAGGATATTCACGAAGCTAGCAGACACAATCGTCCAGCAGCTACTCTCAGAAGGAGTTCAAGTGGTAGCATATCTAGACTATTGGCTGGTGTGGGCAGCATCCAAGACTACCTGTCTGCAAGCAGCCAAAAAGGTGCTCCAGTTCCTGGAACACCTGGGGTTCAAGATCAATCTCAAGAAGTCTCGTCTTCCTCCAGCTCATAAGTTCCAATGGTTAGGAATCCAATGGGACTTAAAGTCACACCACCTCTCCATTCCATCCAAGAAGAGGGGAGAGATAGCGTGAGCTGTCAAGAGACTAATCCGTTACAAGAGGATTTCAAGATGCCATCAGGAAAGAGTATTGGGCTCACTCCAGTTTGCAGCAGTGACAGACCCGGTGTGTGTGTATATATGTGAGTTAAACGATCTAATAACAAAATTATTAACTACTGGAAAAAACTATATATATATATATATATATATATATATATATATATATATATATATATATATATATATATATTGTGTGTGTGTGTGTGTATGTATATATATACATATGTATATTTCATATAAATATATATAAATACATATATACACACACACACACACACACACATATATATATATATATATATATATATATATATATATATATATATATATATATATATATATATATATATATATATATATATATGTGTGTGTGTGTGTGTGTGTGTGTGTGAATATATATATATATATATATATATATATATATATATATATATATATATATATATATATATATATGTGTGTGTGTGTGTGACTAATATCATTCAAAACATTATCCGAATCCTAAGGAAATTTACATGCCTAGAGACATGTGAAGTTTAACGAAATGTTGGAGTTGGCCATGAGAAAATATACCAAAATTAAATGAAAAATTACTGTATGGCCTCAATCATTTCCACAATAGTATTTTGAGGTACACATGACTTGCCTCTCAAAGGTGAAGAACAACGTCAAGGCATATTTGAAGATTTAATTCATCTGAAAATTGACTCTGGCAATGACTGCGACATCTTGAAAAGGGTAAAAAATTATAATTATCAGGCATCATAACATGAATGGAAAAGGGTAAGAAAAACTCAAAATCAATTATCAGCTTTATGTGGAGATGTAAAAATAATATGATTAACATTGTAAAGAAGGCGCATGCCTATAGTAGAGTACACTATAATGGCAGATGAGACCAGTACATTTCAGTGAAGTACCTATAATTTCCTTTGCTAGTAACTGACAACTTGAAAAGTGATATCCCATTCCTCATTAATTATGAAACATGTCTTCTTCTAGGTTTGGCATAGGTAGATACCAGGGGACATATTTACAATCAGCTTGACATTTAGACCTATGTTCCACCCTGTACCTGTGACCTCATATGCTTGTGACGTCACTGTGTGTACATTTGTTTAGAGGGGTAATACGACAACGTTTAGCGGCAACTGTGAATTACTGTGGTCTTCAGTGTTAACAGTGCTTATCAACCACAAAAATGTTCATAGATGAAAAAATAAAAACTGCATCTATAACAGTCAGAAGGGATTGTTCTCTCGCCAGGCCGGTGAAGGCTGTTCTTTTGCCTCCCCATAAGTTTTCACAAATATCGGGTTTTATTAATTCCATGTATTTGGTAAATTCTGGTATGCAAAGAAAGTTTATAATAACATGTTTAACTTAAGCTGAGTGTAATTTATCTCAATTTGTGTTAAAATATGCGCGAAATTACAAAGATTGCATCCGAAAATAAGCTGCTGTGGTTGACTTCGGCGGATTGTGTTATTAAATTTAGACTTACCATGATGATACTTTATAATATATTTATTCTTTCACATTGTTTATTGACAAAACATATCTGATGGAGAAATATAGGTTAGTAAATAAGTTTTGATTCACATTACTAGGTAATTATTTGTGAACAATGAAGGTGTTCGGACAAAAATACTTCACTAATCAGGTATCAGGAACCTTTCCGAGCTGAAAAGGCACCCCTGTGAGTCGGTGCAAATATGCACCGCTAAAAAAAATAGATTATAGATTAAAAATGCGCCGAATTTACAAATGTTTGATTAGCTGATTTGCTAAGAACCTCCGCTAGATATATTAACTCGAAAAAGCTACTCTTGCCAATCATGTATGAATAAGTTTACAATCCTCATCTCCTCCTACGCCTATTGACGCAAAGGGCCTTGGTTAGATTTCGTCAGTCGTCTCTATCTTGAGCTTTTAATTCAAAAATTCCTCATTCATAATGTACAGTTTCACCCCTTATAGTCCTCAGCCATGTAGGCCTGGGTCTTCCAATTCTTCTAGTGCTTTGTGGATCCCTGTTACAAGTTTTGTGAACTAATTTCTCTTTCGGAGTGCGGAGGGCATGCAAAAACCACATTAATAATGATGAAATGATATAATTAACCAAGATATTTTGCCTTTTTCTTAATAGTATCTAAACTGAAAAACTTCAGAGAATTATCATTGAGTTAAAGCGACCAGTTAACTTTTCTTCCATCTGATTCTTCATAAAGCATTAGAGAGAACCTGCTGACTCACAGAGTTTTGCGTCCCTCTCGCTTCAAAGAATATGCAATAGCAAAAAAGAAAATTCCATTGAACCGCTTTAAAATGCCCCGGTCTCTATTTGTGACGGGCCTACTATTAGGTCGTGAAAAGCTCTTGTCAGAAATGCAATTGCCATCCATGCATTTGGAATCCCGTTTAAAGTATATGTATGCTCTCTCTCTCTCTCTCTCTCTCTCTCTCTCTCTCTCTCTCTCTCTCTCTCTCTCTCTCTCTCTCTCTCTCGTTGATATAAATCCAAAGAACAGTTCATTTTCTTCCGGCAGAACAGATGTTTTCCACCAGCATCGTATGAAAACTGCCATCAAATGAGAATAGAGAATAAAAAAACTTTGAAATGGAAGTCGAGTCCAAAAGAGATGGATATATTGTAAATGGAACGAGCGCTGTACTTCCATTATCATGTTGATTTCTTTATATGGAGCGGGCAGGTGCCAGATATCCTGGATATTTATTTCCTCAACTAAAGGTTAAATGTAAAAACAGTATCAGTTCCAGATTGTCAGTCGAGCAGGCCCAGCTCACTTCCGTAGTACCCGACGTACACAGCAGTAACCATCTTAGTAAACAGCTTAAACTCATAGTCCCAGGCGGAACTCGATCTTCATTCCATGCGATTGAAACACCAGCGCATTCCACTGCACTAGCTGAGAGTATATAGACAAAGTTCATCTTTACACAAAACTTAGTCATAATGTATACTGTTCTGAGGTATCAGCACAATATTAAATTTCGTCTATCCCTTTTTTTCTCTTATAATTTTCTGTGTGTGTGTGTGGAATATTTGCGCCGGAGTAAGGAAGATCTCAATTTCCTAATGTCATATAATACTTCCTTTGAATCTAGGCATTCTTTTGGTGTTTTCATATCTGTTTCAATATTATAAAGCTGGATATGAAGGAGAAAATGTATGATTTCTTTTTTCTAAAGAAAATGTAATGATGATTGCTGGAGACTAGGACGTGCCTGAGCACTTAGGATTATAAACAAATTGAATGCAGCCAGGATAATGAGAGAGCTTGTGCGATGAGAGATATTGCTGCCTTGTAAAAACAGCAGCCATCAAAAGATCGCATAATTTGACACGCACTTACAAACGCTCGAATATACATACGCACACAAACACGAACATACATACATATATATATACATACACACAAATATATATATATATATATATATATATATATATATATATATATATATATATATACATATATATATATATATTTATGTATATATATACAGAAAGAGAGAGAAAGAGTGTATATATATATACATACTGTTTCTACATTACATATATATAATATATATAGTACACAATATATATATATATATATATATATATATATATATACATATGTGTGTGTATACATATTTATAAATATATATATATATATATATATATATATATATATATATATATATATATATATATATATATATATATATATATTGCGAGTTTGGAAAGAGAGAGAGAGAGAGAGAGAGAGAGAGAGAGAGAGAGAGAGAGAGAGAGAGAGAGAGAGAGAGAGTTTGTTTTAATCAATATATTGCGCCCATTGGCATCAGACATTTGAGTACATGGTAATACAGTAATATTGTTTACATCTACATTGTAATTAAGTTATGCCTATAGAATAAAAAAAAAAAAGTATATACAGGCATTTAAGTACACAATTAAACAGTATTGTTTACATCTACAGCATATTATGAAGGTTATACAAAGGAATCAAAAATAAAGTATAGACAGATATTTGGTACATATTAAAAATAATATTGCTCATCTCTATATATTAAAGATTCTACAAAAGAATTCATATGGAATACAAATTAAATTTAGTTTGATTTCGTAGGTAGGTTGTACCTATCTTTAATTAATATTACAAAAGAGTTGATTATTCAGTATCCACCAAAGTGAGGATGGCGGATGAGGATCTCATCGAGCAAATTATTATCAGTCAATAATTTTTTTACATGTATCAACTACTGTGAGTTTTTGGGGTAATATGTCACTAACAAGTGGACATTCCAGGCAATAGTGTTCCAGGGTGTTGGCGTTGGGTTCGTCAC
>NC_090736.1:51875374-51887874 GCF_036898095.1 Palaemon carinicauda | reverse complement strand
GTAAACGAGTTCATGAATAAGTTAGACATGATTAAAAGAACTCTCTAAATGCTTAAACTAAATAGCTATACCAAAGAACAAATGGGGTCTCTGCGGATGGACTGAAAAGCCTTTGGGACATTCACAATCCTTGTAAACCCTTGTAACTCTAACACCAAAGATAGTAAAAGAGCTCTTTCTCTTTATTTCTCTCTCTCAAATGGGAGCGAAACAGGTCTCTCTATTGCTCTCTCTCAAAAGGTAGTAAAGCAGATCTCTCTCTCTCTCTCTCTCTCTCTCTCTCTCTCTCTCTCTCTCTCTCTCTCTCTTACGGAAGGGAGAAAAAGAGCTCTCTATCTCTCTTCTCTCTTCTCGCTCTCAAAGGGAGTAAACCAGCTCTCTGGCTATCTCTCTAGCTCGAAAACGAGTAAAACACTCGCTGAAACCTTCCAATTTCCAACCTTGGATATTCTGAAGGCAGAAAACATATTTTCTTTCCATTTTGATGTATCGGCCGTCTGTTTTGCTCTGAGTCTCGCAGAGAAGAGGAAGAGAATCCACTCAAAAGGGTTAATACAAGCCGTCTTTGACCGATACAATTCCTACGAATCTATTTTGATCCAATAATCTTGTACTAAAAAGCATAAACTCAAATCGTGCATTAACTTGAAGGAACGAATTTTTTTTTTCTTTTTTTTTCCGTAAACATTACTGGAACTGCTACTGAAGAAAATAAGAAAAATGGAAAATGAAGCTATAAATTTAGACTCTTTACAAGAAAAAGAGGAAGTCAAAAGAGGTTGAATCGAAAATGATCCAACTTTGATAAAGATAAATACAGTGACCTGTGTAATCTGAACTTTACTGCTGGCATGCCATTATTGCACAGTTGCAATATGAAGAGGCTAAATGACCAAAGTTCCAGACAGGTAAGGCAGTCAAGTACGGGAAAGATAATAGCAAGTAAAGAACGATGTAAAACATAAGATATATGATGGTTAGAAAGTACAACAAGTAAGATAAACAGGATACTACCTTAGGATACAATGCAATGTTTAAGTTATTGATTGAGAGAAAGAATGAAACTTATTTTTTCTTATCAATTTTTACTTTATTCACTATACGGTCTTAGGAAGCTCAAAATTGGATCATTGATAATAATAATAATAATAATAATAATAATAATAATAATAATAATAATAATAATAATATGGAAAAGCAGAATGCGATAAGCCCAAGGGCTCCAACAGGGAAATAGCCCAGTGAGGAAATGAAATAAGGAAGCAGATAGAATACTATGCCTGATTCATTGCAAAAATCTAGAGTCCATATTTACATAAGTTTACAAATAAACCAAACACCCAATTAACAAATGGAAATCGCTATAAGATTTTATTGAACTTCATACATTCATTTTCTCTGAAACTGATTAATTACCTCTGTTCTTAAATACCAGCAATTTATTTGAACCATCAAATGAGCAATTTGCACGTTTATGTAAAACATTGATTAAAAGAAGTATCACCAAACACTAAGGTCGTTGCAATATATCTTGCTAATTCTTCCAACGAGTTATTTGCCGCTTGTTCGCGAACAAACGTCTGTTGGTGACATTTATGGTCATTAGATAATTTGCTGTTGGCCTGTTGTCAATGATAGAATCGGTGTAACTGTTCAGTTATTAAAGCAATTTGCAACATAAATAATTTGCATAAAAGTCATCAGTCTGAGGAAATGACTGTTCATAATTTTAAAGAAAACCATTATTTTAATCACAATTAAGTAATATCAACCAACAGAATAACCATTTCTCTCCATTTCTTTCTGTTTTGCATTCAAGTCTTGGTATCACTATTCAAATCCAATGGATTGCCTAACCAACCCAATTCAGTTACCCAAAAGTCGCCATAAACAAGTCTTATAATTTGTCCTCCATTATTTTGATCACCCCAGTCGCCTCCAAAATAAGGAGTCGGTTCCTTTGATGTGTCCTCATCTATTTCTGTCCGAAGCATCTTCTCTTTCAAATACACCATCTAATATTTTGATTTTAGCCTTTCACCTTTAAAACGTTCCAACTAAACCCTCTTGATTCTTTTTCTCCCCCATCTATTTCCCTATACCATCACTATCTTGACTCTCTAAGCCGGTCACTAATCTTTAACCACCTGTTTACTTCTAATTTCAAACAGAAAGACCCCCAAAATTGATCTCAATATCCTTTTTATGTTTTTTAATCTCCAGATTGTGTTTCTCCCAAATTTATGCAAATGTTTCTGAAGTAATGAATCATCACTGATCTGATTACGCTACAACCAATCTAGATTTTCAATGTATTTGGTCATTTTCATGAAGGTTGCCCTTGTCAATTACCTCCATTTCCCCCGGGCTGCTTCTACCCTGTTTTATAGCTTTAGGCTTCTATCTTGACTAAATATACTATTCACCCTCATTCTTCTTGGTCTCTTTATCTACAGTTTTACCCTTATATTTCTACATATCGCCCAATCCAAGAGCTTCCTGGCCCTCTCTTACTTTTCTCTGCAATGCCCATAAGTTTCCATTCTAAATCTCCTTCGGCACTGCATCCATAACCACCACAATAAGAAAGGGGACTATTTACTTAACCCGAGATCAACTTCAGATAACATTTGTCTTTAAAATTATTCTTCATAACATCAGTGGAGAAAAGGCATTTTAAGCTAAGCTCCACTTGAACAGTAAAAGATAAATATAATAGCGTTGTATAATTCGCATTTATTTCCAAAACTCCGGTATCTTTGTTTAATCCTTTGGTTCAATTGAAAATTCAACTTGCAAATCGAAGGATAAATCATGCAGCAGACCTCAAGCCAAATTATAATACCTTGTATAATTTTACGGTAGAATATTATGTTCTTTGTGTAATTTACGTACACTAAGAATAGTGGCATTAGCATCTGCTACCCCAAAGTATCAGATCATCAATTCAAACCTAACCTCAGATAAAGGAACATATTATATTACAGGTGATTTTTAGATTTTATTAATGATCAATATATTGTTCATTTTAAACAATGATAAACAATTGATTTAGCTTTGATTGGAGGTGCTGCAACAACAACAACAACAACAACAACAACAACAACAACAACAATAAAGATAATAACAACAACAATAATAATAATAATAATAATAATAATAATAATAATAATAATAATAATAATAATAATAATAATAATATTGTACGAGACCTATTTTTGGGTTATGTTAAATGGAACTACGTATTCAACTACAATAATATGTATATTCGGTTTTCTACCTAGCTGACAAATGTTTTTGTCTAACAGACACAAATAAAAAAATTAGTTTTTCAAATTCGCATAGATGTAGTGTATACTTTTACAGATCCGCATTCATTTATTCAATTATTCATAGATTTGTTAACTTGTTTCTCTATCTATTTCTTCAAACATATTTTTGGTATATTTTACTTCTCCAAATTTCCATCGTTATTTTCTTTGTTATTATTCTCTTGCTGGACTGTGCAATGGATTTTACCACCTTTTCTGAAGCAATAGGAAGCATAACGTATATATATATATATATATATATATATATATATATATATATATATATATATATATATATATATATCCTACATATACCTGTAGATATATACATATTTGTATATACACACACACACACACACACACACACACATATATATATATATATATATATATATATATATATATATATATATATATATATATATATATATATATATATATATATATATATATATAAAATATGTATCCTACATATACCTGTAGATATATACATATTTGTATACACACACACACACACATATATATATATATATATATATATATATATATATATATATATATATATATATATATATATATATATATATATATATGTATGTATGTATTTATATATATATATATATATAAATATATATACATACATAAATATATACACACACACACACACACATATATATATATATATATATATATATATATATATATATATATATATATATATATATATATATGAATATATACATATACATATATACATTCATATATGCATATATACACATATATATATATAAACATGTATATATAAGAATGTGTATGTATGTGTTTCTGTATGCCTATCTGTTAACATATTGTTTTTAGAATTAATATAGGCGTGTTCATGGCATTATTCTTTATCATGTTACGTCATATAACAATAGATTCATGATGTTTGAAGGAATTCTGGTCTTTTTTATCGCCAGTTCAAATAACATACTGAATATTATGACCGAAAAGACTTTATGCATATTCGCCAATATTGATAAATTTAAACCCACTTAAATTCCTTTGATAGTCCGAGTAATTATAAAAAAGATACAGAAAATGAGAAAATATTTCCCCAACCAACTATTGACGGGTAAATTCTCGATACATTTTCCCTTTTGATGACTGAATAATAATAGATAAACGTAACAAAGATCAGATCAAACAAATCAACGAATGAATAAGCCGACAGATGCTAACGTTATCTTACAACTTAATTCAGCCAACATAAAAGTATATAAGTTTGCTTTGATCTTCGTTCGGAATAAAGCATTACCGAAGAGCTGCTGACCTCCAAACAGGGTTTGTGTCCTTTATGAGGTCACGAAGATTCAATCGGAAAATATCAATTGGAACATTTCGTTCGTCGTACATATCTTTGCTCGGTAAACAATGGTTAGACATACCATTTGGGATTAAGTTCAAAATTATATTTGTGTGATTGCGTTTGATACTGTTTTCCGATGTTTCTCAAATCATTTAAATGAACATTTCTGAAATAATCTAATCTTTACAGGAAATTAACTGAATGTAAGTAGACTAAAAATATTCTTTAATTTCAAGTACTGTACTTTTTACTTAATCAATGATATGTCAGTAAATTGGATTGATTATTTCAAAAGGGCACTTATAGAATTAGCAATATGTGAAATTTTCCAAAGGGGATTTTTCCGCCCATCCACGAGGTTATCCGCAATTATTATTGGCATGTTTTCTAAACTTCTCATGGTAGGGGAACATAAGCTCCTAAATAAACCATCTGCATTGTCAGGAAATACCTGCAGCACAACATACAACTTCAGAAGTTGAAACTTGCAGCGAATGTTTTTATGTTGAACAGGCTAACACGAGTCTCTCTTAATAGTTTACAGTATATATGACAGACCTATGAAAACGATATTACCGATCTTAAGATATTTTACATCTTTTATTCATTACTTTTCCTATAGTTTATTTATTTCCTTATTGCCTTTCCTCATTGGGATGTTTTTCCCTCCCCGAGCCCTGTGGCTTGTAGCATCCTGCTTTTCCAACTGCAGCTTAGCTAATAATAATATTAATAACAACAACAACAACAACAATAATAATAATAATAATAATAATAATAATAATAAAAATAATAATAATAATAATAATAATAATAATAATAATAATAATAATAATAATAATACCGTTTATTTCATTCAGACAAGTCTATTTGCATAAAAAAGTGTAAAATTGTAGACAATTTTTCAGGTCTGAAAAAAATATACATAAACGTCATTAGAAAATGATAAATAAATTTGGTTTGTTGAATTTTTGCAACATGGTCAATCACTTGAGTACCCGTTCCACATTATTATTTTTCGGCATGTTGTGCTGGAAATGGAGTATTAGAAATGTTATAATAATATTGCGGTACTTGTACACATTGTTCAGTAAAACATTGTTTCTCCAGTCACGCCCTTACCTCCCTTATCCGAGGAACAGGGAAAAACCAAGTAGTTACATGTCTGGCAATGCTGATATGCGTGACCGGAAAGTATATATACATGTATATATATATATATATATATATATATATATATATATATATATATATATATATATATATATATATATAATTTTTCCTAAAAACCTCGACATAATTGTATTCAAATCAGTCACGGTTCAGAAGGAAGGTATAAAATTGGAGAGGGAAAGATGGAAGGAAGGACGCAGCTTCCTTTGGATGCAATCAAATTGAGCTGCAGCAGAAGAAGGGCTGAAGTTCCCAACAGGAACTCAAGAGGCGATCAGCCTTGAATAAGAGATTAAAACCAAATTGAATACAGCAGGGATAGATTAGATAGCTTTTACTGCGGGTGCAAAATAACATTACTGAAAAGAAGGGGAGCCGTGCTAAAGGACTGGATAAAGAATTGCTTAAAATATGAGAGGTGAATAATTCTAGATTTCATAGTCAAATAAAAGTTTAAATTAACAACTCGGAATGTTTTCCCTATTTTAAGCTGATTCAGAAATGCAATGATTTGACGTATGCGTAGCAAAAGTTATTTGGCAAAATATTTCCAAATAAATTGCTTTTTATCGATGAAAAATACTTAGTCAATGAAAAGAATAAATTGATATCAGCCAATATCCATTCAAAAATATTAGAGATTTTTGTTTTTTAATTGAAATTTTTACAATGATTTGTCCTCCAGTTTACATAATGTAAGGAATTTTAATATCCCCATTGATAGCATTTGGTGATAAATGTAATTTTCTAATGAGAGATTTTATTCACATTTATCTGTACACAATATGACAATTGATTGAAGTAATACTTTCATGATTTCTGTATCATTTTATTAACAAAACAAATAATTTGATTAAAGTGGATAAAAGCATTTCAGAAGTACAAATAATTCAGGAATTTTCAACTTATCAATTATACTTCATTAATCAAATGATAAATGTTTGAGAGGCTCAAAATATGATAGAACGTTTTAAGTTATTTATATATCAAATATTGCAAAGTCTGGAATCAAATATTCTATAAAGGTAAAAAATATCTTCATTATTTATTGCAATAATTAACATAAGCTCTATCATCATCAATTTTAAATCGATGAAACTAACTTAACGATTTTACGTTATTTATATATTATTGACTAAAAACGAACTAAGAAAATATTGAAATAAAAAAAAATTAACAGACTGTGATTGCAATCCTTATAAGATAGGGTTAAATTCGGGTGAAACAATAATTTGTTATTTCTTGAACGTTATTTTACATTGATTTCGATTAAATATAAACAGCTTCAAATAACAACAACTCCAAATGAATCTGGTTGATATTTTGTTAGTGGAAAGTATCGTATGTAATTGCGTAATTTTTTTTACTAATATGAACATTCAAATTTATTAAATCTTCAAGGTTTCTGGATTCAGTTCCAGTTTCATCAGAATAGATACTCACCAGAACGTCGGCCGGGCAAGCACAAGCCCCCACTGTGGTGCCCGACCACAGCAGTGGCTTCCCCAGTAAACGGCTTAAACTCACGGTCCCGGGCTGGGATCGATCTGCTGCCATGTGAATGCTAGGCTAACACGCTACCATTTTACTAACAAGGACATGAGAGATATTAGTGATGGTAACTAATGGTCCTAACGTCAAGTCATTTGTTTTTCAGTAGATATCGTGGAAAGAGATTTGCCGATAGCCAAGTCAGGAAAACACCACGACACTTACGAATGTGAACCAATTATTCTACAGTACGGAGAGAGAGAGAGAGAGAGGAGAGAGAGAGAGAGAGAGAGAGAGAGAGAGAGAGAGAGAGAGAGAGAGAGAGAGAGTTTAAATCCTTATATATGACATACACTCGCCCACCGACTTGCAGAGACTCGGTTAGTTAAACTGTTCTTAGTTGTTCTCCCAGAATTAGTTTTACGATGGAATCTAATTAAAACGTCGTTTTGTTACTGACTGAACATTAGCAAATGTGTTTACCGGGTTTGCATGAAAAGTACAATGGGTTTGACGAGGGTATTCCCAACACAAGTCTGTTATATCCGTGTGCTCTGCGGATATAGGAAAACTTCCCTTCTGGAAATAGCTGGAAGTCTTAGGATACTTGTGTTAGGATTACTTTTATTTACTTTTTTGAGTTACCTTTTACAACTTACAACAGATACCATCTCTCTCTCTCTCTCTCTCTCTCTCTCTCTCTCTCTCTCTCTCTCTCTCTCTCTCTCTCTCTCTCTCTCTCTTATAAGGAAAGATTTAATAGCTATTAAATATGTGCAAAATGCTGACGATTTTGGATTACATTAATGATGGCAAAAATAGGATGATTGTTATAACAGGGATAAAATCAATCCTGTTACATTTCATAGTTAATGGATGGAAGTTGCAAAAGCCCGGTGGACTCATAGATAGAGAGGAAGCAACTGGTAATTGAGACGAGGAAGGTTGTGCAAAAATAATGAGATAGAAAAACGATGCCTTTCAAACTATACAAAAGAACCGATCAAAAGACCATTGGTTTTTGTCCGGAAGGAAGGAAATTGCAGATGATGAGTAGGAATAGAAGCAAACATGTTATTTGGATGGTACTGTAGATGCGAAGTTGAGAGAATGAGAAAGAATGAAGAATAATGAAAAAGTAAACTGTTACGTACTCTAGAGACATGGATCTCTCTCTCTCTCTCTCTCTCTCTCTCTCTCTCTCTCTCTCTCTGAGCAACGTACAATGTTGAATTCAAGTTCAAAGGCAGGGAGAAAAACAAAACTCCCAGGTAAGCTCTTTTATGAAGTTACTAGGGTACGTGACCTGTGAAAAATGACGGCTGAATATTTAGATATGCAGACACATGCACAAGCACATTGACGCGCGCATACACACACACACACACACACACACACACACACACACACACACACACATTCAACCCTTACCATTCTCTCCCCCTATCTGGTGGACGCGGAGAGAACGAATAGTCATTTTTTGGCAATGTTGTTCAGCGTGATAATAAAGATATATATATATATATATATATATATATATATATATATATATATATATATATATATATATATATATATATATATATATATATATACACACACACACACACACACACACACACACACACATATATATATATATATATATATATATATATATATATATATATATATATGTGTGTGTGTGTGTGTGTGTGTGTGTGTGTGTGTGTGTGTGTGTGTGTGTATAAAATAACCCACAATGTATGAAAAATGAAATTAATTAGCTTTCGAAGGGACCATCTCCCTTCCTCTTCAGAAAACAAATAGTTACAAATTTTTGAAAAAGAGGCACAAAAAGGTTCTCGTAAGAGATAAAAAGCCCGTTACATTTTAACGAACAGTAAGAGCATTTCACGGTGGTTTGTTTACATCTTTTAACAATTGCTTAACCATACAAGAACTACAAAATTAGGGGTCATTTCTAACTTATTTTTAAGGGGCATATAAAGTTTGTGACCACGAATTTCTTGTATATGAAATAAATCATCTTAAAAGGGTTTTAAAAAATCATGGCTATGATTCTGGGTTTATCGAAAAGGAACACCTAAAAACAAGGAAGACATATTATGTTGCAAAGGAAAAAGAACCATTTCTAAATGTTGATGAATGTCTTCTTATCAGTCTTCAAACAAGCCAAGATAATAAATTACTTGACACCTGCCTAAAACGTTGTAAACTAGTTGGGGTATATAAAAATAATTTAACTATCAAGAAGGTGTTGACAAAATTAGGGAAAGGAAAGGCTGCCAAACAAGTATGTATATATAAACTAACATGTGATCAGGTATACATAGGAGAGTCAGTAGATTTTGAAAGAAGAAAAAGAGATCATAGAGATTCCATTAGAAGAGGAGATAAAAATATAGCTGTTTTTAAACATATGACACGGGAAAATCTCCCAATATATTTCAAGAATATGGACAAATTGCTATCAATGCCTTGAAGCTGTTTTAATTCAGAATTCAAATAATTTTAATATAAAAGTAATTTTAAATTGGATCAGTTTTTAAATAATATTGTAAAAAACAACGTAACTATTGTTAAGGAATTGTTAAAAGATGTAAACAACCCACCGTGTAATGCTCTTACTTTTCGCTAAGGACTGTAACGGGCTTTTTATCCCTTACGAGAACCTTTCTGTACCTTTTTTTCCAAAATTTGTAACATTTGTTTTCTGAAGAGGAAGGGAGATTGTCCCTTCGAAAGCTAAATCAATTTCTTTTTTCATACATTGTGGGTTGTTTTATTTATCATAAATACACGGAAAGTTGTGTATTTTAATTTATGTATATATATATATATATATATATATATATATATATATATATATATATATATATATATATATATATATATATATATATATATATATATGGCTGCAGAGTAATAGTATAGAGAAGTATGAAAAATATAGAGAGAAAAAGGTGGAAGTAAAGCGCAAGGTACGTGAGGCAAAGAGGGCAGCTGACCTGAGGTGGGGTCAGGGACTGGGTCAGTCATATGAAGAGAATAAGAAGAAGTTTTGGAAAGAAGTGAAGAGAGTAAGAAAGGCCGGCACAAGAATTGAAGAGACAGTGAAAGATGGAAATGAAAGGTTGTTAAAAGGAGAGGAGGCTAGGAAAAGGTGGGCGGAATATTTTGAAAGTTTGCTGAATGTTGAGGATGATAGGGAGGCAGAGATAATTGCTGTTCCAGGTGTTGAGGTGCCAGTGATGGGAGATGAGAATGAGAGAGAGATTACAATAGAGGAAGTGAGGAGAGCACTAGATGAAATGAGAGTAGGAAAAGCATCTGGTATGGATGGTGTGAAAGCTGAGATGTTGAAGGAAGGGGGTGTGACTGTAATTGAATGGTTGGTGAGATTGTTTAATGTGTGTTTTGTGTTGTCAATGGTACCAGTAGATTGGGTCTGTGCATGTATTGTACCACTATATAAGGGTAAGGGAGATTTGCATGAGTGTTGTAATTCAAGAGGTATTAGTTTGTTGAGTGTAGTTGGAAAAGTGTATGGTAGAGTACTGATTAATAGGATTAAGGATAAAACAGAGAATGCAATCTGGGAAGTACAGGGGGGGTTTTAGAAGAGGTAGGGGTTGTATGAATCAGATTTTTACAGTTAGGCAGATATGCGAGAAATATTTAGCAAAAGGTAAGGAGGTGTATGTTGCGTTTATGGATCTGGAGAAAGCATATGATAGAGTTGATAGGGAAGCAATGTGGAATGTGATGAGGTTATATGGAGTTGGTGGAAGGTTGTTGCAAGCAGTGAAAAGTTTCTACAAAGGTAGTAAAGCATGTGTTAGAATAGGAAATGAAGTGAGCGATTGGTTTCCGGTGAGAGTGGGCCTGAGACAGGGATGTGTGATGTCGCCGTGGTTGTTTAACTTGTATGTTGATGGAGTGGTGAGAGAGGTGAATGCTCGAGTGCTTGGACGAGGATTAAAACTGGTAGACGAGAATGATCATGAATGGGAGGTAAATCAGTTGTTGTTTGCGGATGATACTGTACTGGTAGCAGACACAGAAGAGAAGCTTGACCGACTAGTGACAGAATTTGGGAGTGTGTGTGAGAGAAGGAAGTTGAGAGTTAATGTGGGTAAGAGTAAGGTTATGAGATGTACGAGAAGGGAAGGTGGTGCAAGGTTGAATGTCATGTTGAATGGAGAGTTACTTGAGGAGGTGGATCAGTTTAAGTACTTGGGGTCTGTTGTTGCAGCAAATGGTGGAGTGGAAGCAGATGTACGTCAGAGAGTGAATGAAGGTTGCAAAGTGTTGGGGGCAGTTAAGGGGGGGCAGTTAAGGGAGTAGTAAGAAATAGAGGGTTGGGCATGAATGTAAAGAGAGTTCTGTATGAGAAAGTGATTGTACCAACTGTGATGTATGGATCGGAGTTGTGGGGAATGAAAGTGATGGAGAGACAGAAATTGAATGTGTTTGAGATGAAGTGTCTGAGGAGTATGGCTGGTGTATCTCGAGTAGATAGGGTCAGGAACGAGGTGGTGAGGGTGAGAACGGGTGTAAGAAATGAGTTAGCGGCTAGAGTGGATATGAATGTGTTGAGGTGGTTTGGCCATGTTGAGAGAATGGAGAATGGCTGTCTGCTAAAGAAGGTGATGAATGCAAGAGTTGATGGGAGAAGTACAAGAGGAAGGCCAAGGTTTGGGTGGATGGATGGTGTGAAGAAAGCTCTGGGTGATAGGAGGATAGATGTGAGAGAGGCAAGAGAGCGTGCTAGAAATAGGGATGAATGGCGAGCGATTGTGACGCAGTTCCGGTAGGCCCTGCTGCTTCCTCCGGTGCCTTAGATGACCGCGGAGGTAGCAGCAGTAGGGGACTCAGCAGTATGAAGCTTCATCTGTGGTGGAAATGTGGGAGGTTGGGCTGTGGCACCCTAGCAGTACCAGCTGAACTCGGCTGAGTCCCTGGTTAGGCTGGAGGAACATCGAGAGTAGAGGTCCCCTTTTTTTTGTTTGTTCTTGTTGATGTCGGCTACCCCTCAAAATTGGGGGAAGTGCCTTTGGTATATATATATATATATATATATATATATATATATATATATATATATATATATATATATATACGTGGATGTGTGTGTGTGTGTGTGTACAGATAGATAGATAGAAAATTGCTCT
>NC_090736.1:51863324-51874874 GCF_036898095.1 Palaemon carinicauda | reverse complement strand
CTTTCACTTTGTCTATACGTGCACTAACACACACGGATACAGTATATATATATATATATATATATATATATATATATATATATATATATATATATATATATATATATATATATATATATATATATATATACATATGCATTACTACGGCTGGCGAATTACATAATCTCCTGAGCTCCAAACGTACCTGTTTATTTTTACATAAATCTGTTATACATGAAAATATAATACCAGAGCTTTGAGAAAATTAAATAACTCCCAGGCGGCAATATATATGAACACTGAATATCCAAAGGTCTCTTAACTCAAAACAAAACTGGGAGATTATTTTACAAGAACTATTCAAAAACTAACCGCTTACTTAGATTCATAGTCAGGGATTACGAACAATCCCTGTTATGAAATATTGTTGATCAAAATAATACACTCTTTACCAAAATAAATATATTCTATAAAAAGTTACAACAATAATACAAAAAGACTAATGCCGAATTAATATTCCTCGAAATATTAAATCTGAACAAAACCTTAGACTAATACAAAAGAACGACTGAAAAAATATACAATCATTTGATTTATGATAATATTTAATTATGATAATTAATGACAATAGTTAACACTTTAACACTAATGATTAGAAATTTACCTAAATGTAACTGTTACATATATGTGTTTTTGGTCACACGAGACTATCGATTAGTTAAGCAAAATAAATATACATCACTGTTTAGCCTAAATCTCACAGGGCCAGTTACAAAACTTTATGACAAAAGTACTTACATTAACACAATACATTAGAAATAACCTGCAATGTATTCATCAATGTTTGAACACACTATACACGAATTACATGGATCAAAACCTTATTCACGTTTGAGAGGGCACACACTTGATGCACTTGAGAGAAGGGAGGGGGTTGGCTCTTTTAAAGGGACAGGCTGAATATCTTCTGCTGCTTATTCATCTAAAATTTTCTAAATAGATCATTCTCGTGGCTTAGGGGTAAGGCTCTTAAGGCGAGGTTGCCAACATAGAAAATTGAACAGAGGAACAAACCTTGCTTGCAAGGCAACTCTCTCTCAGCTAACTCTTCCAACCTCCCTCCTCGAAACAATAAAAAAAAAGGACTAAATTTATTTAGAGAGTTTTCATGCACATTCTAACCACGTGGGAATATAAACATGACGTAATAGCTCATGGTCATACTTCGTATGGGTTATACAGTATACCTAAACGAGTTTACATAAGATTTTGTAACAAAATATGTGAAATAAAACGTTAATTCTTAAAAATAACGTAAATTTACATATACTGAATTAAATGAAAAATACAAATAAATTAATGACGATGGTTTTATGTAATTTACATACATTTACTTAAAACTACATGAGTGAGACCCACCTTATGAGCTGGCTATATATCTCTTACATACACAAATGAAACACATGAATAAAATAATTACGCTATATTTGACCAGCTTCATAAGAATATATATATATATATATATATATATATATATATATATATATATATATATATATATATATATATATATATATATATATATCTGTGAAGAATTTTCTTCACTACTCTTCTTCACAGTTTATGCGTAGACATTGTTATTGCTCGTGACGTCACGGTAGGGATAGATGTGAGTGATGGTTCTTCCAAAAGGGAGTGCCTCAAAATAAATACCTTTGTGTTCATTTTGTATTCATTATTTTGCCTTAAGTATTTAGGTACTTTAACCCTGGAACGGTACGCTGGGTCGTCCGCGACCCCGAGCGTCAAAAAAAAGAGGTTTTTCTCACGTGACTCACCCCCGTGACTGAATTTGTGGGTGATCGACCTGCAGTAGGTGTCTCGCCTACACGCTCTAGTAGTGTCCAGATGTGCATTGCTGTAGCTGTACTCCTTCCCCGATTTCTGAGACGCGTCGGGGTCGAGCGCGACCGAGTTTACCCTTCTAAGGTAATTTGCATAATTATCAAAGTTATTACGTTTTATGAAATTGTCGTAGAATGGTGCAACTTGTATATGTTATCAGTTGTGGAAAGTCTTGGTGGATTGTTTGGCTACCATGTGCATGATTTTTTTTTAGTTAAAATGTCGTTCATCACCACGAGGACCATTTTACCGCGAGTGCCCCTTTTTCATTTTTTTCATTTTTTTGCCAAGTCATTTTTCTGTAAGATATTGCCAAATAGTGTCGTAAAACTTTTGCTTTTTTAGTGTTGGAAAGTGTCTAGATGATCTGGCTACCCATGCGTGACTTTGTTTTTGTCAGATACGACGTAGTTATTGGTATATGGGGTATTTAACTGCGGTTGCCAATTTCTGTTTTTTTTCAATATTTGTAATAATTTATTACGTAGTAAGGAATTGCCGTATATTATTGATTTTTTTTTTCATGTTTATGTGTTAGAAAGTGTGCCTTGATAGTTGGGCTAACACGTGCATGTCTTTTTTTTTATCTGAGATGCCGTATATTAGAATGTTGGGCATTTTTCCGCGAGTGCCCCTTTTTATTTGTTTTGCATTTTTTTGCTTAGTCATGTTACCGTAAGGAATTGGCAAGTAGTGTCGCAAAACTTATATTTTTATAGTGTTGGAAAGTGTTTCTAGATAATCTGGCTACCCATGCCTATCTTTTTTTTAGCCAGATATAGCGTATATATAGGTATGTGTTCGATTTTCCTGTGATTGCCATTTTTTCTTTTTATCCCATTTCTTTCAAAATTACTACGTACTAAGGAACTATCACAGAGTAATGATTCATTTAGATGTTTATTTGTCGGAAAATGTGCCTTGATGGTTTGCCTAACACATGGCTGAAATTTTTTTTTCTGAAATGCGTATAAATGCGGAAAAATGGCCAAGCCATTTTTCCGCGAGTGCCCCTTTTTATTTGTTTCGCATGTTTTTACTTAGTCATGTTACCGTAGGGAATTGACAAGAAGTGTCGCAAAACTTATATTTTTATAGTGTTGGAAAGTGTTTCTAGATGATCTGGCTACCCATGCCTATTTTTTTTTTTAGCCAGATATGGCGTATATATAGGTATGGGTTCGATTTTCCTGTGATTGCCTTTTTTTCGTTTTTTCCCATTTCTTTCAAAATTACTACGTACTAAGGAACTATCACAGAGTAATGATTCATTTATATGTTTATTTGTCGGAAAATGTGCCTTGATGGTTTGCCTAGTACGTGGCTGAAATTTTTTTTTTCTGAAATGCCGTATATTAGAATGGCCATTTTTCCGCGAGTGCCCCTTTTTATTTGTTTTGCATTTTTTTGCTTAGTCATGTTACCGTAAGGAATTGGCCAGTAGTGTCGCAAAACTTATAATTTTATAGTGTTGGAAAGTGTTTCTAGATGATCTGGCTACCCATGCCTATCTTTTTTTTTTAGCCAGATATGGCGTATATATAGGTATGTGTTCGATTTTCCTGTGATTGCCATTTTTTCGTTTTTTCCCATTTCTTTCAAAATTACTACGTACTAAGGAACTATCACAGAGTAATGATTCATTTAGATGTTTATTTGTCGGAAAATGTGCCTTGATGGTTTGCCTAGTACGTGGCTGAATTTTTTTTTCTGAAATGCCGTATATTAGAATGTTGGCCATTTTTCCACGAGTGCCCCTTTTTATTTGTTTTGCATTTTTTTGCTTAGTCATGTTACCGTAAGGAATTGGCAAGTAGTGTCGCAAAACTTGTATTTTTATAGTGTTGGAAAGTGTTTCTAGATGATCTGGCTACCCATGCCTATCTTTATTTTTAGCCAGATATGGCGTATATATAGGTATGTGTTCGATTTTCCTGCGATTGCCATTTTTTCGTTTTTTCCCATTTCTTTCAAAATTACTATGTACTAAGGAACTATCACAGAGTAATGATTCAATTAGATGTTTATTTGTCGGAAAATTTTGTTTACTTCTTTTTTGATTGAATATCATCAAATTTTTTTAGCTAAAATATTATATTGTTTTACATTTTTTTTTTCGATTTTATTTCCCTTCAAAAATTTTTTTTTGGGTTAGAATTTTAATTTTATAGTCGTAAAATAATCGACAATTATCCAGCAACCCACCATACAATTTTTATGCATATCCAAGAATAATTAGATTAGTAAATAACACCTTGAAATTGACATACCCTTCCTACATTTCAAGTGGCAGATTAGGGAGTCTGAGTCAGTGTGGTTGGCGGCCATTTTGTGGACATATCCGAAGCGTAAGTTGCCCTATCTATATATATTCTTGTTCCCTATAGAATTTGTGATATTTTGGTATATTTTTACCTGCATAAATATCATATTATATATTAAATATATGTATTTTTTTACGAAATTTCTAAGTACTCAAAAAATTACCTCTAGATATGGCCCCTGATATAAATGTAATTTACAAAATAATGAAGATTTTTTTTACATATTTCTATTTTAGGATAACATATGTTTATTCCATAAAAAAATTAGCCACTTCCTATTTCATTTGGGTACCCCAAAAAATTCATGAAATTTGGACAAATTTTTTTGGCCAAAAAAAGTTACCCTTTTTTTCTCATTTCAGATCTTCACCTCCATGGGTCTGACTTTATCCAAAATACATCAAGATGTGTCCTAAACATTCAAGAATCAATTCCTAAAAGGATATGTGTATATATGTATAAATTTTTTTTTATGAATTTTTATGTAAGGTCTTTTTTTTCTACTTAATTTTTTAAAATATTTATAATAAATAGTTTTTCAGCAGATGAGTAGTATTTATCTTTACAGTTGTTTTAAACATTCATTGAAGTTTTTTTTGGCAAAAGAAAAAAGGAGGTTACTGCAAAAACTGATTTTTCAAGAATTTTTTTTGGCGTCAGGGTCGCACGCGTCCGAGTATACCCTTAAAGGGGTGTCCGAGGAGCGTACCTATCCAGGGTTAAATCTCTCAAATACAACTGAAGTCTGCTAGTCTAAATTACATTTTAGTTTCATTTTTTGTTTTGTATGCCAGATGTTTAAAGTTGGAAGATTTCTCCTTGTATTCTAAATAAGTGTATTGCTTAAAACTCACAAGTCACAAGTGTTTCAAGCCTGTCCTAAATTAGAGCTGGCACCTCAAGACCACTGGCCTACGCATTGAGATGCGCTTTTTTTTGGGAGGGAAGGCGGACGCGGGAGACATTAACTCGACCTCACAAAGTTACAGGCCACGGTACTAAGCGGAACTGCCAAGCCAGGGTCAATAGGGCCCAGAATCAAACTCGTTCTCCCACTTTCCCCCACTAGCCTGTCCCCTTGCACAATAACGGACCCAGATTCCACAAAAGACGAGGACAAGCAGATACCTTGAGTGTTAGTGAGAAAAGCAGCTAGTTCCACAGAAACCTCTGGTCCAGTCTGGGGGCGAGTTGGAAGGGGCTATTGACTCCGCTAAACAAGTGCTGTAGGCCTAGTGAGGCAAAACTGAAGACCGCCACTCTCAGGACACGGGCGCCCATAACATACCAAATCTTGTGAGTTCAATTAATGGCCATTACCGCTTTAGATAAGTTTTTATTTGTCTCATAAGTTAAGTTTAGCTAACTGGCATTACACTTTTTGGGCTGTATGCATGGAAATCAATGTTTTTTTTAATTTTTGGTCTGTTGGTAATTGCTTGAGGTCACTGACCACATGTTGGGACCTTACAGCAGCCTACCGCACAAGTTGTTTATCAGAAGATTTTGATTTTATTTATTCCGATTGAGGGTTAATTCTGTTTAATATTCTCAATATTTTGTGTTGTAAACTTTGATTCTCTTTTCGCTTTTTAATTTTGCCATGTGAATAAATTATTACTGAGTTACTCCAATTCCCTTTCTTTCTGTAATAAATTATTTGGAATAGATTACAAACATTGGTATCTTTAACCCCATTATATGAATTTTACCAATTTATACTATAGGAAGGGTCAGAAGCACCCGAGATGTTGAGAGTAACCCACTGTATATTTAGGTAAGTTGGTATCAGCGAGTGTACGCTCTTAAACTTAGTGCTTTGAAGGTGAAGATCCCCATTTAACTTTACTTTATACTTTTATACTCCACTGCCCCCATTTTTGTTACTGTCTCTAATTCCTTAACGTAAGATTCATGTCCAGCATCTCACTGGGGTCCCTGGAACAGAGCCGAAACAGAGCCTAAGAGTGCAGATGACTATAGACCTGACGAAGCTAGAGTAGGCCATTAAATTACTTTTATTTTCATGTGTGGAGTTCTCCGGCCTCAGGACAGTACAATTTCCTGTTTGAACTTAAGAGTGAGGGTTAGTAAACTATAAGAGTAAAGTTATTAGCAGGGTGTTTGTGCCCCGAGTGTAAGTGCTCCTTATCCTCCCCTGTTGATCTTTGAGTAACTGACGTATGGAGACTTTCCTGGACTAAGTCCCACTCAAACACTTAATTAAAAAATACTCTCCATAAAATCATCATTATCATCATCTCCTCCTACGCCTATTAACGCAAAGGTCCTCGGTTATATTTCACCAGTCGTCTCCATCTTGAGCTTTTAAATCAATACTTCTCCATTCGCCATATCCTACTTCACGATTCATAGTTCTCATTTTCGTAGGCCTGGGTCTTCCAACACTTCTAGTGTCTTTGTGTTATAGATGTATATACACTATATATATACATACTTATATATATATATATATATGTGTGTGTGTGTGTGTGTGTGCATGAATCTGGATAATGCTAGCGTTGTTCTTCTCTTAAGCAGCCAAAGTAAGAAAATGTCTTAGATTTGAAAAATATTTATGCTTATATATATATATTATATATATATACATATATATATATATATATATATATATATATATATATATATATATATATATATATATATATATATATATATATACTTTCAATTCCACTGATAGTGCCGTCAGTGCATCTCACGTGGTGCACTGTAGACATTACTTAATAGACTTTTCAACAATTCTCCGGCCAGTTTTCTGGCCAACTACTATCCAGATGTCTTCCTTCCCTCTTGCTGTCTAATCTCTCAACTTTCACTTCATGATGCAACAGCAGGGTCTCTCCCCCCCCCCTAAAAGAAGTTGCACCTCGGTAACGACTGTCTTCCCTGTCCTTCAAGTTTACAAATCTAATTGAATCCAAACCACCAGACACCCAAAGCATCAAATGACGACGGGGTGAAAAAAAGTGAGGAAGGAAATGCGCCAAAATCCCTAGACACCGGGGAGAGAAAGTAGCAGCAGCAGCAACAGCAGCAGTATCAACGGCAGCTGCTGCAGCGGCATAATAACTGGGTATACCAGAAGAAGATTTACGCTAAAGACGGGACTGTGTATAATCTTCATTACCTTGGATCGATGAAATTCTTGTCTGCATGCAGCGAGGTGGCAACTTGCATTATGCACATTATAGGATGAGATCATTTGAGCGTAAGATTGGATTCCTTATGTTAATGGTCTTCGATGATGATGGTTTTAAGTGAGGTTATTTTTTATCAGATGAGGTTCATGATTGATATTTTTATTCTTGTTTATGCCATAGGCCTATTATGCGTTTTGTGCATTTCGTATGGAAATGTGGGTAATAACGCTCATTTGGATTTCATATAAATAGCATTCGATTAATGATAAATTTTGCACATTTAGAGAAAAACACGTCTAAATGTGCAAAATTTATCATTAATCGAATGCCAAATAACAAACTACCAATTAGCTACGATGGTGAAGATGGGTTGATTTCAATTCTAAGTACAAAACACCTGAACTCGACAGGTATAAGTACAGAAGAATTGTCATTGACTTTTATCTTTCTTCGTGGCCAAGTTATTTAGTCACTGTCTATACAAGCTTGCCGACTAGGGTTCGATTCCCGGCCGGACACAAGCTCTTGTCTTTGTGTGATTTCGCCTGGGGCTCTGATCCCGAGGTCGTTAAGAGAATCCAGACATTAATGTATCGGAATTATATATTGCTTATTTGAATATGAAAAACACGTCTAAATGTGCAAAATTTATCATTAATCGAATGCCAAGTAACAAACTACCAATTAGCTACGATGGTGAAGATGGGTTGATTTCAATTCTAAGTACAAAACACCTGAATTCGACAGGTATAAGTACAGAAGAATTGTCATTGATTTTTATCTTTCTTCGTGGCCAAGTGGTTTAGTCACTGTCTATACAAGCTTGCCGACCAGGGTTCGATTCCCGGCCGGACACAAGCTCTTGTCTTTGTGTGATTTCGCTGGGTCTCTGATCCCGAGGTCGTTAAGAGAATCCAGACATTAATGTATCCGAATTATCTATGGCTTATTTGAATATATATATATATATATATATATATATATAATATTATATATATATATATATATATATATATATATATATATATATATATATATATATATATATACACACACATATATATATATATATATATATATATATATATATATATATATATATATATATATATATATATATATATATATATATATATATATTGTGTGTCTGTGTGTCTGGGCTGTAAAAGATCCAAGGTATATTTAGAAATTCTGCGTGACAATATAAATGCTTATTCTTAATTTGAGAATGTTTAAAATCGTATGCATAATGTAAAAAAAAAATTGTATTGACTGTGGACGAATAAAATTAATTACCACATTTGAGTACTTCGGTAGTTAATATTTCCAAGCACCAACAGTGAGGGGATTTTTATGTCGGGTTATTGTTGTGGTGAGAGGTGAGGAGCGCCGTGCGTCAACCAATCACAGCTGAGCTTTTCGATTTCAAAGACAATAAGCTCTACCTCCACCGGCCATATCCACCATCACGCTGAAATGTACGATTGGTGTAAAGGCCAAGTTAGTGTCCACTTGGCTTTTCCTTGGATATTTCCATGAGTGTATGGAGAAAATGCTGAAGGAATGTGTTTTATATTTATGTGTTATAAAATGCTATGGCTGATCCGGAGTATGTGCACATGGCAATGGTCGCGACTATAATGGAAAACATAGGAATTATCTATTTGAAGGTAAATCCGTTTGTGTTGTTGGTGAATTATTTCAAGAGTTTTATGATATTACAGGCAAGTCAGTCACTTGAAATAAACTTTCATGGTATCACTCTCTTAGTTCTGAACCTCTGAAAAGTACAGAATTTGCAAGAAAAGACAAAAAACATAAGGACCTCGTAGACAATGCAGAAAGCTACCCACCCGTGTGCCTAACAAGTATTCTCAGAAAAATATCACCTTGTGCGTCTAACGATTATCCTCGTTGGGATGTTCTTGATTAAGAGTTGTTTGATGACCTCATCCCAGCCCCAGATAACTCAAATCAATTAATCTATTGGGTAGAGGATGTTTATGACAACGTAATGCTCTAGCTAGTTCCTAGAAATTAAGATGACTTAAGCCTACCTGACACTTGCGCGCATTTTTGCAACGCACTGGCACGCATTGATGCGTGCCAGTGCGTGTGTGGTGTTTTTCCCGCACTGTTCACGACCAGTTCACTCCAGTTCGCGCATCGTTCACGCGACGTTCACGCGATGGCATGCGTAGTTCACGAGAAGTTCACGCGAGTTCGCTCATCGTTCCGCATCGTTCACGCCAGTTCACGAATTGGCCACTCCATATAAAAACGGGGCTTCTCCAACCCGAGGACATTCTTGGATTGGCTTCGGAAGAGACAACAATGCTTTCTGTCAGAGACACCATTGCATTGAGGAGAAGAATCGTATCTTTTTCGTTTGTATTTTTTGTTGCCCTTTATTTTTGTTTCAATAAGAAAGCATTTGATTTACATATAAGTAGCAGACATAAAATATGTACAAGTATTAAGAAAGCATTTTATTTTAACATTAAAAGCAGCAAACATGAAAAGTTTTTAGGCTGTTGATTTTAAGGTAATAGAGAAAAAAAGTGTGTTGAAATAAGAAATCATTTTATTTTTACATTAAAACAGCAAACAGAAAAAATTTGTTTTGCTCTTCATTTTAAGGTAATAAAGAAGAATAAGTATGTTGATGAAATAAAACATCATTTTATTTTTACATTCAAACAGCAAACTTAAAAATTTCTTGGGTTTATTTTTCAGTTCATTTTTATTTAAAACAAAAGTTTTGGGTCTTGATTGGTAATAGAGGAAAATAAGTGTGTGCATGAAATAAGACATAATTTTATTTTTACATTCAAAAAGCAAATATAAACAGTTATTAGGTATATTTTTCTCTCTTTTTCATTATTTTTTTCGTTTCCTTTTTGTTTCTCTTCATTATAAAGTTATAGAAATAGTTTGAAATAAGACATAATTTTTTTTTACATTAAAACAGCAAACATAAAAATTTATTAGGTTTATTTTTCTTTCCTTTTCATTAACTTTTTCGTTTCCTTTTTGTTTCTCTTCATTATAAAGTTATAGAAATAGTTTGAAATAAGATATAATTTTTTTTTCACATTAAAACAGCATATATAAAAATTTATTAGGTTTATTTTTCTTTCCTTTTCATTATTTTTTTCGTTTCCTTTTTGTTTCTCTTCATTATAAAGTTCACGCCACTTCCCGCATCGTTCACTCCAGTTCACGCCAGTTCCCGCACTGTTCACTCCAGTTCACTCCAGTTGGCGCATCGTTCACAACTATTTCACGACTATTTTGTGCATGCCAATGCGTGCCACAAACTTTAAACATTTCAAAGTTCTGGGCACGCATGGCACGCATTGGTACGCTCTGGCACGCGAGTTCCCGCATTGTTTATGACATTTTCACGGCTCGTTCACGCGAGTTCGCGCACGAATGCGTGCAAGTGTCAGGTACCCTTTAGATACTTAGTAGTAGACCCTACTTGTCTAGTATTTAACCGACCGTTACTGGTCGCTGCTGGGTTGAAGAGAGAAAGAGATGAAGAAGAAAACATATGTAAGTTTTATCTCCTCCGCCGTGACACTTTTATGCCATATATCGTTACTTATCAGGGTCAAACAAGCAACAACATATAATGACTTCAGTCAATTACAGAAATTACTAATTACCAGATTCGTTTAAGAGAACTCAAGACCCTTTCTCTACATAAAGAAACTCATTGTGTTGTGTTACAAAGACAAAAGGACATACCGTATTCTGTTGAGCTTTTTCCCCCAATTATTACTTACTAGTTTCATATGAAGTTCTTGCCGAGTTCGGATTACAATAGGCACGGGTAAACCACGATACCACATATATATATATTCAATTTTACCCAGTCACGGAATCCCACGCACAGATATGCATATCCCTAGCGATTTATCCCATTCAGGGTAATTAAATATTATAAGATACTCATCCAAACTTCGGTTGACTAATTCATCCACTTCATTAAATGCTGGAAAGGACTGGCATCGTTAATCAAAGTGAAATCCTCCTCACTCTGATTAAGTTCTCCAAACACCACACTACATACGTTGAGAAGTGACAGGCAGCTACTGCCGACTTACCTCTGCTGCCTCTGTCGTAAAAATAATGCGTTCGCTCTCTCTCCCAAAGTCACGACTTCCGCTTCGTTC
>NC_090736.1:51838324-51845824 GCF_036898095.1 Palaemon carinicauda | reverse complement strand
TATTTAATTACCCTGAATGGGATAAATCGCTAGGGATATGCATATCTGTGCGTGGGATTCCGTGACTGGGTAAAATTGAATATATATATATGTGGTATCGTGGTTTACCCGTGCCTATTGTAATCCGAACTCGGCAAGAACTTCATATGAAACTAGTAAGTAATAATTGGGGGAAAAAGCTCAACAGAATACGGTATGTCCTTTTGTCTTTGTAACACAACACAATGAGTTTCTTTATGTAGAGAAAGGGTCTTGAGTTCTCTTAAACGAATCTGGTAATTAGTAATTTCTGTAATTGACTGAAGTCATTATATGTTGTTGCTTGTTTGACCCTGATAAGTAACGATATATGGCATAAAAGTGTCACGGCGGAGGAGATAAAACTTACATATGTTTTCTTCTTCATCTCTTTCTCTCTTCAACCCAGCAGCGACCAGTAACGGTCGGTTAAATACTAGACAAGTAGGGTCTACTACTAAGTATCTAAAGGGTACCTGACACTTGCACGCATTCGTGCGCGAACTCGCGTGAACGAGCCGTGAAAATGTCATAAACAATGCGGGAACTCGCGTGCCAGAGCGTACCAATGCGTGCCATGCGTGCCCAGAACTTTGAAATGTTTAAAGTTTGTGGCACGCATTGGCATGCACAAAATAGTCGTGAAATAGTTGTGAACGATGCGCCAACTGGAGTGAACTGGAGTGAACAGTGCGGGAACTGGCGTGAACTGGAGTGAACGATGCGGGAAGTGGCGTGAACTTTATAATGAAGAGAAACAAAAAGGAAACGAAAAAAATAATGAAAAGGAAAGAAAAATAAACCTAATAAATTTTTATATATGCTGTTTTAATGTGAAAAAAAAATTATATCTTATTTCAAACTATTTCTATAACTTTATAATGAAGAGAAACAAAAAGGAAACGAAAAAGTTAATGAAAAGGAAAGAAAAATAAACCTAATAAATTTTTATGTTTGCTGTTTTAATGTAAAAAAAAAATTGTCTTATTTCAAACTATTTCTATAACTTTATAATGAAGAGAAACAAAAAGGAAACGAAAAAAATAATGAAAAAGAGAGAAAAATATAAACCTAATAACTGTTTATATTTGCTTTTTGAATGTAAAAATAAAAAGATGTCTTATTTCATGCACACACTTATTTTCCTCTATTACCAATCAAGACCCAAAACTTTTGTTTTAAATAAAAATGAACTGAAAAATAAACCCAAGAAATTTTTAAGTTTGCTGTTTGAATGTAAAAATAAAATGATGTTTTATTTCATCAACATACTTATTCTTCTTTATTACCTTAAAATGAAGAGCAAAACAAATTTTTTCTGTTTGCTGTTTTAATGTAAAAATAAAATGATTTCTTATTTCAACACACTTTTTTTCTCTATTACCTTAAAATCAACAGCCTAAAAACTTTTCATGTTTGCTGCTTTTAATGTTAAAATAAAATGCTTTCTTAATACTTGTACATATTTTATGTCTGCTACTTATATGTAAATCAAATGCTTTCTTATTGAAACAAAAATAAAGGGCAACAAAAAATACAAACGAAAAAGATACGATTCTTCTCCTCAATGCAATGGTGTCTCTGACAGAAAGCATTGTTGTCTCTTCCGAAGCCAATCCAAGAATGTCCTCGGGTTGGAGAAGCCCCGTTTTTATATGGAGTGGCCAATTCGTGAACTGGCGTGAACGATGCGGAACGATGAGCGAACTCGCGTGAACTTCTCGTGAACTACGCATGCCATCGCGTGAACGTCGCGTGAACGATGCGCGAACTGGAGTGAACTGGTCGTGAACAGTGCGGGAAAAACACCACACACGCACTGGCACGCATCAATGCGTGCCAGTGCGTTGCAAAAATGCGCGCAAGTGTCAGGTAGGCTTAAGTCATCTTAATTTCTAGGAACTAGCTAGAGCATTACGTTGTCATAAACATCCTCTACCCAATAGATTAATTGATTTGAGTTATCTGGGGCTGGGATGAGGTCATCAAACAACTCTTAATCAAGAACATCCCAACGAGGATAATCGTTAGACGCACAAGGTGATATTTTTCTGAGAATACTTGTTAGGCACACGGGTGGGTAGCTTTCTGCATTGTCTACGAGGTCCTTATGTTTTTTGTCTTTTCTTGCAAATTCTGTACTTTTCAGAGGTTCAGAACTAAGAGAGTGATACCATGAAAGTTTATTTCAAGTGACTGACTTGCCTGTAATATCATAAAGCTCTTGAAACAATTCACCAACAACACAAACGGATTTACCTTCAAATAGATAATTCCTATGTTTTCCATTATAGTCGCGACCATTGCCATGTGCACATACTCCGGATCAGCCATAGCATTTTATAACACATAAATATAAAACACATTCCTTCAGCATTTTCTCCATACACTCATGGAAATATCCAAGGAAAAGCCAAGTGGACACTAACTTGGCCTTTACACCAATCGTACATTTCAGCGTGATGGTGGATATGGCCGGTGGAGGTAGAGCTTATTGTCTTTGAAATCGAAAAGCTCAGCTGTGATTGGTTGACGCACGGCGCTCCTCACCTCTCACCACAACAATAACCCGACATAAAAATCCCCTCACTGTTGGTGCTTGGAAATATTAACTACCGAAGTACTCAAATGTGGTAATTAATTTTATTCGTCCACAGTCAATACTATTTTTTTTTTTACATTATGCATACGATTTTAAACATTCTCAAATTAAGAATAAGCATTTATATTGTCACGCAGAATTTCTAAATATACCTTGGATCTTTTACAGCCCAGACACACAGACACACAAATATATATATATATATATATATATATATATATATATATATATATATATATATATATATATATATATATATATATATATATATATATATATATATATATGTGTGTGTATATATATATATATATATATATATATATATATATATATATATATATATATATATATATATATATATATATATATATATATATATATATATATATATTCAAATAAGCCATAGATAATTCGGATACATTAATGTCTGGATTCTCTTAACGACCTCGGGATCAGAGACCCAGCGAAATCACACAAAGACAAGAGCTTGTGTCCGGCCGGGAATCGAACCCTGGTCGGCAAGCTTGTATAGACAGTGACTAAACCACTTGGCCACGAAGAAAGATAAAAATCAATGACAATTCTTCTGTACTTATACCTGTCGAATTCAGGTGTTTTGTACTTAGAATTGAAATCAACCCATCTTCACCATCGTAGCTAATTGGTAGTTTGTTACTTGGCATTCGATTAATGATAAATTTTGCACATTTAGACGTGTTTTTCTTATTCAAATAAGCCATATATAATTCCGATACATTAATGTCTGGATTCTCTTAACGACCTCGGGATCAGAGCCCCAGGCGAAATCACACAAAGACAAGAGCTTGTGTCCGGCCGGGAATCGAACCCTAGTCGGCAAGCTTGTATAGACAGTGACTAAATCACTTGGCCACGAAGAAAGATAAAAGTCAATGACAATTCTTCTGTACTTATACCTGTCGAGTTCAGGTGTTTTGTACTTAGAATTGAAATCAACCCATCTTCACCATCGTAGCTAATTGGTAGTTTGTTATTTGGCATTCGATTAATGATAAATTTTGCACATTTAGACGTGTTTTTCTCTAAATGTGCAAAATTTATCATTAATCGAATGCTATTTATATGAAATCCAAATGAGCGTTATTACCCACATTTCCATACGAAATGCACAAAACGCATAATAGGCCTATGGCATAAACAAGAATAAAAATCTCAATCATGAACCTCATCTGATAAAAAATAACCTCACTTAAAACCATCATCATCGAAGACCATTAACATAAGGAATCCAATCTTACGCTCAAATGATCTCATCCTATAATGTGCATAATGCAAGTTGCCACCTCGCTGCATGCAGACAAGAATTTCATCGATCAAAGGTAATGAAGATTATACACAGTCCCGTCTTTAGCGTAAATCTTCTTCTGGTATACACAGTTATTATGCCGCTGCAGCAGCTGCCGTTGATACTGCTGCTGTTGCTGCTGCTGCTACTTTCTCTCCCCGGTGTCTAGGGATTTTGGCGCATTTCCCTCCTCACTTTTTTTCACCCCGTCGTCATTTGATGCTTTGGGTGTCTGGTGGTTTGGATTCAATTAGATTTGTAAACTTGAAGGACAGGGAAGACAGTCGTTACCGAGGTGCAACTTCTTTTAGGGGGGGGGGAGAGACCCTGCTGTTGCATCATGAAGTGAAAGTTGAGAGATTAGACAGCAAGAGGGAAGGAAGACATCTGGATAGTAGTTGGCCAGAAAACTGGCCGGAGAATTGTTGAAAAGTCTATTAAGTAATGTCTACAGTGCACCACGTGAGATGCACTGACGGCACTATCAGTGAAATTGAAAGTATATATATATATATATATATATATATATATATATATATATATATATATATATATAGTATATATATATAATATATATATATAAGCATAAATATTTTTCAAATCTAAGACATTTTCTTACTTTGGCTGCTTAAGAGAAGAACAACGCTAGCATTATCCAGATTCATGCACACACACACACACACACACATATATATATATATATATATAGTATGTATATATATAGTGTATATACATCTATAACACAAAGACACTAGAAGTGTTGGAAGACCCAGGCCTACGAAAATGAGAACTATGAATCGTGAAGTAGGATATGGCGAATGGAGAAGTATTGATTTAAAAGCTCAAGATGGAGACGACTGGTGAAATATAACCGAGGACCTTTGCGTTAATAGGCGTAGGAGGAGATGATGATAATGATGATTTTATGGAGAGTATTTTTTAATTAAGTGTTTGAGTGGGACTTAGTCCAGGAAAGTCTCCATACGTCAGTTACTCAAAGATCAACAGGGGAGGATAAGGAGCACTTACACTCGGGGCACAAACACCCTGCTAATAACTTTACTCTTATAGTTTACTAACCCTCACTCTTAAGTTCAAACAGGAAATTGTACTGTCCTGAGGCCGGAGAACTCCACACATGAAAATAAAAGTAATTTAATGGCCTACTCTAGCTTCGTCAGGTCTATAGTCATCTGCACTCTTAGGCTCTGTTTCGGCTCTGTTCCAGGGACCCCAGTGAGATGCTGGACATGAATCTTACGTTAAGGAATTAGAGACAGTAACAAAAATTGGGGCAGTGGAGTATAAAAGTATAAAGTAAAGTTAAATGGGGATCTTCACCTTCAAAGCACTAAGTTTAAGAGCGTACACTCGCTGATACCAACTTACCTAAATATACAGTGGGTTACTCTCAACATCTCGGGTGCTTCTGACCCTTCCTATAGTATAAATTGGTAAAATTCATATAATGGGGTTAAAGATACCAATGTTTGTAATCTATTCCAAATAATTTATTACAGAAAGAAAGGGAATTGGAGTAACTCAGTAATAATTTATTCACATGGCAAAATTAAAAAGCGAAAAGAGAATCTAAGTTTACAACACAAAATATTGAGAATATTAAACAGAATTAACCCTCAATCGGAATAAATAAAATCAAAATCTTCTGATAAACAACTTGTGCGGTAGGCTGCTGTAAGGTCCCAACATGTGGTCAGTGACCTCAAGCAATTACCAACAGACCAAAAATTAAAAAAAACATTGATTTCCATGCATACAGCCCAAAAAGTGTAATGCCAGTTAGCTAAACTTAACTTATGAGACAAATAAAAACTTATCTAAAGCGGTAATGGCCATTAATTGAACTCACAAGATTTGGTATGTTATGGGCGCCCGTGTCCTGAGAGTGGCGGTCTTCAGTTTTGCCTCACTAGGCCTACAGCACTTGTTTAGCGGAGTCAATAGCCCCTTCCAACTCGCTCCCAGACTGGACCAGAGGTTTCTGTGGAACTAGCTGCTTTTCTCACTAACACTCAAGGTATCTGCTTGTCCTCGTCTTTTGTGGAATCTGGGTCCGTTATTGTGCAAGGGGACAGGCTAGTGGGGGAAAGTGGGAGAACGAGTTTGATTCTGGGCCCTATTGACCCTGGCTTGGCAGTTCCGCTTAGTACCGTGGCCTGTAACTTTGTGAGGTCGAGTTAATGTCTCCCGCGTCCGCCTTCCCTCCCAAAAAAAAGCGCATCTCAATGCGTAGGCCAGTGGTCTTGAGGTGCCAGCTCTAATTTAGGACAGGCTTGAAACACTTGTGACTTGTGAGTTTTAAGCAATACACTTATTTAGAATACAAGGAGAAATCTTCCAACTTTAAACATCTGGCATACAAAACAAAAAATGAAACTAAAATGTAATTTAGACTAGCAGACTTCAGTTGTATTTGAGAGATTTAACCCTGGATAGGTACGCTCCTCGGACACCCCTTTAAGGGTATACTCGGACGCGTGCGACCCTGACGCCAAAAAAAATTCTTGAAAAATCAGTTTTTGCAGTAACCTCCTTTTTTCTTTTGCCAAAAAAAAACTTCAATGAATGTTTAAAACAACTGTAAAGATAAATACTACTCATCTGCTGAAAAACTATTTATTATAAATATTTTAAAAAATTAAGTAGAAAAAAAAGACCTTACATAAAAATTCATAAAAAAAAAATTTATACATATATACACACATCCTTTTAGGAATTGATTCTTGAATGTTTAGGACACATCTTGATGTATTTTGGATGAAGTCAGACCCATGGAGGGGAAGATCTGAAATGAGAAAAAAAGGGTAACTTTTTTTGGCCAAAAAAATTTGTCCAAATTTCATGAATTTTTTGGGGTACCCAAATGAAATAGGAAGTGGCTAATTTTTTTATGGAATAAACATATGTTATCCTAAAATAGAAATATGTAAAAAAAATCTTCATTATTTTGTAAATTACATTTATATCAGGGGCCATATCTAGAGGTAATTTTTTGAGTACTTAGAAATTTCGTAAAAAAATACATATATTTAATATATAATATGATATTTATGCAGGTAAAAATATACCAAAATATCACAAATTCTATAGGGAACAAGAATATATATAGATAGGGCAACTTACGCTTCGGATATGTCCACAAAATGGCCGCCAACCACACTGACTCAGACTCCCTAATCTGCCACTTGAAATGTAGGAAGGGTATGTCAATTTCAAGGTGTTATTTACTAATCTAATTATTCTTGGATATGCATAAAAATTGTATGGTGGGTTGCTGGATAATTGTCGATTATTTTACGACTATAAAATTAAAATTCTAACCCAAAAAAAAATTTTTGAAGGGAAATAAAATCGAAAAAAAAAATGTAAAACAATATAATATTTTAGCTAAAAAAATTTGATGATATTCAATCAAAAAAGAAGTAAACAAAATTTTCCGACAAATAAACATCTAATTGAATCATTACTCTGTGATAGTTCCTTAGTACATAGTAATTTTGAAAGAAATGGGAAAAAACGAAAAAATGGCAATCGC
>NC_090736.1:51830281-51837824 GCF_036898095.1 Palaemon carinicauda | reverse complement strand
CAATCACGTGTCCTGGCCAGTCTTTAAAGAAAATATTATGTATGCCAATCATTTGCCAAGGCTAGTCTCTGCGTCTATATTTCAATCAAAGGTGTGCCAATCTTTTTTTTCTTTCTTTTTTGCCAATTTTTTCTCAAACACTTAGGGTACCAGGTACTTTCCCTGTCCCCGTCATTCCTTCAAACACTGTTGTTCTAATCTTTTGTCACAGTCTCTCATTTAGATATTGATGCAGTGTGCCACTCATGTGACCTGTCCAATCTCTCCCTCAAACAATTGCATGCCAGTCACTTTCCCTGGCCAATCTCTCCTTCAAACAATAGTGTGCCAGTCTTTTGCACTGGCTTTTCTCTCCATGAAACCAGTCCCCCCTTCAGACCTAAGATGTGCAAATGTGTTAAGTCACCGTCTAATTTTTCTAAGCAATTCTTCAACAAACTAATAAGAATTTTGTTAGGAGCCATTGCCTAATTTCTTCAGGAAATTCTTCAAGAAACTAATAGAATTTTGTTAAAGAGTCATATTCTAATTTCTTCCGGAAATTCTTCCACAAACTTAAAGGAATTTTGTTAAAGAGTCATTGTTTAATTTCTTGCGGATATTCTGATCGGAATTTTGTTAAATCCTTGCCTAATTTCTTCAAGATATTCTTCTACGAAATAATAGGAAGTTTGTTAAAGAGTTATTATCTAATTTCTTCCGGAAATTCTTCAACAAACTAACAGAGATTTAGTTAAGAGTCTTTGTGTAATTTCTTCCGGAAATTCTTCAATAAACCAATAGGAATTTGGTAAAAAAGGCATTGTATAATTTCTTCCGGAAAATCTTCAACAATCTAATATGAATTTATTTAAGCGTTTTGTCTAATTTCCTCCGGAAATTCTAATCGGAATTCTGTTAAGTCCTTGTCTAATTTTTTCAAGAAATTCTTTAACAAACTAATAGGAATTTTGTTAAATAGTCCTTGTCTAATTTCTTTATGGAATTCTTTAACAAACTAATAGGAATTTTGTTAAAGGGTCATTGCCTAATTTCTTCAGGAAATTCATCAACAAACTAATAGAAAATTTGTTAAAGGGACATTGCCTAATTTCTTCCGGAAATTCTTTAACAAACTAAGAGGAATTTCGCTAAGAGTCTTGTCTAATTTTTTTCCGGAAATTCTAATCGTAATTTTCCTAAGTCATTGCCTAACATTCTCAGGAAATTCTTCAACAAATTAATAGGAATTTTGTTATAGAGTCACTGCCTAATTTCTTCCGGAAGTTCTAATCGGAATGTTCTTAAGTCATTGCCTAATATCTTCTGGAAAATTTTCTACAAAATATTAGGAATTTTGTTAGAGTCATTGTCTAATTTCTTCCGGAAGTTCTTCAACAACAGGAATTTTTTAAGAGTCTTTGTCTAATTTCTTCCGGAAATTCTTCAACAAACTAATAGAAATTTTGTTTAAGAGTCAATGTCTAATTTCTTAAGGGAATTCTTTAACAAAATAATAGAAATTTTGTTAGAGGCATTGATTAATTTCTCTGGGAAACTCTTTAACAAACTAATAGGAATTTTGTTAAAGGGTCATTGCTTAATTTCTTCAAGAAATTCTTCTACAAAATAATAAGAATTTTTTTAAGAGTCATTGTCCAACTTCTTACGGAAATTCTTCAACAAAATAATAGAAATTTTGTTAGAGGCATTGTCTAATTTCTTTAGGAAATTCTTTAACAAACTAATGGGAATTTTGTTAAAGGGACATTGCCTAGTTTCATCTTGAAATTCAATAAAAAACTAATAGAAATTTTTTTAAAGGGACATTGCCTAATTTCTTCCGGAAATTCTTCAACAAACTAATAGGAATTTTGTTTAGAGTCTTGTCTAATTTCATCCGGAAATTCTAATCGGCATTTCTTTAAGTCATCGCCTAACATCTTCAGGAAATTCTACAACAAACTAATAGGAATTTTGTTATAGAGTCATGGCCTAATTTCATCCTGAAATTCTCATCCAAATTTTCTTAAGTCACTACCTACTATCTTAAGGAAATTCTTCTACAAGCTAATAGGGATTTCGTTAAAGAGTCATTGTCAAATTTCTTCAGGAAATTATTTAACAAACTAATAAGAATTTTGTTAAAAGTCAATGTCTAATTTCATCAGGAAATTCTTAAACAAACTAATAGAAATTTTGTTAAGAGTCAATGTCTAATTTTTTCAGGAGATTTTGTTGAGTCTATGTCTATTTTCTTTAGGAAATTCTTGAACAAACTAATAGGAATTTCGTTATGAGTCAATGTCTAATCTCCTCAGAAAATTCCTAAACAAACTTAATCACTCTAAACAGACAAATGTCTCCTCAGCACAAACTTTCCCCTTACGTTATGAGCAGCGGGACTCTTGGACAAAAAGGACATAAAAACAAAACATAACCTTAAAACTATATTTCTTAAAACTAAAATGCTGAACATGAAACCATCCACAATCAAAATAATCACACTTAAAACTAATCAAAATCTCAACACTAAATATATAATAACCGTACACCATTCATATAAACCCCCTAAAAACCTAACAAACTTAAAATTAAACCGCACACCAACACCAAAATATGTATGTTTATATGATATATTTTAATGACACCAACACAGCCGTCCACACACTGCTTAACTGTCTTTTACGGTACATAACCACAGCTTTGTGGTTAGTAATACACTGTGGCAATTTGCCACAACTACCTCCCTGATTGGGTCATCAACAATCAATTTCACATTCAAGAAAAATCTCTACAGAGGAAGAATATGGCTGTCGAAATAATTGAACACTTCCACGCTGGTCGAAGTAATATAATAATGATAATAGTCCAGCATTCACACAACTGCCTGTGGCTGCAGTCAAATCAAGACAAGCATTTTCCCAAGACATGCACCACTGTCCTAACCTAGGTAAAACATAAACAAACAATCTCAGTTATACCAACAGTCTTTCTCACAACAAATGATCAGTACACTAACTACCTCTCGCAGGCTGACTCTCTCTCTCTCTCTCTCTCTCTCTCTCTCTCTCTCTCTCTCTCTCTCTCTGTCTCTCTCTCTCTCTCTCTCTCTCTCTCTCCTCTCTCTCTCTCTCTCTCTCTCTCTAATAGTTAAAGATAAAACAAAAATTAATCCTCCACATCATTACAGATTTTGTTCAGGAAATTTTTCAAGAAACTAACAGGAATTTCGTTAAGAGTCATTGCTTAATTTCTTCAGGAAATTCTTCCAAAAGAAAAAAAAAAATAGGAATTTTGTTGAGTCATTGCCTAATTTGTTCAGGAAATTCTTCAACAAACTAATGGGAATTTCGTTAAGATTCATTTTCTAATTTCTTTATGAAATTCCTAAACAAACTAATAGGAATTTTTAGGAGTCATCACATAATTTATTCAGGAAATTCTTAAACAAACTAACAAGAATATTCCTAAGAGTCATTGCCTAATTTCATCAGAAAATTCTTCAAAAAACTAATAGCAATTTTGTTGAGTCATTGCCTAATTTGTTCATAAAGTTCTTCAACAAACTAATAGGAATTTTATTAAGAGTCATTGTCTAATTTCTTCAGAAAATTATTCAATAAACTAAAAGAAATTTCGTCATGAGTCAATGTCCATTTTTTTTTACGAAATTGTTCAACAAACTAATAATAGCAATTTTGTAAAGAGTCAGTGTCTAATTTCTTCAGGATTTTTTTTTTCAAAAACTAATAGGAATTTTGTTAAGAGTCATTGTCTAATTTCTTCAGGAAATTATTCAAGAAACTAAAAGGAATTTCGTTAAGAGTCAATGTCAAATTTCTTCAGGAAATTATGTAATAAACCAATAGGAATTTTGTAAAGTCAATGTTTAATTTCTTCAGGAATTTTTTTTCAAAACCTAATAGGGAATTTGTTAAGAATCACTGTCTAATTTCTTAAGGAATTTCTTCAAGAAACTAATAGGAATTTTGTTAATAGTCGTTGTTTAATTTCTTCAGTAAATTCTTCAACAAAATAATAGAAATTTTGTTAAGAGTCGTTATCTTTATGTGTCTGTATTCTTTAATTGCATTGATGCATCGCGTTACATTTTATAACATATGAACAAGGACAAAAGGGGTAAAAGCAATCAAGCCACTCATGGCCCCACATCCACAGTCACCTCCTTCAGTTGGACTAGGAAGATAAAGCTGAAAGATCCGGCAAATCTCATTTTGAGCCTTCTCTCTCTCTCTCTCTCTCTCTCTCTCTCTCTCTCTCTCTCTCTCTCTCTCTCTCTCAAGTACAGAATATACAAACGATTGCATATAGAGTAGATTTACAAAGTTAATTGATTTTTTTTCTTATTCTAAATTTGGACCACACAAGTTAAAGCCGCTTATGAAAATATATCCACCTGATGATTGAGTCACATTTTCTTTTGATAGAGTCACATTTTCTTTTGATAGTCACATTTTCTTTTCATTTATTGATTGAGTCACGTTTTCTTTTAATTAAGTTGCATTTTCTTTTGATTGAGTTGCGGTTTCTTTTGATTGAGTCATATTTTGTTTTGATTGGTTGATTCACATTTTGTTTTGATTGATTGATTAAGTCACATTTTCTTTTGATTGATTGAATCACTTTTTGCTTTGATTGAATCACATTTTCTTTGATTGAATCACACTTTTGATTTACGATCTGTTTTGATTAAATCACATTTTCATTTGATTGAGTCATATTTTCTTTTAAATGACACACGTTTTGATTTGATTGAGTCGCATTTTATTTTGATTGGTTGATTGAGTCACATTTTCTTGTGATTGATTGATTGAGTCACATTTTCTTGTGATTGATTGATTCAGTAACATTTTCTGTTTACTTATTGATTGAGTCACATTTTCTTTTGATTGAGTCATATTTTTTCATTCATTGATTGAGTCATATGTTCTTTTGATTCATTTATTAAGTGACATTTTCTTTTGATTCACTGATTGAGTCCCGTTTTCTTTTGATATACTGATTGAGTCATTTTCTTTTGATTCATTAAGTCACTTTTTTTTATTCTGTGATTGATTCCCATTTTCTTTTATTTACTGATTGAGTCACATTTTCTTTTGATTGAATCATTTTTCATTTTAACTGAGTCACATTTTCCGTTGATTGATTGATTGAGTCACATTTTCTTTTGATTTATTTATTAAGTCACACTGTCTTTTGATTCATTGATATAATCACATTTTCTTTTGATTGATTGATTTACATTTTCCTTTGATTGACTGAGTCACATTTTCTTTTCATTGATTTATTAAGTTGCATTTTCTTTTGAGTCATAGTTTCTTTTCATTGAGTCAAACTTTCTTTTCACTGATTGAGTCATATTTTCTTTTTATTGAGTCCCATTTACTTTCAACTGATTGATTGAGTCACTTTTTTATTGATTCACATTTATTTTCAACTGATTGACTGAGTCACATTTTTTTTATTGAGTCACATCTATTTTCAACTGATTGATTGAGTCACATTTTCTTTTTATTGAGTCACATTTATTTTTATAACTGATTAATTGATTCACATTTTCTCTTTATTGAGTCACAATTATTTTTAACTGATTGATTGAGTCACCTTTTCTTTTTATTGATTTATTAGGTCACATTTTCTTTTGAGTCATAGTTTCTTTTCTTTGAGTCACACTTTCTTTTCACTGATTGACTGAGTCACATTTTCTTTTTATTGAGCCCCATTTATTTTCAACTATTTATTGAGTCACATTTTCTTTTTATTGAGTCCAGTTTATTTTCAATTGATAGATCGAGTAACATTGTCATATGACATTGAGTAATATTTTCTTTTGATTTAGTCCTATTTTCTTATGATTGAGTCCCATTTTCTTTTGATTGAATCACAATTTCTTTTGATTGAACCACAATTTATCTTTTTGAACCTTTTGATTGAGACACAATTTATTTTTTGAACCTTTTGATTGAGTCACCTTTTCTTTTGACTGATTGATTGAGTAACATTTTATTTTGATTGAGCCACACCGCCTTTCAATTGATTGATTTAGCCGCATTTCCTTTTGATTGAGTCAATTTTTTTTATTGAGTAAAAATTTCTTTTGATGGAGTTACATTTCCTTCTGATTGAGTCCCATTTTCTTTTGATTGAGTCACACTTTCTTTTGATTGAATCACATCTTTTGATTGAGTCATATATTCTTTGGAGTCATATTTCCTTTTATTGTGTCACATTTCCTTTGATTGTGTCACATTTCCTTTGAGTCACATTTCCTAATGATTGAGTCACATCTCCTTTGATTGAGTCACATTTACTTTTGATTGATTAATTGAGTCACATTTTCTTTGATTGAGTCACATTTTCTTTGATTGAGTCACATTTCCTTATGATTGAGTCTCATTTTCTTTTGAGTCACATTTCCTTTGAGTCACGTTTCCTTATGTTTAAGTCAAATTTTCTTTTGAGTCACGTTTCCTTATGATTGAGTCCCATTTCCTGTCAACCACCACTACCATCTGACCTATCTGTTTGGTTGCTTTAAAAACGTACTTTTTATTTGGTAATATCCGTAATTTGTATAATATTTTTTATTATTTGATGTGTTAAGTAGTACGGTATAGGCACTAATTACTATTTTGCACATGTTATTGAGATTTATTTATTTATTCATTTGTTGCCTCGGTTGCTAGTATAAGAATTCTAATAAGATTGAAAATTTCGTTTAATTCACAGACATTTTGTTTACAGAAACCTACTTTTCGGTGATAAGAAATTATCCCTATGAGTGGTAAACAGTTAATTGAAATGTTCTTTTTAGAGTTTTCACTAAGAAAAAGTTTTGAACAAAATGTGTTTCACGTTATTAAAAGTTCAATGTTGCTCTTTTGGTAAGAAACCCGTTATCAGCATAACTTGTTTTCTCATACAGCTCTAATATCGTGTTAATGAGTAAATGATACATTAAGAGAATTAGCTGTGTGTAAAACACTTACAAAAATTCAGTCATTTAGAGGCGGCAAAATGAAGAATAACAAAAGGAAACATAAAAATAAGATTTTCCTGGAGAAAATCATTTCTTTTATTTCCATGTTCCATCAAGAGTTCTATCTTTAATATTTATAGATTGCGTGCCATTCAAACATAACCTACTTTCTAGAAAGCATAACTTGTACGTTCATTCAATACTTTGTGAGCTTCTCCCAAAATTGCCTGTTTTTTATAATTGTATTCGAGATACTAAGTCCAAAAAATTTCGATTCCATTTTCCGACGCCAAAATGCGATAATGTGACTGGGCGTAGTCACTATCCTCTGATTCCAATGACGTACTAACTACGAAGGTTCTAGGGGGCATTAAGGTGCTGCAATTAGCAATTACCTGTATTACTATTCATTACTTAGTAGTTTTAATTTGTAGCTCTATCCCACACATCATATATATGATATATATCTTCCATATATAATAAAACAAGTGGCTGACTATATATATATATATATATATATATATATATATATATATATATATATATATATATATATATGTG
>NC_090736.1:51815281-51827781 GCF_036898095.1 Palaemon carinicauda | reverse complement strand
GGTAAGGAGGAGCACTCTGATTGACACTTTTGAAAACTACCTCTTCAGGCACCACATGTATGTGTGCCTGATGATGTTCAGACACTGCTCCATTAATAATGCTTTGTATCACAACTGTGTTAGATTTAACCATCTTTACTCGCTACGGACCCAGATACGATGGCTCCAGTTTCTGTTTCCTAGGTTGTAATCGTTTCAAATACATACGATCGCCCACTGATACTTTTACCGGTGCAGTTTATAACCAACCATCATACTTTGAGCTGTGGTTTTCATTAGCTCTTCTCAAAAACCTTTCAGTGGTGTTCATTACTCTCCTCAATAGATTTAACAAATATACATGGTATTGCTCAATTATAATTTGGCAATTGTTGCGAAATAATTAGGACCGTATATGGTAACACAGGATCCTGTCTATACATTAAAAGGAAAGGCGTGTCCCTGAGCGAAGCATTATATGCAATTTTCAAAGCTAGCTCAGCTGTAGGAAGCACGGCGTGCCAATGAAGGGGGTCATCAGCCAATAAGTAATGTAACATTTGCACTACTTCCCTATTATGCGGTCACTGAAAAGTGTTTAATTTTCATCAAGTCCATGACCGATTTCACCTCCTTATTTATAAACTCGAGAACATTATCACTTATCAAAATTTTGGGCAACCAAACCTGGTAATGAAAGAGCACAGCACCTGGGCTAATGAATTTGCTGATTTATCCAACATTGCGTAAGTATGAGTGTCCTGAATAAATGCATCCACAAATACACATATATAGTTATGTTGTGTTAAACTAGTAGGAAATGGTCCTACCACATCCATATACACTCTATAAAATTTGATAGGGATCACAGTCCACTTTTTGGCATCCGGTACAGTGTTTTTATGTTTTTTGAAATAATTAAAAGCATGACAACATTTTATATAATTCTCTATTGATGCTTTCATTCCTAACCTAAAGAAGGATTCACGTGCTCTCCTTAATGTTCTATCAATCACTAAATGCTCTGCATATGGACTGCCATGTACAATGTGGATGGCTTGATCAATTAAAGGGGGAGGAAGTACTACCCTTGCACAAATTTACCCTCCCCGCATCATCAGGGCATTCATTCCGGACACCCCTGGTCATGTCCTTGGCCACCCACATATATTCACCTTCACCACTCATCTCTCTCTCTCTCTCTCTCTCTCTCTCTCTCGTCTTCTGATTGCTCATCGGGTGAATTCATATCCCGTTCTCTATTCTCTCTATTTTGATGGGGGTCTTCAATATTTTGGTTACGTTCTTCATTCCCCTTTGTGCCGTAGTTGTTACTCCTATTACTGCACCTCTAGAGAGAGCATCAGCTACCTTGTTAGCTTTACCTTTTATGTGGTGAAAACCCTTTATATTAAACTCTAACAATCTCTCAATCCATCTTGCTTGTCGAGAGGTCAAATCTTCTATGAAAAAAAGAGGTCACGTAAGGGGCGATGATCACATTACAACTCAATCGACTGACCTAATAAAAAGAACCGATGCCTCTCTAGGACCCAAAGAATAGCCAAAGCCTCTCGATCGGATGAACTATTAATTCTTTTCTTCCACTTTTAATGCCCGGAAAGCAAAACAAATGGGTCGCTCTCTATCTTTATCATCTCGTTGGGAAACTACGCCACCATTGGCTACGCTACTCACATCTGTTGTCACTAAAAATGGGTGATCAAATTTAGGATATAAGAGTTAGTCATTACTAGTTAAGGCAGCTTTTGAATGGCTAAAGGCCCTTTCTTCTTCTACTCCCCAATATATTACTTTTTGTTTCTTTAAGGCATCTAAGGGTCTCGCTATTTCTCCAAAACCTCTTACGAATTTACGGTAATACCTAGCGAGCCCAAGGAACCCAGATACTTCTTTAGGGTTACGTGGCCTGGGGAAATCTCTAATAGCCGTTACTTTACTGGGGCAGATTTGGATACCTTTTGGGGTTATTATGTGACCTAAAAGGTTGACCTGTATACAGAAATATCTGCTCTTGGACAAATTTATTTTCATACCATTACGTTACAATGCTTCTAAAACTTTACGAATATTATTACTATGTTCTTCGGCCTTTTTCCCTGTAAATATGTCTAAATAAACACGAACATTATGGCCAATTAAGGGAGACAAACCCGCCATCATTACTCTAGAGAAATAACACTGAAAGGAAGAAAATTAAACTGAAATAGTCGATTGTTAGCTATGAATGCCGTTTAACATTTACTGACTTCCTGAATGGGTATTTGATAGTATCCACATTTTAAATCAACAGTTGTAAAATAATTACTATCCCGTACCTTCACAAGTAATTCTTCGATTGAGGGCAACAGAAATGCATTATCTTTAGTGACTGCATTCAACTTCCTATAATTAACACACAATCTTACCGAACCGTCCTTTTTCCTAACAGCTACAATTGGAGAAGCCTAGGGAGATTCCCTCTCCTCGATTACCCCTTTATCCCTTGATTTATTAATTTCCTTTCTATCTCTCCCTAGAATTGAATGGGTACCTTATAAGGCCTTGACCTGATCGGGTCCGCCTGCCCAGTTTCAATGTTAAAGGGAAATCGATCAATCCTCCTGGGTGGCTGATACCCAATTGCAATTACATCGGAATAATTATTGACAATGTCACTAACCTGCTTGCATAATCAAATTCTGAGTGTGATCTGTGCGGGCTGGAGCTGTGGCTCCCAACATCCTATTATTAGCAATTTCACATAATTCTAATTCACATACAGAATCGCTTCCTAACACAACTCTTCTATTTGAAAAATTAATTATCGATATATCAGCTCTGTTCCCTTTTATTTCCGATAAGCCCACTAAAATTATATAAGTCCAATTGTCATGGGGTTTAACAATGACCTTGGTTCCTTCCGGAAGAGGGCGACATAAGGTCACTGATACGCTCATAAGTGACTGTAGAGAAAACAGTTACCTTACTTAAATGTCTCTCCATGCTCGCACAATTACTTACGTTTTCATGACTCTCTATCGGCAAAATATACCCTCCTGCTTTTACTGTTATTGTATCTTTTCCCCCAAAAATGCATATTTGATTACATGAAATGAAATCTCTTCCTAAAACAGCCTCAATTACTGGAATTCCCAAGGTGGGTAAGACAAAAAAATCATGTGTAAACGTCATAGATCCCACCTTAAAGTTGACGATCGTTGTATGGTTTATGCATATTTCATTTCCTCCTGGTGTGTCAAGGACGAGGGATGGCGCTGACTGTCGTGGGTTTGAGGACAATCTTTTTTTTCCATCAGTTAAACGCTGGCTCCTGTGTAGATCAGCGCTCGAATAGATTTATCTGGCAGGTCAATCCTAACTGCTAAACTTCCTAGCTGTCCATTAAGATATATGGGGCACTGACCAATGATCTCAGCTGCAACGCCGCCACTCCCTAGTCCTGGGGAGGTGATGTCGGGGGTACCGATGGGGTACTAGTGCCTTGGCTCCTGCTTGTGATGTCACGCGGGGGAAGGGGGGGGGGGGCATCAAACTCCCTCGTCTTCCTCTTCCGCCGTTTCCTTTTGCTCGGATGTTGGGGGGGGGAGTGTGCGTGTGCCAAAGCCCGCCCGCCATCGGTGTGTGACGGGCCGAGAGAGGAGTTATGAAATCAGAGGCAGATTGGAAACGACTGAGTTATATTGTTGTGGAACACTCTCCTTATATACAAAACCTCAAGGCAACAGGACATGACAAGTTCACTAGACAGACAATATCACAGAGGAAAAGCCAGACAGGAATTTTCATGTTCGTTTTAGTGCGAGGGAGGAGCGAAGATACAAGCATAATATATACAAAAGGAATTATGTACAATTGTGTGAAACACGGTTGGTACATGGCTCCCCCCCTAAAAATGACATACTGTACATGTTAAATAGGGCGCCCTGATCTAGAGAGGCGAACTGTAGGCGGGTCATCTGGCAGAAGATAAGCAGGTTTTAGACGATCAATGGAGACCCAGTCTTCTTTGCCCCAAATGTTTAGGAAGAATGCTTTCGGACTGCGTCGGATCACAAGGAAATGTCCCGTGTAAGGGGGCGTTAACGGTGGCTTGCTGGTGTCGTTGCGCAGGAAGACGTGCGTTGCAGAGTGCAAGTCCGTTGGTATGTGATGCTTCGCTGGGGGCTTGTAAGTCTGGCGGCACGGAGTAAATTTTTTCACGACGTGACGTATGCGCTGGAGATCGTCGGAGGAGGTTGTAGAAGGAAAAAACTCGGCAGGGACGACCAACGGGTCGCCATACACCATTTCGGCTGCCGAGACGTCGAGGGCGTCTTTAGGAGTGGTCCTTAGTCCAGGGAGGACCCAGGGAACCTGAGTAAACCAGTTGCAATCCTTGCAGCGGGATATCAAAGCTGCTTTGAGGGTGCGATGAAAACGTTCAACCATTCCATTGGCAGCGGGGTTGTAGGCCGTTGTCTGATGTAGGGTGATGTCCAGGAGATTCGCTAATGACGTCCATAATTGAGAGGTGAAAGTTGTTCTCCTGTCAGAAGTAATAAGCTCAGGGATACCGAATCTTGAAATCCATCCAGAGAGTAAGGCAGATGTACATGAGGCGGACGTTGCAGTTTCCATGGGAATGGCTTCAGGCCAACGAGTGGAGCGGTCGATGACGGTAAACAGGTAACGATGTCCTTGTGATGTGGGTAGGGGGCCTACAACTTCGACGTGAATGTGTGCGAAACGACGCTGAGGTTGAGGAAAGGTGCCCACTCCTGAATCCGTGTGTCGATGTACTTTGGAAGTTTGGCAAGAAGTACAGGCACGGACCCGATCCTTAGCATCCTTAGAAATGCCGTGCCAAATGAACTTTGCCTTCAGCAGCTGTGCAGTAGAACGGCACGAGGGATGTGAAAGGCCGTGGATGAAATCAAACACTTGTCGGCGCATGGGAGCAGGAATCCAAGGTCGCGGTCTACCAGTACTGACGTCACAAAGGAGGGTGGTGTTGGAGTCTTCGAAGGGAAAATCCTCCCAACGGAGGGACGTGCAGAATGTCCTACAAGCTTGATAATCTGGATCCTGTTGTTGGGCTTCAGCCAGGGCGTTGTAACCCAATCCCAGTTGAACGGCAGCCAACGTGTTTCTTGATAGGGCATCGGCAACGGGATTCATTTTCCCAGGGACGTATTGGAGGGTGCAATTATATTCAGTCACGGCGGAGAGATGTCGGCGTTGATGGGCGGACCAGGCGTCAGACTGTCGAGTGAAGGCATGCACCAGAGGCATGTGGTCTGTACGAATGACGAAGGGCGTACCTTCTAAGAAATGGCGAAAGTGATGGACAGCCAAGTGCACCGCCAGCAATTCTCGATCGAAGGTAGAATAACCCGATTCTGCCTTGGACAGTTTTCTGCTGAAGAAAGCCAATGGGCGGGGCGAGCCTTTGACCACCTGCTCGAGTACTGCACCAATAGCGACGTCGCTGGCATCGGTTGAGAGAAGGAGAGGGGCGTGTGGGATAGGAAAAGTGAGAGCCGCAGCAGTTGATAGGGCCTTCTTTGCATTGCAGAAGGCCGCTTCTTGAAGGGGACCCCACTTCAAGTCCTTTGGCTTGCCCTTGAGGGAGGCGTAGAGGGGAGCAAGAGTGGCGGCAATGGCTGGCAGAAAGCGGTGATAATAGTTGATCATGCCAAAGAATTCCTGCAGAGCTTTGACGGTCGAGGGCGTGGGGAAATTCTGAACGGCTGCTATCTTCTCAGGGAGGGGATGGACTCCTTCAGGAGTGATACGGTGCCCTAAGAATGACACTTCGTTGGCGCCAAAGGTACACTTGGCGTACCGGACTACAAGGCCGTTTTGTTGCAGGCAATCGAGCACGATGCGCAGGTGACGGAGGTGTTCCTCTTTTGAGGAGGAGAACACAAGTATGTCGTCCACATAACATACACAGAAAGGGAGGTCCCCTAAGATGCCATCCATGAGACGTTGAAACGTTGCCCCAGCATTACGAAGGCCAAAACAGGAGTAATTGAAGGTGTATGTGCCAAACGGAGTGATGATGGCAGTCTTGGGGATGTCTTCTGGGTTCATAGGCACCTGATAATACCACTTCAGGAGGTCGAGCGTAGAGAAAACCTTTGCTTTGTGCAGGTAGGAGGTTACATCGGCAATGTTTGGGAGGGGGTAGTGATCCGGTTCTGTTTGCTTGTTCAGGCGCCTGTAATCCCCGCACGGACGGAGGGAGCCGTCTTTCTTTAGAACGATGTGTAAGGGTGACGACCATGGGCTGGAGGCCTTTTGGCAAAGGCCCATTTTCTCCATTTCGGCGAACGTCTGTTTGGCGGCTGCCAATCGTTCCGGTGCCAGACGTCTGAATTTTGCGAAGACTGGGGGTCCCGTCGTCTTGATATGGTGATAAATACCGTGCTTGGCAGGAACCGTGGGCGTTTGGCAAAGTTCTGGACGGAAAACTTCCGGGTACGACGTGAGGAGGTGAGTGTAGGCATCCGTGGGTGCGCTGATGTGGAGAGCGAGGTTAGAGGGGGCGGGTTGAAGAGGTGTCGACAAGTACGAGTCTGCGTTGACCAATCGTCGGTGGGCGACATCGACCAGTTGTGGAAATGAGAGAGGATATCCGCACCGAGGATTGGCATTGTGACGTCAGCAACGAGAAACTTCCAATTGAATTTACCGTTTCCGAACGATAATGTGAGGCTCTCGTAACCGTAGGTGGGTATCACAGATCCGTTGGCAGCTACCAAGCGGACGTCGGCAGATGTAGACAGACTACGTTGTGCCTTGAAGAGTTTCCTTGGCAAAAGAGAACGACAAGCACCCGTGTCTACCAAAAATCGCACGCCCGTTCCTGCATCCTGTAAAAAGAAAAGATTAGAAACATGGGAGGCCACCGCCACAAGCGATGGCCTACTTACACGTTTTTTGGCCACTGACAATCTTTGGCACATTTCTTCGCGGTTGCCCCGAATCTTAAGTGGTAGTAGCAAAACTGCAGTGGATGGGAGGTAGTAAGTGGCTGTAGAAGTCGTTCGTTGGGGTGGTGGGCGGCTTTGTCGCCGCTTCGGCACGTCACGGGGTAGGGGTGTATGTCCTACGGCATTTATGTCAGCTTCGGTTGACGTTGAATAGGCATCCTCATCGTCAGGGGTGGAGGCGTTGATGGAGGTCTTGAAGTGGCTGTCCATAAGGGCGTCGGCTTTGGTCATCAAGTTCTTTATGGGTAAACTATCGACATCGGGTATGGCAGCGCGCACAGGTTCAGGTAAACGGCGTATCCAAAGGGCACGGAGTAGGTTCACCTCACGAGGAGAGCCGTCTGCGGCAGGTTGAAGGCGAGCGATACTGGTGATTTCCCTGAAGGCAAGCGAAGCCCTTTGGTCCCCCAACGGTTGTTGCGAGAGCTGAAAAAGCTTTGCTACACGGGCGGCTGGTGACGGCGAGTACTGCTGCAGAAGGTATGATTTGAGGTCGTCATACGCTATTGGGGTGTCTCCTTGTTCACAAAGCCAGTCGGATATTTCTAGGAAGGTGTCCTCGGGTATCGCCGCGAGAACATAATCCGCTTTGGTGGTTGAGCGAGTCACGCCCCTGATACGAAACTGGACTTCTGCGCGCTGAAACCAAGCAAACGCCTCTCCGCTGGCAAACGATGAAAGTTTGAATGGAGCGGCCGCAGCACCAACTGCCGTAGAGTCCGCCATAGTACCAACGATGAAGGGGCGAGGGGGTGGGGGTGGAAGGCGGTGGGAGCGAGTCGACTTCCGGGGTCACCAATGTGACGGGCCGAGAGAGGAGTTGTGAAATCAGAGGCAGATTGGAAACGACTGAGTTATATTGTTGTGGAACACTCTCCTTATATACAAAACCTCAAGGCAACAGGACATGATAAGTTCACAAGACAGACAATTTCACAGAGGAAAAACCAGACAGGAATTTTCATGTTCGTTTTAGTGCGAGGGAGGAGCGAAGATACAAGCATAATATATACAAAAGGAATTATGTACAATTCTGTGAAACGCGGTTGGTACAGGTGTTTTTTGCTGGATACTCTTGAGATTGATGACCGTAGGCCTGATGACTGTAACAGGGGGAGTGGGGGGGCGGGGGGCACTCCACTTGTCGGTGCCCATCTCCCCCACACTGCCAGCATCAGAAGACTCTTCTCACCTGCTTTCTGCATTCTCCCCTCTACCGCTTTGGGGGTTGACAAGTGCCTCTCATGGCTGCCAACTTCTTGGAATAGGGCCAGTTATTCCCATTCATTTTTTCTTCTGGCAAACTGTCTAAAATGTTTTGTATCGCGCTCACTACGTCTGCTAACGAGCGATTGTCATCGAACAATTAACTACATAAATACGGGTTTACTATACTGCGAATATGTTTACGTGCCATCACTTTTTTATCACCTGGGAGATTAGCACTCCGGGTACCAAACGGATCGCAATCCCAAAAAATGTGAGTTGCAAAATCAAGAACGGATTCACCTTCCTGAATTTTGGGTTTGTAGTTTTCTTTTAGGTCCCCCTTTCTCGCATCTGGTAAGGCAAACTTCTCAATCAAACGTTTTATTCCTGCATAACTTCTTAAACTTTATTGTGGCCAACACATTACCTCCATTGCATAAGCATCTTTAAGCAATCTAATAACTTGAATAGTTTTTTCTCTTTCCCACCACCTATATGTGGCTACTTCAAAGTCTCTCAAAAACACTTCAATCGATTAAAACCCTTCGTTACTCCATTGATCATTAAAAGGCCTAATACTGGCCTGAAGTTCTGGCAACTTTCGAACTATGATTTGCGTATCCTTACTCGGCTATGCATGTGTACTTTCACTTGTGTGCATTTGGCCTTCGTTTATGGCAAGTCCCCATGGCGTTTATGGCAAGTCCCCATTCATATTCCTGTTGAATTCAGGAATCTGTTCACAGACTTGAAATAAACTCATCTCCACCATGGTAGCTGAATTGTGAGTTTGCAACACGTGGTTATTTTTTTGATAAATATATATCACTAATACTCGTGATTTCAATCAATGTAAATATCACCCTCGAATGGCATTTAATACCGAATTCTATCTTGGGAATATATATCCACTTGGAATTCATTTTATAGTAACAGATTCTGGCCGGGTAGAGATTCGAACCCCTACCTATTCTGACGGAAACCATGCCTGCGAGGACTCTACCAACTGAGTGATCAAGAAAGAGAAATAAGTTTATGACAAGTCCACGTACATATTCCTGTCGAAATCAGAAGCTGTTACCATAAAATGAATTCCAAGTGGATATATATTCCCAAGATAGAATTCGTTATTAATGCCATTCGTGGTGATATTTACATTAAATAAAATAACTTATCATGCAATAGTCTCATTCATACATCTCACCAAGAAATATCCATACGGTATGAAATTTTTTGCTCACAAGAGGATGCAATTCTTGTAAAAAAAAAAAATTCAAATTTGTCTGCCGTATTTAAAACATGGGAAAATGCAGTCGATTATCAAAGAAAGTATTATAATCTTTCTTTGAAAATACACTAAAAGTCTCCTATATACTTAACAGGATGTTGCATATTATGCGAAATATAGGTTTTTGAAAATATAATTGCTTAAATAAGAAATATCCTGACAGAAATAAGAAATCCAGAGAAGCACACCTCTTTTGACGTAATGCAAAATCCCTTAAAAAAGAGGAATGGGAAGATGCACCCCCGCCTCAGATATGAGCGATTGTCAAGAGTGTGAGTGCAACTCGGGTAGGATGGCGAGTGATTTTTTAAATGCATTTGCTGATAGCGTTTGTTTTAGGTTACCGCTCCTTAGAAATCATCGCTTGTGCATGATATCATTCTTTGCTTCGAATTAAGGCTCTTTTCTTTTCGAGACTAATGTCCCAAGTATTTTTAAGGTAGTTTTAAGAGTTATTATATTGGAGCCAATGAGGTGTAGCCCACTTCCGGGGTTCAATTGGGGATAGTCTCAAAGATGTCAAAAGATACTGCAGTGTGTCAGTTAGAGTCCTCCTTAGCGGTTTTCATACTCATTTTGGCTTGAGAATTTGCAGTGAGTTGGGCTACCTTGGGCCCCCCCCCCCCCACCCCGATTGCAACACACACACACACACACACACATATATATATATATATATATATATATATATATATATATATATATATATATATGTGTGTGTGTATAAATACATATATATACCTATATATGTGTGTATATACAGTATATGAATAAAGATATATGTATGTATACACAACCAAACACACACGCACACACAAACACACACACACACACATATAGTATATGTATATATATATATATATATATATATATATATATATATATATATATATATATATATATATATATATATATACAGTGGTCCCTCGCTAGTTCGCGGTTCAACTTTCGCGGGTTCAGAGCTTCTCGGGTCTAAAAAATATTCAAAAATTAGAAATATAAAAAAATATTCAAAAATTAATAATAATGAAAAATATTAAATTAAAATTAGAAATTACATTATTTTACAAATTTTGAAAACAAAATATTCAATTAGAATTAGTAATTGCATCATTTTACAAAATTTTAAAACTAAAAGAAATGCATGTCTGTATACGCTAAGCATCATGGGCATAAACGCAAGCTGATTGGCCAGCACTCGCTGAGAACTCGACTCCCCATTGGCCCTTCACTAGCCCAAGCTTCTCCCGATGCCCATTGCTCCACGCTTTTCTCGTATACGCTTCTCGCCATAGATCGCGGTTAGTTAGTCTTTGTCTCGAGGTGATTTTTTAAGTGTAAAAGTTTTGTGAAGCCCTTCGTGATGCCTCCCAAACGCTCTTTATCCCTTGGTGCATCTAGTGAACCGAAGAAAAAGCGAAAGATGTTAACAATTAACGAAAAAGTGAGTTTATTGGACAAGTTGAAAGCGGGAAATAGCTACGCGAGCGTAGCCCGACAATATGGCCTTAATGAATCCACGGTATGATACATAAAGAAGGAAGAGAAGAACATCCGCAAAACTGCTGCAATATCTTTCACGAAAGATGCCAAAAGGGTTGTAAACACCCAGAATAAGACCATGGTGCGAATGGAAAATGCACTGGCTATTTGGATCCATGATTGTAGGGAGCAGAAAATCACCCTGGATACAAACATGATCCGAAGTAAGGCTAAAACTTTGTTTGATGCTATGGTGCCTGAGGGTGGTGACGACGACAACGTTCAAGATGAGGAAGAAAACGACGGCAACGAAGATGATCCTCTGCCTGGTACCTCAAGCCAGACTAGCCCACGACGACCACGTACGACTTTCGTTGCCAGCAAGGGCTGGTTTGATAAGTTTAAGAGGCGATTCGGACTTCAGAGTGTGTCGTTGTATGGAGAGGCAGCCTCTGCAGACGAAGCAGCAGCGAGGCATTATGTTGAGAATGTGTTTCCGGAAATAATAGAAGAAAATGGCTATGTCCCGGAGCAAGTCTTTAATATGGATGAAACAGGCCTCTTCTGGAAGAGGATGCCGTACCGAACATTTCTTTTCAAGGACGAACTTAAAAAGACAGGTTTCAAAGCTCACAAGGATCGAGTGACTGCTCATGTGTGGCAATGCTGCAGGATTCATGCTGAAGCCCGGCCTTATCTACAAGTCACAGAATCCTCGAGCATTGAAAAACAAGAACAAAGCCTTACTGCCAGTGTACTGGATGGCCAATAAAAAGGCATGGATCACCAAGGCCCTCACACTTGATTGGTTCCTTAACTCTTTCATACCACAGGTAAAGCTTTACCTGGCTGAAAAGGGCCTGCCCTTTAAAGTGGTTCTCTTCATGGACTGTGCAGGAGGTCATGCAACTAATTTGCATTATGAAGGGGTACAGGTGGAGTTCCTTCCCCCCAACACCACTTCCCTTTTACAGCCCATGGATCAGAGGGTTATTAGGGCCTTCAAAGCCCTCTACACTAAGTCAACAATGGAGGGTCTCATCTCCTCCATTGAAGAGACCGACGAGACCTTCAGCATCAAAGCTTATTGGAAGGACTACAACATAGCTACGTGTCTGGATAATATTCATAATGCCCTAAAGGACATGAAAGAACAGACACTCATCTCCAGCTGGAAGAAATTTTGGCCAAACAAAATCACTCGTGACTATGAGGGTTTCACGCCTAACGAAATATATCACTCTGCCGTTGATAAGGCTGTCAGGCTGGCTCGGTTGGTGCAGACTGAAGGCTTCTCGGATATGACGGCTGATGAAATTAACAATCTCATCGACTGCCACTCAAACCCACTGACAGAAGAGGACCTACAGGAAATGACCAAATCGGCGAGTGAGGAGGAAGACGAGTCTGCTAGTGACGAAGGTGACGAAGCTGAAGAAGGTGGCCTTACATTGCATAATTTACAGGACCTCTTCAATGTTGCCAAAGACCTCCAAAAAAGGGCCAAATAAATGGATAACAACATGGTAAGAGCCGTCGAA
>NC_090736.1:51795281-51810281 GCF_036898095.1 Palaemon carinicauda | reverse complement strand
GTCGTTGACTTCGGCGAATAGTGTTATTAAATTTAGACTTACCATGACGATACTTCATAATAGATCTATTCTTTCACGTTGTTCATTGACAAAACATATATCTGATGGAGAAATATAGGTTATTAAATAAGTTTCGATTCACATTACTTGGTAATTATTTGAGAACAATGAAGGTGTTCGGACAAAAATACTTCCGACCAATCAGGTATCAGGAACCTTTCCGAGTTAAAAGGGTACCCCTGTGAGTCGGTGCAAATATGCACCGCTATAAAAAATAGACTGTAGTCGATATGATTCTAGTAACTCACTAAATGCCAAAGCATTTTAACATAGTTTAAGAATTGAAACATTTATTTAGTTCAATACGAATTTAGTTCAACTACTAAATATTTTCCATTACTATGAAATTGAAAAACTGTGAATAAGATTTTGATGAATTAACTTCAAACAAATATTTTCATGAAGTTAAGATAGGCAAAAGCGTAATTTGGAGTTTGAAATGGAACAGCCAGTGGAAATAAGACAATAAGAGAACAAGAATAACATTCAGGAAAATTAACAGTTAAAAAAGAATTGAAAGATTCCTTAGAGTTGAAAAGAAATGAAATGGAACGATTATAAAAGAAGAATATTGTCAGAGAGGGAAACTTTCTTTAGTATATAGAGAAGAGAAAGTAAAGGAAGAATAAGGAAGGTGTTGTCAGCTGATAACGGTTTATTACGGCAAGTTATAATGATTAGATGGCAATGTAATAAAAACAATAATTTCCGGAAAAAATTGCATTAATCTGAAAATTACAGTATATAACCAGTTAATTAATATAACTGTGATCTGTGTTTTCAATAAAGCTTAATGCAGAAAAATATCCGGCTTTCAAAGAGAGTTTGTGTCCCTTTTCAAAAGAGAGAATTTCGGTTTTGAAACGTGTCTTTGTATGTGTTGACGGGCATAATTGAAGCCCTTTCACGACGTGGAAAACTGAGCCCGAAATGCAATTGCTATGAATGACATTTTTAGAATCACGTTTGAAATAATGAACCGGATTTCCTTCCCTCACGTGTAGACGTCTGGGATTGAGGTTGTGGGCGTTCATTCTTTGGAAATAATAAGGCCAAAAATTTCCTACTAGGATTGTAGCTTAGGTAATAATAATAATAATAATAATAATAATAATAATAATAATAATAATAATAATAATAATAATAATATTTAGATTCATGTGTTCACTAATACCCATGTGTACGCTCTCCCCCGCATTGATAATAGAAAAACCTGTTTAAGCTTGCATTCGCATGCTTTAGATTGATTGAATTGTTGTGACATTCTTGCTCTCAATTGCTTGTATATAAGCATGTCATCCGTTGAATAAATTTGATTTGCTTTCACCTCGTCTGCCTGTTAGCACCTAACAACCACCCTCACACACATGGCTGATAACTTCCCAAGAACGTTCTAACGTTAATACACTCCTCGGTATTGATTGACTGATTGATTTGAGGATTTCTGGCATCCTGACATCTAAGACCATTGATGCCGAGAGTATAGATATGAACCAGTAACCTCTGTAAGATCCATAGTAATTTTCTTTGAGTATATTGTTGCTATTATTGCATTTGTCACCGGAAGAGGGAGCAGATATAATAATCCTTCAGTAACTGAATGAAACTTAATAAACCTTGAACGTAACACCAAACGAAGTGTATCTCATTTCGTTTAACGATATTAAGTGCATAATTTTGAACAAGTCAATGATATATTACAGTAGATTAATGCATCTTAGCTATGAACATGCCAAAATTACATACTTTGGTCTGTATTCACGCTCTTAAAAAAATCATAACATCCAGAAACTTGTTTGCAAATCAATCCGATATAACGTAAGGTTTTTATTATTATACTTATCACATAGAAAAACTTGAATTTTTAATAGACTAAGTCATCAGTTACGAATATATATTCATTATTCATTATCTAGTTTATAGAGTCATTCAGTTTAAAGCATTTAAAGGTTTTTCAACAATCTTAGAGGCAAGGGACAGTGACATTACTTAGAGACTGTCCATTCATCCATATAATCAGCCCCCATCTCCCCTCTCCACGAAAGCCAGGACTCGTGAGGGTCATGCAAGGTCTGCTGATGACTCAGCAGATAGACCTATAGACTCCCACAAACCTCCAATCCTTACCTCACATGTATGATGAGGTTACAGATACCACAAGAAACTGTCGAGCTTGAACGGGACTCGATCTCCTGTCCAGAAGAACATCAAGCAGGGACGTTTCCAATAAGCCACTAAGTGTTTGTTGTGGCCGATGCGGTAACAACCCTGACTGGTGAACGCCAGACTGGGGTTCGAGTCCCACTCAAACTCATTAGTTTCTTTGGACACTGCAACCTCACCATCCATGTAAGCTAAGGATAGGGGCGTCTAGGGGAGGCTATAGGTCTATCTGCTGAGTCATCAGCAGTCATTGCCTGGCCCTCCATGGTTCTAGCTTGTGTGGAGAGAGGGAGCTTGGACATTGATCATGTGTATATATGGTCGGTCTCTAGGGCATTGTCCTGCTAGCTATGGCATTGTCCCTGTCCCTTGCCTCTGCCATTCAGGAGCGGCCTTTAAAACCTTTAAACACCTGTGAGATATTTTGTGCCGATTGTATTGCAATTTTCATCCGAGTCTGAAATCTCTTGGAGATATTATGTGATTATGCAAAATGTTGAATATTGTCATTACCTCAATTTATTGGACTTTGCACATTTTATGGAGGGGAAAACTGCCGTTAAAACTATCCCACGCAAATCAGATTGCATTTAATGCAACTTGGATAGTGATGATAAAATTAAAAAGATAAGAGACAATGACTTATTATTAAAAGCAAGTTCAAACACTTTAATAGAAACTGGAAAAAAAAAAAAAAAAAAAAAAAAATTTCACTGCTATGAGCATTTATGTCATTGCAAAAAGGCTTCAAAGTTTGGTACAGTTGATTTGTGAAATTGTCACATTCTTACGTTAAATGTCAAATGGTGGGTGTCACCCCTGGGAATAAAACGTCATCGTCAGCTTCTTCTGACATCCCAAAGAATGGTTGTCACTGCCACGTGTAAATGCACATTGCACACGGTATTTATATATATGTACATGTATATATATACATATATATATATATATATATATATAATGTACTTGCAATAGTATATATACTATGGATATTATTATATACATACTATCAAATATATGGTATAGATATAGATGTATATATACATATATATATATATATATATATATATAAATGTGTGTAAACTTACAAACACGCAAATATACATATATACATACAGTATATACCCTATGTATAAATGTGTGTATATATATATATATATATATATATATGTCCGATGTAAACGGATATTGAGACGTCAGAATGTGAGTTTTCTTCATTTATTGCAAAATATTATAAAAGGTTCGTTCTTAAGTACACCGTGAACAGCTACCCTTTCAGGTAAGGGCCTTGTCTACTCGAGGGCCCAAGGGCAACTAAACACCCCTTGCTATCAAAATGCAATCTTGCTACAACAACATGCCGAGTTATAGGTTTTTGTGGAATTCTCATGATTACAGAGCTCATTTACCTTAACGTACAACACATATTTAGATACAAGAATTAGGATATTACCCCCTCCCCAAGCTCCTCACACTGGGAGGAGGTGCACACTCGTCCTCACTATTCTATGATATATGGTGGACACTCCAACCCGGAATAGGCATGGCATGCATTAAACAGAAATGCAACATCAAATATATATATAGAAATCACCCCAAAATATAACACATCTTCCTGTAAAAAAAAAAAAAAAAATATTGCATGCAAAAATGTACACAATACAATATAAATAATTTCACTCATTTCTTCTTAAGACCTCTGTAACTAAAATACAGAATACCCGAAGTGGAAAAAAAAATCATATCATCAGTTTTACACAACCTCATCAATAATCCCCCTCTGGTTGTGGGCAATACGGGCTTTTTTCGGGCGGGATAGAGGTAGGAATGAATATTCCTTCATCCCTCGATTTTACTTGTCCGGGTTTACGGCATAACTTCGCAATACAACTCGCCAACACCATTTTCCATTTATTTAAATTACTAATACACTTGCAGTTGCAACTATCAACCGGTGGCCACTAGCCGTTTTCCCGAGAAAATTATTCATCTTCCCGCCCTTCTCTTATAGCATTAAGTATAAGGTATTCACATCTACACATTCTCCAACGCTGCCTATCCTCAAGGCTGAACTTTTAATCCCACCCCAGTAACCAGGGATCATATAATTACATGAATAATACAGCATCTGCCTAACAGATCTCACTGACCTATTTAACCTCTTATTGTTTTTAGGTTCACTCAGCAATGCTATACGTATTGCCACACTCAGCAAAATAATCAAAATATTTTACGTATACCTTAAGCATTAAAACACATTGTTATAACCAAGTTTATTTTAAACACGTCAAAAGAAGAAATGAGGTCTGTTCAAACAACAACAACAGCAAAGGTAGAAAAAATCTACTCATCAACTCGAGGAATGTCACGTATGCAGAGGTAAGAAGGAACACTTCTGAAATCTACCTCTTCAGGCACCACATGTATGTGTGCCTGATGATGTTCAGGCAGTGCGCCATTACTAATTGTTTGAATCAAAACTGTGTTAGATTTAACCATCTTTACTCGGTACGGACCCAAATATGCTGGCTCTAGTTTGTGCTTCCTAGATTGTAAAAGTTTCAAATACACACGATCACCCACAAATACTTTTAACCGGTGTGATTTTGAGCTGACCATCATACTTTGAGCTGTACTTTTCATTAGCTCCTTTCAAAAACCTTTTCAGTGGTGTTCATTACTCTCCTCAATAGATTTAATAAATATACACGGTATTGCTTAATTGAATAATTTGGCAATTGTTGGGAATTAATGAGGACCGTATATGGTAACACAGGACCCTGTCCATACACTAAAAAAAGGCGTGTCCCTGAGCGAAGCATTACATGCAATGCTCAAACAGCAGTATGAAGCATGGCGTGACAATGAAGGGGGTCATCAGCCACAAGTAATGTAAATTCGCACTACTTCCCTATTACGCGATTCCACCAAGCCATTAGCTGAAGGCCTATATGCGGTCACTGAAAAGTGTTCAATTTTCATCAAGTCTGTAACCGATTTCACCACCTTATTTATAAATTCGAGACCACATCCATATGCACTCTATAAATTAAAATAGGAATCACAGGCCACTTTCTGGCTTCCGGTGCAGTGTTTTTATGTTCTTTGAAATACATACAAGCATGACAATCTTTTATATAATTCTCTATAGATTTTTTCATTCCCAACCAAAAGAAGGATTCATGTGCTCTCCTAAATATTCTATCAATCCTTAAATGCCATGCATACGGACTTGCATGTACAAAGAACTATCCGCACACAAAATTCCCCTCCCCTCTTCTCGTAAGCACAATATAAGATATAATTTTCTATTAAAAGAAATCTTACGAGGCACATTCAGAAATGACGGATAACTCTGTGATTCCCCTTTAATCACTCTTACCATCTATTCCTCTTTTTTTCTGTCCCTCTCAGACTTCTTTTATGTCCCAACCTCCCAAGTCAATCGAACCTGCACCATCAGGGCATCCATTCTCTCTCTCTCTCTCTCTCTCTCTCTCTCTCTCTCTCTCTCTCTCATCCCGTCTTCTGATTGCTCATCGGGAGAATTCACATCCTGTTCTCTATTTTCTCTATTTTGGTAGGGTCTTCAATATTTTGGTTACATTCTTCGTTCCTCTTTTGTGCCCTAGTTGTTACTCCTATTACTGAACCTCTAGAGAGAGCATCAGATACTGTGTAAGCTTTACCTTCTATGTGGAGAAAACCCTTTATATTGAACTCTAACAATCTCTCAATCCATCTTGCTTGACAAGAGGTCAAATTACTTTTAGAATACAAATCACGTAAGGGGCGATGATCACTTTGCAACTCAATCGACTGACCTAATAAAAATAACCAATGCCTCTGGAACCCGAAGAATAGCATCTGTTGGCACTAAAAACGGGCGATCAAATCTAGGATAAGAGAGTAATTCATTGCTAGTTAAGGCAGCTTTCAAATGGTTGAAAGCCCTTTCTTCTTCCATTCCCCAATTTATTACTTTTTTGTTTCTTTAAAGCATCTAAGGGTCTCGCTATCTCTCCAGAACCTCTTATGAATTTACGGTAATATCCAGCGAGCCCATGGAACCCAGCTACTTCCTTAGGGATAAGTGCCAGGGGAAATCTCTAATAGCCACTACTTTACTGGGGCAGGGTTGGATACCTTCTGGGGTTTTTATGTGACCTAAAAAGCAACCTGTTTACAGAAAAATCTGCACTTTGACATTCATTTTCATACCATCACGTTACAATGCTTCTAAAACTTTACGAATATTATTATCCTGTTCTTCAGCCATTTTCACTGTAATTATTATATCGTCTAAATAAACAGGAACATTATGTCCAATTAAGGGAGACAAAACCACCATCATTACTTTAGAGAAATGACTTGGAGCATTTTTAATACCAAAAGGAAGAAAATAAACTGAAATAGTTGATCATTAGCTATAAATGCCGTTTCACATTCACTGTCTTCCTGAATGGGTGTTTGATAGTATCTAGATTTTAAATTTACTTTCACAAGTAATTCTTTGACCGAGGGCAATGGAAATGCATTATCCTTAGTGATTGCATTCAACTTCCTATAATCAACACAATCTTACCGAGCCATCCTTTTTCCTAACAGCTACAATTGGAGAAGCCCAGGGGGATTATCCCTTGTTCCCTTAATTTATTAATTTCCATATCTATCTCTCCTGGAAATGAATGGGTACCTTATAAGGCCTTGAACCTGATCGGCTCTGCCTGCCCAGTTTCAATGCTAAAGGGAAATCGATCAATCCTCCCTGGTGGCTCATCTCCAATTGTAATCACATTAGAATAATTATTGACAATGTCACTAACTATAGATTGATATTCTGACGGACATAGTTTTCGCACTTGCATAATCAAATTCTGAGTGCATTCATCTGAGCGGGCTTGAGTTATGGCTCCCAACATCCCATTATAAGCCATTTCACATAACTCTAATTCACACACAGAATCACTTCCTAACTTAACTCTTTTATTTGAAAAATTAACTATCGTTATATCAGCTCTGTTCTCTTTTATTTCAGATAAGCCCTCTAAAACCATATGGCCCAATTGTCATGGGGTTTAACAACGACCTTGGTTCCTTCCGGAAGAGGGCGACACAGGGTCACCGATATGCTCGTAAGTGTCTGGGGAGACAACACTTCTCCTCTCTCAGGGACAGCTGTTACCTTACTTCAATGTCTCTATGAGCCTGGAAAAACACTTACTCTCTCATGACTTCCTATCAGCAAAATTTACCCTCCTGCTTTTACTGTTATTGTATCTTTTCCCCCAAAAATGCATATTTGATTACATGAAATATAATCTATTCCTAAGATAGCCTCGATTCCTGGAATTCCAAAGGTGGGCAATACAAAAGAATCATGTGTAAACTTCACAGATCCCACCTTAAAGTTGACGATCGGTGTATGGTTTATGAGTAATTTATTGCCTCCTGGCGTGTCGAGGACGATGGATGCCGCTGACTTTAGTGGGTTTGAGGAGAATCTTTTTTCAACCAGTGAAACGCTGGCTCCTGTGTTGATCAGCGCTCGAATGGATTTATCTGGCAGGTCAATCCTAACTGCTAACATTCCTAGCCGGCCATTACGTGATACAGGGCACGGGACAATGACCTCAGCTGCAATGCCACTGCTCTCTAGTGCTGCGGGGGTGAGGTCGGGGGTACCGATGGCGGTCCCAGTGCCTGCTCTAAGTCTGTCATCGATGGAAGCAGTGCCTCGGCTAATGTTTGTGATGTCATACGGAACGGGGGGGGGGGGGGGCGCATTGATCTCCCCCGTCTCCTCCCTCCTCTGTTTCCTTTTCATTGGATACTGGACGGGGGGGGGGGGGGGGTGGAGGTTTGGGTGTGCCACAGCTCGACCACCCTACGCGACTCTTGCTGGGCACTCTCGAGTTAAATAACCATAGGCCTGACAAGTGTAACTGCTGGGGGATCCTTGGGTGGGGCACTACACTCGTCGGTGCCCCTCTCCCCTACACTGCCAGCCTCTGAAGATTTTGTTAACCTGCTGAATGCCTTTTCCCCTACCTCCCTGAGTGCCTCTCATGGCTGTCAACTTCTCGGAATTGAGCCAGTTATTCCCAGTGATTTTTCCTTCTGGCAAACTGTCTAAAATGTTTTGTATCTCGCTCACTAAGTCTGCTAACGAGCAATTGTCATCGAACAAATAACCTAATCTGCGAATATGTTTACAGGCATTGGTTTTTTATCACCTTCTGGGAGATTAGCACTCCGGGTAGCAAAAATCACAATCGTGGAAAATGTCTACTCGAGCGCCCTAAGGCAACTAAACACCCCTCGCTATCGAAAGGCAGTCTTGCTACAACAACATGCTGAGTTATAGGTTTTTGTGGAATTCGCATGATAACAGAGTTCATTTACCTTGACGTACAGCACATATCTACATAAAAGAATTAGGACATATATATATATATATATATATATATACATATATATATATGTATATATATATATATATATATACATGCACTGTATGTCTATATATATAGACATGCATATATATGCATATATATATTTATAAAATATATATATATATATATATATATGTATATATATATACATATATATATATATATATATATATGTATATATATATATATATATATGTATATATATATACATATATATATATATATATATACATATATATATGTATATATATACATATATATATATATATATATATCATCGGTGAAGGAAGCAACCGCCAGTAATAAACGCAAATTTCATAATATGGGTAGGGAAAAAGTAGTTATTCCATATATCCTTTTTATTCTCAACGTTTCGTGATTCTTAATCACATTGTCTATTGCTACAAATAAAACATAGACAAAAGAATTAAGAATTGATCTATGAGAGTAAATTCTGACCTTTAATAGCCTCTTGGTAGAATAGATCCTACGTAGGTCCCAGAGTTACACTTTGGGCAAATATATTTATATACAACACCAGAGGACATATAAAGACTCAATCTATATTTGAAGTGGAAAAGCGAGCCAATATTGAGAGGGTTCTTACGGGTGAGTTTAACGCCCACAGCTGGGAAGTGTTGTTGGATAATTTCTGTAAATTTAAGCCTCAGTAAATCATGGAGTAAAGGAAAATCTCAAAGGAACTGTAAGTATTTTTTTGCCTCTGAGTCATCTTGTAATTTAATAATCTATTAAATAGTTTGAGAAATATTCACATAAATAAATAATTTCAGTACGAAAAGAATCCCAGCTAGAAATCAAAATGAATGCTATGTGGACAAGATTAAAGATATAATTAGTTTTAGAATTATAAACCCAAGAGCTATAAAAGCTCGAACCTAACCCAGTAAAAGTCTTTATTTTTTTTTAAATCGTGGTACTATATATATATATATATATATATATGTGTGTGTGTGTGTGTGTGTGTGTGTGTATGTCATTTATTACATTTGTTAACACTTAATAATCAATTCTAGGCTTTCAAAGGCAAAGGACAATTTCAAACTATAATTATTTCCATTTGGGCAATTTTGATATAATTTCCTTCAATCATACAACTATCACATTTCAATACATTTAATCTTAGATCGTAATTCACTGAGAATAAAAGTTATAAATAGGTTTAAAAAACTGAATTTGCAATATCCTGATAACTCAATTACATTTAATATAGAATTATTGAAGTAATCACCATTATAAAGTAAGAAATAAAAGAGTATAGTCTTAGACAATCATAGAAAAGACAAGGTTTTTCAAACAGTAAATGGACATAGAATTAAAGATTCATATAATTGGATTTAGCATATGAAGAATTAAGAGACAAATGTACCCTTGGATATATGTATCATCCTGAATGACTCGAACATGTGACCTTCTGCTGTACTTCTATTGTCCTTCTACTGTCCTTCCATTTATAAAGATCAATGGTAAGCTTATTGTAATGCGGAATAACTTATTTATCCTTTTCAGCTTTATCTCGTGATTTATCACCGATGGCAAAATGACTGAAATCCATTACTAGTGTTCTGTTCTAAGATCCAGTCTTTTATCGATACGATTTGGAATACAGTTATTGTTATCTATTGTTATTGTTACAACTAATGTTGTGGTTATTGGTTCCTATAGTTATTGTTATTATTATTATTATCATTATTATTATTATTATTATTATTATTATTATTATTATTATTATTATTATTATTATTGTTGTTGTTGTTTTTATTATTATTATTGTAAAGCCGTATAAACGGTTCAGTCAATTATAAAAATTTTATTATTATTATTATTATTATTATTATTATTATTATTATTATTATTATTATTATTATTATTATTATTATTATTTGCTAAGCTACCACCTTAGTTAGAAAAGCAGGATGCTAAAAGCCCCAGGGCTCCAACAGGGAAAATAGCTCAGCGAGGAAAGGAAAAATGGAAATACAATATTTCAGGAAGATTACAACATCAAAATAAAATATCTCCTATATAAGCTATAAAAACTTTAACAAAACCATAGAAACAGAAATAAGATAGAAGACTGTGCTCGATTGTACCCTCAGCAAGAGAACTCTAACCCAAGCCAGTGGAAGACCATGGTACAGAGGCTATGGCACTCCACAAGACTAAAGAACAATGGTTTCATTCTATAGTGTCCTTCTTCTAGAAGAGCTGCCTAGCATAGCTAAAGACTCTCTTTTACCCTTACCAAGAGGAAGTGACCACTGAACATTTACAGTGCAATAACCCCTTGAGTGATGAAGAATTATTTGGTAGTCTCTGTTGTCAGGTGTATGAGAATAGAGGAGAATATGTAAAGAATAGAACAGACTAATCAGTGTGTTTATACGCAAAGGGAAAGAGAACCGTAACCAGAGAGAAGGATCCAATGTAGTACTGTCTGGCCAGTCAAAAGACCCCATACCTCTCTAGCGGTAGTCTCAAAGGGTGGCTGGTGTCTTGGCCAACCTACTACCTACTAGATTGCAATCAGAAAATTCATTAGGATCATCCACCCCATTAATTATATATATATGTAAATATATAAATATATATATATATATATATATATATGATATATATATATATATATATATGTGATATATATATGTGATATATATATAATATATATATATGTATATATATATATATATATATATGTGATATATACACACACACACACACATATATATATATATATATATAAATTGAATAAAACACCATGCCGCATATGTTGATCATTGGTAATAAACATCCACAATTATAAACGTTGGATATATAGAAAATGCAGAAGCTTTCACACTTTTTACAAAGTACCTCTTTCACCTGAGGAGGCACTTAGTTAAAAATGCGAAAGCTTCTGCATTTTTTAAATACACAAGTTCATAGTTGTGGATTTTTAGTACCATACATATATATATATATATATATATATTTACGTATATGTATACACACACACACATATATATATATATATATATACATATATATATATATATATATATAAAATATATATATGTGTATATATATATATATATATGTGTGTGTGTGTGTGTGTGTGTGTGTATACACACACACACACACACACACACACACATATATAATATATATATATATATTAAAATAAGCCATATATTATGCTACCTTAATATCTGGATTCTCTCTGTACCTGAGAATCACAGACTTAAGTGGGAATCAACTCAAAGATAATAGCTTCCAGTGAGCTGGGGGATGAAACCCTAGTCCGAAAAACTTGCACGACAGGGACATACCACATAGCCATAAGTCACTGTCATGCCAGTTTCTTAGGCCATTGTTTGATTCCCCGTCCGACCAGAAGCTATTATTCTTTAGTTGATTCCCCCTTTCGGTCTCTGATCCCGAGGTATGAAGAGAATCCAGATTAACTCAAATATAAAAGCTTTTGGTCAGCCGGGGAATCGAACCCTAGTCCGAGAAACTTACAAGACAATGACATTCCACATAGCCATATGTCACTGTCATGCCAGTTTCTCGGACCAGGGTTCGACTCTCCGTCCAACCAAAAGCTATTATCTTTGAGTTGATTCCCCTTTGGGTCTCTGATCCCGAGGTATAGAGAAAATCCAGATTAGCTGAAGGATAATAGATTCTAGACAGCCAGGGAATCGAACCCTGCCCCGAGAATCTTGCATGATTGTGACATACCACATAGCCATATGTCACTGTCGATTCTCCATCCGACCAAAAACTATTATCTTTGAGTTCATATGCCCCTTGGGTCTCTGATCCCGAGGTATATAGAGAAGCCAGATTAAATCAAATATAATATCTTCTTGTCAGCTGGGGAATCAAATCCTGGTCCGAGACACTTGCACGACAGTGACATACCACAAAGTCATATGTCACTGTAGTGCCAGTTTCTCGGAACAGGATTCGATTCCCTGTCCGACCAAAAGCTATTATCTTTGCGTTGATTCCCCTTTGGGTCTTTGATCCTGAGGTAGAGACAGAATCCTGATCAATTGAAAGATATTAGCTTCTTGTCAGCCGCCGAATCAGACCCTGGTCAGAGATACTTGCACGACAGTGACATACCACATAGCCATATATCACTGTAGTGCCAGTTTCTTGAACTAGATTTCGATTCCCTGTCCGACCAGAAGCTATCATCTTTGAGTTGATACCCCCTTGGGTCTCTGATCCCGAGGTATAGAGATTGTCATTATTATCAAATGCTAAGCTACAACCCTAGTTGGAAAAGCAAGATGCTATAAACCAAGGGGCTCCAACAGGGAAAATAGCCCGGTGAGGAAATGAAATAAGGTAAAACAAAATATTTTAAGAATAGTAACAACACTAAAATGAATATTTCACATATAAACTTTAAAAACTATAACAAAACAAGAGGAAGAGAAACTAGATACAACAGTGTGCCCGAGTGTACCCTCAAGCAAGAGAACTCTAACCCAAGACAGTGGAATACCATGGTACAGAGGCTATGGCACTACCCAAGACTAGAGAACAATGGTTCGATTTTGGAGTGTCCTCCTAAAAGAGCTGCTTATCTTAGCTGAAGAGTCTCTTCTACCCTTACCAAGAGGAAAGTAGCCACTGCAATTAGAGAGCAGTAGTTAACCCCTTGAGAGAAGAAGAATAGTTCAGTAATCTCAGTGTTGTCAGGTGTATGAGGACAGAGGAGAATCTGTAAAGAATAGGCCAGACTATTCGGTGATTGTGTAGGCAAAAGAAAAAACCGTAACCAGAGAGAAGGGTCCTATGTAGTGCTGTCTGGCCAGTCAAAGGACCCCATAACTCTCTAGCAGCAGTATCTCAACGGGCGGTTGGTGCCCTGGCCAACCTACTACCTACTACTCAAAGATAATAACTTCTGGTCAGCTGGGGAATCAAACCCTGGTCCGAAAAACTTGCACGACAATGACATACCATATAGCCAAATGTCACTGTAGTGCCAGTTTTTTTTTTTTTTTTTACCAGAGTTTGATTCCCTGTCCGAACAAAAGCTATTCTTTGAGCTGATTACTTCTTGGGTCTCTGATCACAAGGTATAGAGAGAGTCCAGATGAAATGAAAGATATTAGCTTCTTGTCAGCTGAGGAATTGAACCATGGTCCGAGAAACTTGCACGACAGTGACATACCATATAGCCATACGTCACTTTAGTGCCAATTTCTCGGACAAAAATTTGATTCCCTGTCCGACCAAAAGCTATTATCTTTGAGTTGATTCCTCCTTGGGTCTCTGATCCCACAGCCTAGAGAGAATCCAGATATTAAGATATAATACAAGGCTTATTTAAACACGAAATACATGTGAAAATGTGAAAAGTTTATCATATATATATATATATATATATAGATATAGATATATACATATATATATATATATATATATGTGTGTGTGTGTGTGTGCATGTGTGCGCATATATATATATATATATATACACACACGCACATACACACACACACACACACACATATATATATATATATATATATGTATATATATATATATATATATGTATATATATACATATATATATATATATATATATCTACGTATATATATATGTATGTATGTATAAATGTATATATGTATGTATATGTATAAATTTTTATGTATATATATATATTATTATTATTATTATTATTATTACTTGCTAAGCCACAACCCTAGTTGGAAAAGCAAGATGCTATAATCCCAAGCAGCTCCAACAGGGAAAATAGCCCCGTAAGAAAAGGAAAGAAGGAGATATAATATTCTAAGAAGAGTAACAACATTAAAATAAGTATCTCCTATATAAACTTTATACATTTTAACAAAATAAGAGGGAGAGAAATTATATATATATATATATATATATATATCTATCTATCTATCTATCTATCTATCTATATATATATATATATATATATATATATATTGCAGGTTTCGTTAAACAACAGATGACTGCGTAGTTTACCTAGTTTCACTTCCATCCTCTCCAGTTTCCTGTAGGCACTTTTGAGTTCGGGGCTCGAAGATCTCAAGTGAATAAATTATAACCGTTTGGAAATTATTCATTTCATTTTTCCATGCATTACAACGAACTTTCGGACTGTACTCCAGCCATAATCATGCTAAATTAAAACAATAAAAAAATATTTCGTCGTAGTGTTACTGTACATTTGTATAAATAATAATAATATAACTATTAAATATATAAAATTAATTAAATCTGTTCAGGAGCAGATCAAGTCCAAAATTAATGTTAGTGAAGTCCTGT
>NC_090736.1:51785281-51790281 GCF_036898095.1 Palaemon carinicauda | reverse complement strand
GTGGGCCCTGCACGACTACATAGGAGAACAAGAAGATCGGTGTCATCGCCAACTACCACGGTGTCCTTGGTGTTTGCACATGCAATGGCTGTCTCCACTATGAGGACATCTGCATCTGCCCTGGCATGAAGAACATCGTTGTTCTGCCGTTGAAGGTCATCACTCAGCAGATTGATGAAGCTTTGTTTATTTGTTTGGTTGGCAAGGAAGTCATCTTTCTTCATAGTACATACCATGTCCTTTGTGAAGTTGACAAGGGGACTGCTGTGAGATCGAACGCGCCTGCTGTGCGCTACATCTTTGGTGGAGGGTGCGCTCACATATCCATCAAACACTATGACAGCTTTACCATACCTGTCTCCAACATATCGTATGTAGTGACTGGAGATTCCTTCATAGGTCTCGCCAAAATTCCAAGGAATTCTGTGTAGCAATGCCCCACCATCCAGAACATATTGCACATTCTGTGGCAGCACTGTGTTGCGAACGGCAAGGGGGAGTTGTTTCCAAATCGCCTCGGCTAGCGCTGACTTGTCGGCCTCAAGCAGGATATCAATGGTCTGAAACAGTGCTGATGGGTAACTGCATAGTTCGTACTTGAAGACATCAGTGAGGTCATCACAGCGTGATCCTGCCGTACTCAGACGTTGTAACAACAGTTGTGGATCTATCAGAACAGATTCTTTGCCATTTTTCACTGATGAGCGTGTGTCTAAAGTCACAACCTGATTTTTTTTCTTGAACGTGTGATCAAGAACCTTTTTGCCAACCATTCCATCTAAGATCTTCCTGCCCACTGACGCTGCTTGGTCAGCATTGACCGAATCTCCAGCTGTGATGCCAGTGTCAATGCTTTGCAGAGTTGGATCGTTTCCAAAGGGATCCCGGCGTCAATGACCTCAGATGTCAGGATGCCTGAAAACTTTAAATCAATCAATCAATCAATCCAAAGGGATCCTTTGATGACAGGTAGCCAATGAGTTTGTGCGTGTCATCTGCGTCCCGTGCTTGTCGAGCTGCTCTTTGTTCTTTGTGCTGGTCACTGGTCCCATACGGCACTGATGTGTAGTCTTGCAAGGCCATGTTGACCTCTGCTCATATGGGGGTGGACAGCAGCCACGTGATCCTTTGCGACTCGCTCATGCCATGGCCCCTTGTCAGTCCCCCTGTGGTTTTCACACTTCTCATGAGCACTTGCTAGATCAGAAGATCTGTGGACAAGCCGGCCCAGTACCAATCTGAGCGCCGCACTACGTGATATCCATTCTGGAACTGGTGGTGGACCTCGGGGTGATGAATAGACAGTTGTGCCAGTCGCTGCAGGTAGACGTAAATAGATTTGGTGTAGAGATTGTGGCCTGCAGCTGCCAGGTAGGGCAACATGTCGTGCAAAGCGTGCACGTGCAGACGCCAGTCACCAGTGCGTTCCGACCTCAGGAATGTCCTCAATATGTCAATCATGTCCATGTATTGCAGCCATAGCTGTGCAGTACGTAGATCCTTCATCGATTATCGGGCAACATTCATGATGTCACGAACAGAGTCCAGAACCGGGGCTGAAAGGATATCTTCAGTAGAACACTCACCCTTCATCAATGAATCATACAGGTCTCGCAGCTCACACAGGTCAATTGGTCCAGCTCCCACACTTTGCGACCCTGACTCGGTATCATGTGGATCTATGGCTGCCTGTGCATCATGTATGCTTTGCATTATCTCGTCTTCACTTGGTTCGTCATCTTCTACAATACCCTGAGGACCATCATTCTTAGCCTGCGAACAAGTAGGCACTAGCGTACCAAGTATCCTTTCTGCGAGGAGAGTGTTCAGTGCTGCATCAACCAAGAGATGATCATGGATAGCTCGGTCATATGCCTTGCCAGACAGCATGTGCATTACAGTGTTTTCGGCATACACCAGTTCCAGAACTGAGCGAAGTCCAGATCCTGACATGATATTTCCAATACTCCGCAAGAAGCTCATCAACGTGTGGAAGCCCCCCATGCGCAGTACAATCTTACGCAAGTCACTGCCATCCGATTGACTTTCGATGATGGTAAGCACCTTCCACCAAAGTGGTTGGACAAATGTGATGATGACCTTTGCGTTGTACTGTTTGGCATGCTCAGATAGATATGTCAATGTTGAATAGATGCAAGTTGGAAGACTGTAGACTGACCTGGATGTACACCAGTGTGCACGGCTTGCATCATGCCAGACCATGCTGGTCGTGGTGAGCGTAATGTGAAGGACAGCTTCCAGAGGAGGTCAAGGTTGGTAGATCTGTCCTTTTCCATCTCATCTTGTAGAACCTCATACCTTAGAGTATCTAGCCCATCGCAAGGTGTTGTCAGATGTCGGATGTTTATTCGGCCCACAGCTACAATATCCTTCAATGTCACAGACACACGTGGCACTCTTGTTGATGTCCTGGTACCTGGAGTGACAGACGCAATCATTCCCATCCCGTGGAATGTGTTGAGGCCATCTATTGTACGGATGTTGTGATCGACATTGTCCGGCATATATTGCATGAACTGCTGTGGCCGGTAGTTTGGTATGTCTGTCCCTAGTACAACTGCTTCACTCCGTTCATACCTTTGTATCTCATGATAAGAACTGCAATATCCGTGGGCATGGAGCGTGTCGATCAAGAACTTTGATGCAAAATGATGGTGCATCTGTACACCCAGTCCTATCTGTAAGGGTGCCAGCAGCACTCGGGGCCGAATTGCCTGCATGATAGCTTGCCCTAGAGAAACGAATTTTCTATCAGCATCTCGGCCCACAAAGAGTGTTTGAAGAAGGAGTTTTAGTGATTCAGGTAGGAAAGACATGGCTTCTTCTGTTGAGGACATTTCAGTTGTACATGGGTACATATCTATCGACTGTTGTACGGATTTCACATCACTTTTGATCAGTTTTGCTGCCGTCTTAATCAGTCTCATCTTCTCAGCTTCATATGATGTCTCCTTTGGCCTTTGATGGAATTCGTGAATGATCTCAGAGGCCCTGTGGCGAAAGGTCACAACATTCTCTTTGCCATTTATTTCTGCGATGGTGATATCCTGACCAAAGTGCTTTTGGATACATTCCTTCATGTAGGTGAATCCATAAGGTGTCCAATCAGTTCCAAAAAGAAATTCCCCCATTTTTCCTATGAGATCCGGTATCGTTGTCTGTTCCTCGTCATTGGCTTTGAGGTACTCTGCGACTTTTATGAATGCATCATTTCGTGTGTCATCAGCCGGTCTGCCATACTTAGGTCGCTTGCTTGGCACTGTAAGGAACTGGCGTGGAATCTGCTTCCCAGTTCTGAAGTTTATGCTACATATATTGTGATAGACTACGTCAGCGGCATGCAAGTCCTGGACGAATTCTACTCGAGCCTTTACTGTCTCTGACCATGCATCATTGCGTTCAACACAGCTCTCTGTAACCTTCCTCTGGAAGTCCATTGTTAGGACTGGTATAAGTTTATGCGTTTTTTGTCTGCCCTAATACTTGTCTGGTATTCCACAGAACAAACAGTGTTCGCTGTAGTGAAACGCAAAACTGGCAGATCGACGCGCACGCACAGTGCCGCTGAAACCACCAGTACAGTCATATCCGCGTTTTCTGATGTCTCGCTCAATAGACAATTGGGAGCAGAAGTCCTTCCTGCATCTGGTGTGTAGCCTACAACTTGTCCAGGTGCGACACTGATATCAGCCTGCCGTAGGTCATTTGCCTTGTTTATTCCATCACACCCCTTGGCACCTAATTTCGTGGTTTGTTCGCCGTTGCCGAGAGACTCGCTGCAGAAAACGCAATCGTCCATGCTACTGGTTAACCTAAAAAGAAAAAAAACAAGGCTATTAGACGTTAATTATCTCAATTTATTTATTTGATAATCAAAATGTTTGACATCTTTTGAGAAATGTGAAAGAAATAACAAAAGCACTGTTATAACAAAAAATGTTATGCCATTTCTATTAGCGGATTTTCGTGCATAACTTTAAAAAGTGGTTGCTCGAAATGAATGTGTTCCAATGCCTCGAATTCCCTTGACTTTTACTATGTTATTACATGGGTCAAAAGAAGCAAAAATGCCAAGTTTCATTACTATTGCAATTTGTGGTGGGTATATCCATAAAATGACTGGCCTATAAGCGTGACACGAAACCCAGTCTGAAAGATAGCCAGGAAGGGACGTTTCCAATAGGCCACCACAACTATAAAGATTGTGGTAGTCTATAGGAAACGTCACAGTCTGGCAATCTGTCAGTCGGGAGTTCAAACCCGGCTCTGGTCAGATAGTTACTAGTAGTGTTCTTAACCTTACTATCCTTGTGAGCTAGGGATTATAGATCTTCTACCTGTTGATTCATCAGAAGCCATTACCTGGCTCCCCATGGTCCTCGCTAGGCCACAGAGGTGGTTTTGAAGAAAATTATATGCATAAATGGTTGGTTTCTAGGGCACTGTCTTCTTCCATGACGCTGCCGTTCTTGGGTGACCTTTAAACTACTGATGTATCTACTATGACAATACAGACTCTGAAGGAAACTAAGAGGATGAAACAAATAAAAGTTGCAGCAGAGCATCAAAATCAGTTTGTATTATATAAAGAATCTTTTTCCTCTTCAAAGACGTTAAAAGAAAAGTGATCATATCATTTCGTCAACGATAAAGTAGAAGAAAAAATAACCTTATTCGGTTGGCAACCAACTTCACAAACAAATAACTTCACAACAAAACCGACAACAACAACAAATAAAAAGTCACATTAAACACTTCAGATCCTCACGAATGCGGTTGATGGAGTTTTCCCCGAATCACTTTTCCAAAAATGGGGATTATTCATCTACAAAAAATGTTTTATTAACAATTCGTATATATATATAAATATATATATATATATATATATATATATATATATATATATATATATATATATATATATATATATATATATATATATACATATATATATATATATATATATATATATATATATA
>NC_090736.1:51750281-51782781 GCF_036898095.1 Palaemon carinicauda | reverse complement strand
AAGGTAATTAGAAAAAATGAAAAAATGAAAAAAATTGTAAAATATCAAAAAATTAGAAGTAATTAGAATGAAAATATTAATAACATTTTAAACAGAACCCAGATCATGTGCAATATGAATCAACCTAGTAAGGATGGCCCTGACTAGTCCCTGCCATGTATCCCAAACAGTAAATAGACAGTAACTACAAAGGTATCTTCCCTTGAACGTTTCTGGTGTTCGACAACAACATTTAAAATCCTATTTTCTCTTCTTATTGGATTGATATTTTCCTTCTTTGGGGTTAACCCGTAAGGTAAGCTGAGATATTCTTCTTTTAATGAATTGGTCTATAGATTTGAGTCAGATCTAACCATTCTTCTTCACCTAAGGGTTAACTACTGCACTGTAACTGTTCAATGGCCACTTTTGTCTTGGTATGGGTAGCAGAGACGCTTTAGCTATGGAAATCAGCTCTTCTCGGAGAAGGACACTACAAAATAAAACCATTGTTCGCTAGTCTTGGATAGTGCCATAGCCTCTGTACCATGATCTTCCACTGTCTTTGGGTAGAGTTCTTTTGCTTGAGAGTACACTCGGGCACAATATTCAAAATTATTTCCCTTCCGCTTGTTTTTTTAAGTTTTTATAGTTTATGAAAGAGATATTTATTTTAATGTTGTCACTATTCTTAAAATATTTCATTTTTCCTTGTTTTTTTCTCACTGGGCTATTTTCCTTTCTGGGGCCCCTGGGATAATAGCATCTGCTTTTCCAGCTTGTGTGGCAACTTGGCAAGTAATAATAATAATAATAATAATAATAACTGCGAGACTACCCTATACCTTGCTTCAACATAAATTATCGTGAAGTGTGAGGTCGTCAACATTCCCTTGAGGCACTTTAGATAATGGCTTTGAACATCTTCCATTTTGTCTTCGCATTTCATTTACAAATGTATTTTTTATGTATCAATAAACGATAATGCATATTGTTGTGCACTTTGTTTTTTAGTATTTTATAGTTCTGTCCGTTATGGGATTTAAGGTGACATTATGATAAGATTTACAATTTAAAAAAAAAAACATTAAGATATTTCAACTGTTTGGTACTTCTCTTGTATATTCTTTTTTATTTACCCCGTTTCCTTTCCTTTACCGGGCTACTTTTCGTTGTTGGAGCTCTTGGGCTTATAGCATCTTGCTTTTCTAACTAAGGTTATACCTCTTATATCAATGACTTGAAGATGAATATCTACAGTAACTGGTAGCCAGTTTGAACTAGTTATTTATTTTTGAATTGCATATCTTTATTCTGACTTTTAAAGCATATTAATTGCATTGCTTTTCCTTTGGTTTACTCTCAAAATGTAAGCCAAGACTTTCCTAAATGCATATCTACTGCTAGAGCTTCAAAACTACTATTTCCTCACGAATGGTGGCCGATCTGGTAATGTCCCTGACTAGTGAACGCCAGACTGGGGTTCGAGTCCCACTTAAACTCGCTAGTTTCTATGGTCGCTGCAACCTCACCATTCTTGTGAGCCAAGGAGGGGGGTTTGGGGGGAGCTTATAAGTTCATTTGCCAAGTCATCAGCAGCCATTGCCTGGCTCTCCTTGGTCCTAGCTTGGGTAGGAAGGGGGCTTGGTCGCTGATCATATGTATATAGGGTCAGTATTATTTATTAACGTAATTTTTGCGATTGTTTGCGTCAGCCTTGTTACTGCATTTTTGTTTTATGTAAAATTAGTATAAGAACTAGTTAATAAGGATTCAATTGTAAATTTAATTTTTTCTTTTGAAGTGCTTTTTTAACCTCCTTCCCGCTCACTTAAAGATTTATAAGTGTCAAGTTTAACGCTTGTTTCTTTTCTGTGTTTTTCGAGTCCTTGGTGAGAAGACATCTGTGTTCATGTGCAAGGGACTTGATTGTTTGAAGACACAGTTCGAGATCGAGGCTCCCAGACCTACTGCAGCAGCTGGCTTATATGAGCTTTTCTGAAGATTGTGACACCAACGTTGGAAGGCTTTTAGCAGGTGCATTTCTGCAACCTACAGTGATTTGGTCTGCAGCGCCGACGTAAGAATCCCGGCTTCAAGGTGGACGTGGGAGAGACACTGCTGTCAACGCATCCTCGACATAGTCAGTTGCGGGAGCTTTGGAGCTCTAGGCAGTTCCCAGGTAGGAGATATTGTTTACCTCTTTTTTTGGGTTGGGACTCCATTTCCCTCCCTTTGATGAGGAGTCCTTCTGAGCTGCTCTTCCTACAGTAGCTGAGTATGAGTGAAGTTGCTACCTTAGTTGGAGCAGGGTGTGATTTTTTCCAGCCCCAAAGAGTGGGAGAATACATATTCTCATTTTTTTTTTCTTGTGGTTGATGATTCAAATGTTTGACTCTCTCTCGTTGAGAGAGTGGTGTTTCCCGTTGGGGAATTTTGTTAATGGTTTAGTGGTAATTGTCAATTTTTAGTTGTTAATAGTTAGTTGTTAATTGTTAGTTCAAATTGTTAGGTAGTCACAATGTTAACTGTTTTAAAAAATTTTGTTTTTAAAAAAATATTTTCGTTTCCGCTGACCAATTCTCCTACTGGATATTTTTGTAAACACTGACCTCTCTTATCGTGCAATAAATACTTGCACCACGGCCCGACAAGGGTCGTCACATATTTGGCGACTGTGACAGGATAGAGAGCTCAGAGTATCCGGTATTTTGGTTGGTGGAGCGACACTCAGGCGGACACTTCAATATTTTTTTTTTTTTTTTTTTTTTTTTTTAGTGTTGCCTTTCTCCCCTGAAATTTTTTTCTTTGTTTTACGAAATGGAGGAATTTGTTTTTGATTCAGGTGAGTTATTGGGGTCAGTTGATTGCCTTCAGTATTTGCCCCTGCTAGGTAAGAAACAATTAGTTGAATGTGCTAAGTGGTTGGGTGTTCCGTGGAAGACGATGGACACCAGAGCAGAGATATTGGTAGTAGTTAGGGGTAGAATAAAACAGGAGTTAGCTGAAGCTAAGCATTCAGAAAGTGAGAGGGAGGTAATATGTGATAGTGAGGAGAGTTTGTGTGAGGGTTTAGAAGAGGACAAAGTAAGTATGAGGGCTGGTCTAACTCTGTTTGAGGATCCTCCAGTCGTAGGTACCATTTACGAGGGTCCAGCAAATTTTCCCCAGGGTCCGGGTAATGTGTCCTCTAATCCGTTCTTGGCCCCCCTGGTTCTGTACCCTTCAAATCTCTGGCATAGAGTTGCAAAAAATGGAGTTTGAGGAGAATGACCGGGTAAGGTGTCATGAGTTGGAGATGGCGAAATTAAAAATAGAGATGGCTAGGTTGCAGGGGGCCAATTTGATAAGTTCCCCTAAAAATACCTTCCAAGATCGGTTTAATATAGGTGCTGCACTAAAATTAGTGGCAGTGTTTGACGAAAAGGATGTCCCTGAGTTCTTCAAGGCATTTGAGCATGTGGCCTCCCGATTGTCTCGGCCAGCAGAAATGTGGACTGTATTAATACAGTGTAGGTTAGTGGGCAAGGCAATGCGGGTGTATAATGCCTTGGAGGAGGGAGTAGTTTGGGATTACCAGAAGGTAAAAGCCTTAATTTTAAAGCCTTACAACTTGGTCACTGAGGCCTACCACCTATGGTTTCGCAACTATATTAAACACCCTGCGCAGTCTTTCATTGAGTTTGGGCATGTGAAGGAGTAACAGTTCAATGACTGGCTGCAAAGTCGTCAGATAGTCACCTTTGCTGCCTTACGTGAACTGTTGCTCATTGAGGAGTTTAAGAAGGCTTGTAGCAGGGAGTTGAGAGTTCACTTGAAGGAGGTAAAAAGTGTGAAATTGAGTACGCTCAGTTAGCAGATGAATTTGTATTGAATCACCGTTCAGGTAGCGGTAGTTTTACGTATAAGACCTTATCTAATCAAACATCTTGCTACCCTAATAGTGGTAGGAGAGGGGAAACCTTCTCATTGAATCCCCATATCCCTAAGAATGGTAATATTAATTCTAATTATTTTTTCAGGTGATAGGGATGTGGGTAGAGTCCAAGGAGGTCCTCCTCCCCCTAAAGATTTTGCTAATAGAGACTTCCCAGGTGTGGGAAATAACAGGTATAATGGAAATAGAAGCTCAGGCCGTAAAGGAAGCTGTTTTTGTAGCAACAAGCCTGGGCATTTCCAAAACCAGTGTAATGCTCGTAGGATGTACCTACAGCGCAATAATTAAAGTCCTGTAGCCTTGGTTAATGATAAGTCAGAGGCTAGTAGAAGTAGTCGTGTAGTAGATAAGAGTAGTTTAGTAAATAGTGGTAAGCCTTATGTTCCTAATCTCCAATCATGACTCAAGTACGACAAATATGTGTGGCCTGGAAAGTTGATTTTTTAGTTTTGTGTTGTCTGGGTGAAGTTTTTTTAGCGACACTCGTTCTGCCCGGTCGTTAGTCCTGAAGAGGGCTCTAGATGGTTTTGAAAAATATATTGGAAATTTTGTATTGTTGTGAGGTTTTCTGGATTCAATTGTGTCCGCTCCTTTGGTTAACGTCCGCATGTCTTTTCCAAGATATGATTGCGTCACTGTGTTGGCTGTGGTGGATAGACTACCTATCCTGGGTATTGATGGTATCCTGGAAAATGATATGCTGAATAGTGAAAGACGGGAGCTGTTCCCTATATTATCAGTAAATGCTAGTCCCGTGGCTGTAATGACTCGGTCCACAACAAAAGCTGCTAATTTACTTGATGTGAGAGCAATGATGACTTATTGTTAAGTAGTGCAGAGTTAGATGTTTTAAGGCCCGGGCCAGTTGAGAGTAGTTGTAGTGATGTAGTTAAAATGAAACTTGATTGGGACAGAGCTGCTTTTATTAAAGCTCAAAAAGATTAATTTAATTTTGATTTGGGCAATGTCGAGGATCTAACTAAACCTATGTTTGGAGTTGTAAAGGGCTTATTATATAGGTTTAGTCATTCTACATCTGATAATTTGAATAAAACTGGTCGGATGGAACAGATTGCGGTACCTTCTCAATTAAGAAATTCTGTTTTGGAGTTACCTCATACTATTTTTGTTTTCAGGTTATTTGGGTGTGTTTGAAACTTTTCATAACCTGGCTAGGTATTTTTGGTGGCCTGGAATTAAATAGAGCGTGAAGCAGTTTATCAGAAAGTGTGAGACTCGTCAGGTTATGGGTAAACCAAAAACCAAATCAGGGGATCCCTAAAGCCCCGTTGCATCCCATACCTGCTATAGGTGATCCCTTTTGTGAGTTATTAATTGATATGGTAGGCCCCTTACCCAAAACTAAAACAGGTTACGTATATTTACTAACTATCATAGACAGAGCCTCTCGCTTTCCTGAAGCTATACCTATGAGGCATATTTATTCCAAAGTTTTCTTTGAAAAATTAATGGATTTCTTTTCCAGGTATAGTCTCCCTTTTGTAATTCAGACCAACTGTGGGACGAATTTCACGAGTAAGGTATTTAGGGGTAAGTGTGCTGAACTGGTACATTCAGCACGTTACCAGTGTACCTTATCACCCGGAAAGTCAAAGGGTGGTGGAAAGGTTCCACCAAACCCTCAAGTCTGTCCTGAAGAAATATTGTTATGATCATGATTGTGACTGGGACAAATCCCTCTCTTTTGCCATCTTTGCTATAAGGAATCACCCTAACTCTTTCACTGGTGTAGCTCCTTTCTAGTTGGTATTTGGGCACAAGGTTCGTGGACCCTTGGAGATTGTTTTTAAAATGCTGAAATCCAATTGGAAGGAGGAAATAAATGTTAAAAGGTTTGTGGAAGACTTGAAGGGAAGAATGGTTAGTGCCTGGAAGTTTGCTAGGAAAAATTTGGAACGGTTCCAGTCAGTAATGAAGAACAACTTTGACAAAAAGGTAAAGGTACGTTCATTTGAACCTGGGGAGTTGGTTTTTGTGCTGACTATGGACCCGGATAGTTTTCTCGAACCAAGATATAAGGGCCCTTGGAAGGTTTTGAGGAAACTGTCAAAGGTTAACTATGAAATTGAGGCACCTGGTTTAAGCCGTAACTGTAGAATATTTCATGTTAATCATCTGAAACCTTATATTGGTAAGAAAGGTGATCCATTAGCGATAGTGTCCGAACCTGTGTCTGTGGTATTGGATGTGCCTCCCGAGGACTCTGACAAGTTAGGGTATCAGTTTCCTTCGGATGCATTGGGGGAAAATATGCAAAATTTGGAGATGTTAAAAAGTAGTTTAGATCATTTAGATGTTAACAAACGGGAAGATGTACTTAATTTAATTTATTCCTTTTCAGATCTTTTTCAGGATGCTCCAGGTAGGACAAATATTTTAAGTCATGACATTGATGTTGGTGATGCTTCCCATGTGAAGCAGAGTCCTTAAAGTGAACACCAATACGAAAGATGATTCTTTTCCTCTCCCTCGTATTGATGATTGTCTGGATCGGATTGATTCTGCCAAATTTATTACTAAGCTGGATCTTTTGAAGGAATATTGGAAGGTTTCATTGTAAGACCGAGCTCGTGAAAGATCTGCATTTGTGACTCCATTTGGCCTATACGAGTGTAAGGTTTTGCATTTTGGAATGAAAATGCTGCACGTACTTTTCAAAGGGTCATGAATAGGGTAATTTGTGTTTTGGAAGGAGTGGAAATTTATATTGATGACTTGGTAGTATATAGTAATGACTGCGATACCCACATGTTAAGGTTACATAAGGTTTTTGAAGCCCTGAGGTCTGCAGGGTTAGTTGTTAATTTGGCTAAGTGCGAAGTGGGCAAGGCCAAGGTTTATTATTTGGGTCAAGAGGTTGGTTTAAGTCCGGAAGCTCCAAAACAAGCTAATCTCTAGACAATTATAGAAATGAACAGACCTGGTAATGTTAGAGAGGTAAGAGGAGTGCTGGGCATGACGGGTTATTACCGCAGATTTGTGCGTAATCACTCTGATCTTGCTCAGCCTCTTACTAGTTTATTAGAAAAAGAGAAAAAGTTCTGGTGGTCGGATCAGTGTGAAGAATCTTTTAATAAACTTAAATCACTATTACTAACCTCATCTTTACTTCCCCAGATTTTCAGAAGACTTTTCTTATAGCAGTAGATGCCAGTGACGTTGGCACTGGTAGTGTCCTTTTCCAGAGAGAGGAGGACGGTGTTCATCGTGTGTCTTACTATAGTGAAAAGCTTCTTGCGGTGGAAAAACGTTACTCCACTATAGAAAAGGAAGCTCTTTTTTTGGTCCGCGCTCTTAACTATTTTAAGCCGTACGTGACAAAGTTTTCTTTCCCGGTTGATATATGGACGGATCACAATCCTCTGGTTTTCATCAAGCGGATGAAGGGAGCAAACCAGAGGATTCTACGCTGTGCCATTTTTCTGCAGGAATTCAATTTGGTTATAAAACATGTTAAAGGGACTGACAACAAAACTCCTGATACCCTTTCTAGAATATATTGTGCTTGCCTGATCCTTAACATGCGCCGCCTTGCTCGTTTCTCCATTGAGGTTGTATAGAAAAAATTGTTAGGTTGTAGTTATGTTTAAATGATAGCTTTGTAGGTAAAGTTTAGGAGGTTTCTTTGAGTGGCATACACTCTAGTGTTTTATAAAGGTTTCCCTAAATTAATTATTGATTTTTCCCGATAGGCTAAGACTTTTGATTCTATAATAATATATATGACTTTTTGGACTATAATGCCGGTGTATTGTACGTTAAGGTGAATGTCTGTGGGCGTACCTGTAAGTTTATTTAGGTTTAGCTAGGTAGGTTTGTTTCCATAGAATTGGAGATTTTTTCTTGACGAAGTACAGTAATATTGGATCTTTAAAAATTATGGTAAGCTATATAAAGCTTTTGGCTTGTATTCCTTAAGGGTACTTTCTGTTTGGTTTTAGGTTTATTTTACATACTTATTGTTCTTACTTTACAGGTGCATTTCCATTTGTATATATAAAAAAGTAATTTTTCTGTTTAAAATTGTTTTTTTTTTCTTCGGGGAGGAAGGTATATATTAACGTAACTTTTGCTTTTGTTTACGTCATGCTAATTTTACATAAAACAAAAATGCAGTAACAGGCTAAGAATTAGTTAATTAGGATTCAATTGTAAATTTAATTTTTTCTTTTGAAGTGCTGCTTTAACTTCCTCCCTGCTCGCTTAAAGATTCATAAGTGTCTAGTTTAACGCTTGTTTCTTTTCTGTGTTTTTTGAGTACTTGGTGAGAAGAGACACCCGTGTTTATGTGCAAGGAACTCGATTGTTTGAAGACACAGTTTGAGCCCTGGGCTCCCCGAACTTACTGCAGTAGCTGGCTTATGTGATCTTTTCTGAGGATTGTGACACCAACACGTAGGAATCCTGGCATCAAAGTGGACGTGGGAGAGACACCGCCGTCAACGCATCCTCAACATAGTCAGTTGCGGGAGCTTTGGAGCTCGAGGTGGCATGTAGGGAGGCAGTTGCCAAGTAGGAGATATTGTTAACCTTTTTTGGGGATTGAACTCCATTTCCCTCCATTTGATTAGGAGTCCTGCTGAGCTGCACTCCCTACTGTAGCTGAGTGTGAGTGAAGTCGCTACATTGGTTGGAGCAGGGGATGATTCTATCAAGCCACAAAGAGTGTGAGAATACATATTTTTTTTTTTCATGGTTAATTATTTAAATGTTTGACTCTCTCTCATTAAGAGTGTGGTGTTTCCCTTTGGGGAATTTTGTTGATGGTTAAGTGTTAATTGTTAATTGTTAATTGTTAGTTGTTAATAGCTAGCTGTTAATTGTTAATTCAAATTGTTAGGTAGTCACAAGTTTGACTGCTCTAAAAAATTTTATTAATAAATAAGTGTTCTCGTTTCCGGTGGCCAGTTTTTATACTGGATATTTTTGTAAACACTGACCTCTCTTATCCTGCAATAAGAACTTGCACCACGGCCCGACAAGGGTCGTAACAGTCAGTCTTTAGGGTCTTGTCCTGCTTGATAGGGCAATGTCACTGTTCCTTGCCTCTGCCATTCATGAGTGGCATTTAAGCCTTTAAATGAAACAGTGTTACAATATTGTTTTATTTGAGAGGAATGGAATTGAGTCCGAGATCAATGCAGATTCATACCAAATTTCTGAGGGAGCATGTAAGCTTCACAATTTAAGCAAGAGATGACTTTCCTAGGGAACCGACGTCAGTCTAACTGAAAAGAATGGAATCGATAGCTTCGTGAAATCCTGTGAAGCCTTTTGAGAAATCATGTTTGTTATAAAAAAATATCTTAAATTTTCGTATTTGTATTTCATCAATTTTTGTTGAATGTTTTCCGAATTTCCAAATATTTTTGTATCAAATTTTCACCACCATAGTCTTTATATCAAAGTGTAGTTCCAAAACTCAATTTATTCCTGAAGAAGGGTCACGAAGTGATCCGAAACACGTGTCGACACCAAACAATAAATGCAGAAAAATAAATGTACTTCTGCTGTTATCCTGAAAACTATCTGCAGGACATTCTGTCCGAAGTGAAACTATCTTCGAATTTTGGAAGCCACAGAGACACACACACAAACACACACACACACACACACACACACACACACACACACACACACACATATATATATATATATATATATATATATATATATATATATATATATATATATAAATATATATATATATATATATATATATATATATATATATATATATATATAATATATATATATATATATATATATATATATATATATATATATATATATATATATATATATATATATATATATATTGCTTCCTGAGAGGAGAAACCATAACATGATGAATGGGTTTGTGTATCGCCATGATCATCAAAGCTGTATTATTCAGGGACACCCATGCTGGGGCGATCAGACGAAAATCTCCCACCACCACCAATCTACAATGGCAAGTATGATGATGAAAATCGTCCAAACTCCAGAAATCAATTGACATGTCTGAGATCTTTGCCCTGCAGTGGACTACAAATGGTTGCATTTGTTGTTGTTAATATATATATGAGCTAAATCTGATGATCTTGGTAGGGGTTGTGAAGACACCAGGACGTCAATACGTATGTTTAAGGAATTACATCCAAAATGTAAGATATCTCACATTCCCACTTTCCTTTCATTCAATATTCAGTTTAGTTATTCATCAGTTTTAAGTATTATAAGTTTTTGGGGTTGGGGTATACTGAATAAGTGTCCTGAACAGAAACAAAGGAAACTCAAATTTGCACAAGAAACAATGCATTCGTCCCTTCAAAAAATATCAATATTTTTTTACTTTTCTCACCAGCTGTTGATGCAGAATTGCTAAATAGGATTGAATCTTATCCAGGAAGTGTTATCTAAATGTTGAGTGAAAGCCTCTGTATTTTGTATGAAATTCATATTAGCTAGTTTCATGAAATTATCTCGTTTCTATCAACTAGTTTCATGAAACTATCCCACTTCTATCAATTAGTCTAATGAAAGTATCCCACTTCTATCAACTAGTCTCATGAAAGTATCCCACTTCTATTGACTAGTTTCATGAAAATATCCCACTTTATCAAATAATTTAATGAAATTACCCCATTTCTATTAACTAGATTCATGAAATTCTCACACTTCTGTCAACTAATTTCATGATATATCGAAACTTCTATCAACTAGTCTAAACTCATTTCTTTGCCAAAGCGCTAAAGGATCATGGAAATGTCCATCGACTTTAACATAAAAGTTTAGTGATCTCTTAATCTTCAGCCGTTTTTAAAACGACCATTACAGCTGCTGGGGAATGAAATGGGTTAGTAATGAGTATCGAGCTAACGTCATGGAATTTCAAACTATTCTTGCAGAAGTTTTTGGGACATTAACAATATTATTTCGAGTTTAAATAGCTCCTATTACATATCAAGTTAAGACTTTCAAGAAGAATTTTTTGGTATTTTTTCTTACATTCCTTCAAGAATTCTACGAGTTTTTTAGTTGCCAATAGAGGTGCGTGTATACCTATGCATCGTATGGGGACTCTCCATTTACGTTTCATGAATCACCCATATAATCCTTCCAACTCCATTTCTAACTAACACCTTTTTACTGAAGAATGGAAAACATATACTGTACATGTGAAGAATTGCAGATCTATGTATGTAAAAAGGAATTTCGAATGATATAATCCTCACAAAATTCCAAACCGTAATTTTCCTACCTGAAATGCGTGTAACTCCAGCCATACACAAACACACACACACACATTATATATACACATACATACATACATACATACATATATATATATATATATATATATATATATATATATATATATATATATATATATATATATATATATATATATATATATATATATAATATATATAAAACACACACACACACATATATATATATATATATATATATATATATATATATATATATATATATATATATATATATATATCGGCCGTTACTAGTGCACTGCAGGACAAAGCCCTCATCATGTCCTTTAGCTTACGTCTGTTTATCGTCTTTACACGTCCACATTCGCCTACTTTATAGTTCGTCAATCCATCGTATTCTCTTCCTTTCTCTGCTTCTTTTGTAATCTCTATGGGCCCATTCTGTTATTCTTAATGTCCATCTATTATCTGTCAGTCTCATTATATGCGCTACCAATGCCCATTTATTATTCTTATATGTTGATTTTGTAGGGGCAATTGGTGGCTTTCGGGTGGGCGCAGGCCACCGAACGCATTACCCTACATCAGAACCAGACTATCCACTCACATATACAATTATACAAATTTATGTACATATGTATATATGAGTGGAATTCCCCATTAAGATTTCAGCCAGAATTCAATCCCCTTATCTCTTTATTTAATTAGCTTAACTCTCTCTCTCTCTCTCTCTCTCTCTCTCTCTCTCTCTCTCTCTCTCTCTCTCTCTCTCTCTCTCTCTTTACTTCTGACTGCCATCTCGCACACATCAGTACAATCCTTCAGCAACAGCACTGCTCACAGTTTCCAATGTTTACTTAATACTTAGACTTGAAATTTCATTGCCTTGATGTTTTCAAGTGTTTCTTATTTTAATTCCTTTTAACTGCAGTCACTATAGATGCTTTCTTACCCAGCTAAGAAACTTCCTAAACTCTTTGTCTTAACATTTAATTCAAATGAGAAATGAGAGTCACTTGCATAAATGTTTTCTTTGACTCATATTTTCAAAGGTATGTCAAAGGTCAACGATGCACAATATATTTCTTTTCTCGTGACCTTTACTCCTTATCTAATGTTCTATCCCACCTTTCTCTGTTATTTTCATGGATTCCTTATCAGGTTAAGTTGTCTAAAGGATATTTGACACAACATTTATAATCTTCGAGTCTAATAATAATAATAATAATAATAATAATAATAATAATAATAATAATAATAATAATAATAATAATAATAATAATAATAATAATAATAATAATAATGATATGGGATGAAAAAAAGATGACTGACAATTTTTGAAGACAAACATGTGGATAGCTTGACAGCTCTCTCTCTCTCTCTCTCTCTCTCTCTCTCTCTCTCTCTCTCTCTCTCTCTCTCTCTCTCTCATAACTATTTTTCTATATAAGTTACTTATACAAGTCTCATTATTTAGATTATGACCACATATTCGACGCTGGTAGACAACATTACCAGATTAAAGTCTCCCTAAAGCAAATATAATCTTATTTTTGCTATAATATAACATGAATCACTTCAGAGAGAAATTTTAATTGTTATATACTAAATAATAGTAATAAAGATTTAGCATAGTAAGAGAGAGAGAGAGAGAGAGAGAGAGAGAGAGAGAGAGAGAGAGAGAGAGAGAGAGAGAGAGAGAGAGAGAGTTGCTGCATACCAAATAACAATACACATTTAGCATAGTGAAATGAATAGTGAATGGACGAGTGAAATTACCTCATTGAGTGGCGTTGTCTTTTCATCTCCAGTTTGTATCCGTTACCTCCGGACTGATTTGTGCTAAGCGTGAATAGTTTGTTATAATCTTCATTTGTTATTATTTCAAGAATTTTCAGTGCCTCTATTAAGAGAGAGAGAGAGAGAGAGAGAGAGAGAGAGAGAGAGAGAGAGAGAGAGAGAGAGAGAGAGAGAGAGAGAGAGAATGTTTCATCAGTTTTTTTGTAATTTTTCAAAGTACTAAAAAACTTGCTAAAGAAGAGTTAATAACCTTGTCATAAATCAATACAAAATGATGACTAATAAATGACTACTATCTGAAAAGGAAGAAAAATTATATAAATTTCCATGATAACAAGAATCTGACAAATGCTAAATTATGTTAATTCTTTCAGTTTTTAACCATTGACTAGTCTTACATGCTAAACGTTCAACAAATAACATTGAACCTAAGTTCTTTGAAAAAAAATGTATGTACTATAATTGAAAAGATAACTCCAGCCCTTGTGCGAACCAAAACCCCTTTGAAATGGAAGACCATGATTTACTCTCTTTCCTTCACTGGCTTTTTTCAAAGGGACCAGTGACAATACTTCACCCCAACTTGACGTTCCTTCTCAGAATTTTTATTTGGACATCAATCACTTGAAGCTATCTCTTCTTTCTTCTTTCTTTCGATTCTCTTCTCTTTTCTATTCTATCTAATTTTTCCTTTTTTGCGTGATTTCTGTGACATTTTATACCAATAGTCGTCTGTCTGTCTGTCTGTCGCAAAATAATGAATCTCTCTTTCAACCATTAAAGTTGTTTATCCCTTGATCCTTGTGACCCAATAAAAAAGTTCTGCTTCACGGATTACATAGTAAAGTTTTACCCAATAAAGAAATATATGGATTTGCTTATCAGTTTGTATAGAAATATAAGTGCAGCTTTTAAAATCCAATTTTCTTGAATAAATACCAAAATGAAGAGAAATTGTTAGTCAGAAAATATTTATATAAATAAAAACTTATGTTGGCCAATAATAAAAATCAATTCTATTACTGAAATCAGAATCAAAACTTACGGTCTTAACCCGGTACTTTACAGCAAAATAAAGAGGAATGGTGCATAAAATGGTGGAATGTGCGTGAGGGTGTTCATCACTGCGGATGGGCCTTCTTAAGAAATAGGTTTTCTGCAGAGGGAAGTTAATCTGTAATCAGCAGTTAAAGGACAAAGGTTAACTTCCCTCTGGAACAACCCTTCTGTAGGATAAAAACTTACATAGATATCCTCTTCCTTTCCCCAACCGTTATCCCCACATTAAGAGGTTGGTTTTGCATCAGGCAGGATTTTTAATTTGGAAGAAGGTTTTTACGATCTCAAGGCCTTACAGTCACCAGTCACAGTTATTGGAAGTGGGCCTAGTCGCTATCTAAAACACGAAGGGCGTTGGCAGAATTATTACAATCCTGCCACAAGGTATGTATGATATAAATGTATTTATATATGTATGTATGTATGTATGTATGTATGTATGTATGTACACACACACACACACACACACACACACACATATATATATATATATATATATGCATATGTGTGTGTGTGTGTGTGTGTGTATATATACTCACAGAAAACAACAACAACAAATTCAACTGCTTCTAGTCCACTGCAGGACAAAGGCCTCAGATATGTCTTTATTCATGTATGGGGTTTGGCCAATTCTAATTCATGATGCTGGGAGACCGTAATCTGATCGCTTATTGCTTATTGATTACTATTTTTATATAATTGCCCGGTTTGTATTGTAATTATTTCTTGTGTTTGTGTTTTCTCCTTCAGACCTAAAATAATAGATTTTTTTTCTAGTTTGTATGATACAATATAAAGATTGATGATATTTTAATAAAATACTAACAGTGATGTTCTGACTCTTAGTTACTTCTCTAATGGCCTTTTTCTTACACATAGAACAAGTATCATCATCATCATTATTATTATTATTATTATTATTATTATTATTATTATTATTATTATTATTATTAGTATCAGTAGTAGTAGTGTACCATCAAGCAAGAGAACTCTAACCCGAGAAAGTGGAATACCATGGTACAGAGGCTAAGGCACTAACCAAGATTAGATAACGATGATTTGACTTTGGAGTGTCTTTACCATAACAAAAGATTGATATAGTTAACTAGAACGGACACTCGGTAGAGCTCATACCTTCGCCTATATCATATATATATATATATATATATATATATATATATATATATATATATATATATATATATATATATATATATATATATATATATATATATATAAATTAAATATTTTTGACCTTTTCGTGACCTTGGCCATATACTTTTGACTAAATCATCCCAAAGTCTAATAAATTGTCCTTGGATCTGGGCCAATCAATCCACCAAATATCACGAGATTCGATCAAAGGATTTTTTGAGTTTTGCGAATCACGAACACACAGACGAATCACACACACACAGAGTCAGACATACAAACAAATACACGTCTACCAAAACATAACTTTCGCTACGAGGTTGGCGAAGGTAACAAGAATCCTGAATTAAGTACTAGTTGAGAAATTATGAAAATACTTGATGAAAGTACTGCATACATTGGGATTTCCTACTTCACTTATATCAGCTAGTCATACAGTAAATGGCAGCAATACCTCCTTCAAACTTCTTTTTACTTGACAGAGAAATTTCAAAGCGTAGAAGACGTCAGTAACGTTACGCCTGAGATAGAAACAAATTTTGAGAACAGACATTCGGCTGTCGGAAGTTTTCTCCTAAAACATCCGGGTTAGATGGATGGGTGAAATGTGTTCCAATACTCACGGGAACTTCGGGAACTTCGACGAATCTAAACTATAAAACGAAAACAAATCATAACATTTACATTACTTGGAAATGTTTTCTCCGGCAGTTCTCAGGCGTTCGTCAACCCCCACCTCTCTCTCTCTCTCTCTCTCTCTCTCTCTCTCTCTCTCTCTCTCTCTATCTCTCTCTCTCTCTCTCTCTCTCTCTCTCTCTCTCTCTCTCTCTCTATGCAAAATTTTAAGAGGATTCTGAACGACCTATCTCGTTAAATACAACTCATGAATTGCGTCCGGATAAACTTTTGTTATAGATTCGAAAATGTTCTAAGAAACTTTCGTACAACATTTTTATGTGGCAAAATTTTATAATTAAAATCCTTGAAACATATTCCTCCATATTGTAGTTTATTCATTTACTGAAAAAACTACAGTTATGTTTATGTATAAAAATTAATATATACTTGATAACGAATCTCCATTCATCTCTCTCTCTCTCTCTCTCTCTCTCTCTCTCTCTCTCTCTCTCTCTCTGATAATCAAGGAAAACACGAAAATTTTAAACCATAATATCATCCATACGGAATTGATTTAATTGTTTCTATAATCAATGACTAAATGCTAATTATTTCTTTATAAAACATCTATATAAGAGAATTTGAATGATCAGGTTAGAAAAAAAGATGAACTGAATAAAATCCCAAAGCTTCTGATCTCCTTTCCTGCAAGCACTTTCTGAAAGCAACAAAATGTTTCTATGGATGGAGGGATGTTTGCGCTAAAACAAGACCACAGCAGAACAATGGCTATGCTATATAAGTGGGTCAAAGCCGAGGGCGTGGTAAGCTTTCAAGGAAAATTAAATATTTTGTAATACATTACGTGGAAGTGCAAAGTTCAGATGGGAGGCTGTGAATAACATCTTTTTTTCTTTTTTTTTTTTTTTGAATCTCTGATAATTGTAAATGAGAATTCGGACTTGGGGGAATTTAAGAAAATCTTGAATGAGTTTAAAAGTGAAGAGACATTGAGCTTAGACAATAATTAGGAGAAGAAGATAAATGAAAATTAGGTAGCCCCAAAAGGGAATAATTTTATGATGAGATATGGATTTAGGAGAATGAACCGATACTGTATACAGTATATATATATATATATATATATATATATATATATGGATATAAAAAATATATATAGTTTATGTATGACGGTATTTATAAGTAGTCGAAATTATATTATTATTATTATTATTATTATTATTATTATTATTATTATTACCTGCTAAGCTACAACCTGAGTTGTAAAAGCAGGATGCTTATTATAAGCAGGGAAAATAGCTCAATGAGGATAGGAAATAAGGAAACAAATAAACTACAAGAGAAGTAATGAGCAATATGAAACATTAAAAAACATTCAAATTGATCTTCCATATATACACACATATACCAAAGGCACTTCCCCCAATTTTGGGGGGTAGCCGACAACAAGAAACAAAACAAAAAAGGGGACCTCTACTCTCTACGTTCCTCCAGCCTAACCAGGGACTCAGCCGAGTTCAGCTGGTACTGCTAGGGTGCCACAGCCCAACCTCCCACATTTCCACCACAGATGAAACTTCATACTGCTGAGTCCCCTACTGCTGCTACCTACGCGGTCATCTAAGGCACCGGAGGAAGCAGCAGGGCTTACCGGAACTGCGTCACAATCGCTTGCCATTCATTCCTATTTCTAGCACGCTCTCTTGCCTCTCTCACATCTATCCTCCTATCACCCAGAGCTTTCTTCACACCATCCATCCACCCAAACCTTGGCCTTCCTCTTGTACTTCTCCCATCAACTCTTGCATTCATCACCTTCTTTAGCAGACAGCCCTTTTCCATTCTCTCAACATGACCAAACCACCTCAACACATTCATATCCACTCTAGCCGCTAACTCATTTCTTACACCCGTTCTCACCCTCACCACTTCGTTCCTAACCCTATCTACTCGAGATACACCAGCCATACTCCTCAGACACTTCATCTCAAACACATTAAATTTCTGTCTCTCCATCACTTTCATTCCCCACAACTCCGATCCATACATCACAGTTGGTACAATCACTTTCTCATATAGAACTCTCTTTACATTCATGCCCAACCCTCTATTTTTTTACTACTCACTTAACTGCCCCCAACACTTTGCAACCTTCATTGACTCTCTGACGTACATCTGCTTCCACTCCACCATTTGCTGCAACAACAGACCCCAAGTACTTAAACTGATCCACCTCCTCAAGTAACTCTCCATTTAACATGACATTCAACCTTGCACCACCTTCCCTTCTCGTACATCTCATAACCTTACTCTTACCCACATTAACTCTCAACTTCCTTCTCTCACACACCCTTCCACATTTTGTCACTAGTCGGTCAAGCTTCTCTTCTGTGTCTGCTACCAGTACAGTATCATCCGCAAACAACAACTGATTTACCTCCCATTCATGATCATTCTCGCCTACCAGTTTTAGTCCTCGTCCAAGCACTCGAGCATTCACCTCTCTCACCACTCCATTAACAAACAAGTTAAACAACCACGGTGACATCACACATCCCTGTCTCAGCCCCACTCTCACCGGAAACCAATCGCTCACTTCATTTCCTATTCTAACACATGCTTTACTACCTTTGTAGAAACTTTTCACTGCTTGCAACAACCTTCCACCAACTCCATATAACCTCATCACATTCCACATTGCTTCCCTATCAACTCTATCATATGCTTTCTCCAGATCCATAAACGCAACATACACCTCCTTACCTTTTGCTAAATATTTCTCGCATATCTGCCTAATTGTAAAAATCTGTTTCATACAACCCCTACCTCTTCTAAAACCACCTTGTACTTCCAACATTGCATTCTCTGTTTTATCCTTAATCCTATTAATCAGTACTCTACCATACACTTTTCCAACTACACTCAACAAACTAATACCTCTTGAATTACAACACTCATGCACATCTCCCTTACCCTTATATAGTGGTACAATACATGCACAGACCCAATCCACTGGTACCATTGACAACACAAAACACACATTAAACAATCTCACCAACCATTCAAGTACAGTCACACCCCCTTCCTTCAACATCTCAGCTTTCACACCATCCATGCCAGATGCTTTTCCTACTCTCGTTTCATCTAGTGCTCTCCTCACTTCCTCTCTTGTAATCTCTCTCTCATTCTCATCTCCCATCACTGGCACCTCAACACCTGGAACAGCAATTATATCTGCCTCCCTATCATCCTCAACATTCAGCAAACTTTCAAAATATTCCGCCCACCTTTTCCTTGCCTCCTCTCCTTTTAACAACCTTCCATTTCCCTCTTTCACTGTCTCTTCAATTCTTGCGCCGGCCTTCCTTACTCTCTTCACTTCTTTCCAAAACTTCTTCTTATTCTCTTCATATGACTGACCCTGTCCCTCACCACACCTCAGGTCAGCTGCCCTCTTTGCCTCACGTACCTTGCGCTTTACTTCCACCTTTTACTCTCTATATTTTTCATACTTCTCTATACTATTACTCTGCAGCCATTCTTCAAAAGCCCTCTTTTTCTCTTCCACTTTTACCTTCACTCCTTCATTCCACCATTCACTGACCTTCCTCATGCTGCCTCCAACAACCTTCTTGCCACATACATCACTTGCAATCCCAACAAAATTTTCTTTTGCTAACTTCCACTCCTCCTCTAAATTACCAGTTTTTCTTACTCTGACCACGTCATATGCCATTTTCAACATTTCCTGATATTTACTTTTTACCCCCGGTTTTATTGGCTCTTCAACCCTCACTAGCTCCCTTTTACATCCACCTACTCTATTCCCCCACTCTTTTGCTACAACTAATTTTTCTTCCACCAAAAAATGATCAGACATACCGTTAGCCATACCCCTAAACATGTGCACGTCTTTCAATCTTCCAAACATTCTTTTAGTTATCAACACATAATCCATTAATGCCCTTTCTACTACTCTTCCATTTGCCACTCTTACCCATGTATACTTATTTTTATCTTTTTTTTTTAAAAAAAGCTAGCACTTATTACCATCTCTTGTTCAACACACATATCTACCAGTCTCTCACCACTCTCATTTTCACCTGGTACGCCATACTTCCCAATGACACCTTCTACCTCTCCAGCACCCACTCTAGCATTTAAGTCACCCATAACAACTACATAATTCCTTCTACCCAGTCCTTCTACACACCTAGTTAATTCATTCCAGAACTCATTCCACTCTTCTTCACTTTTCTCACTACCTGGCCCATACGCACTGACAAACGCCCAACATTCCCTACCCAACCTAACCCTTACCCACATTAACCTAGATGATATCTCCTTCCATTCCACTACTTTACCTGTCATCCATTCACTCAGCAATAAAGCCACACCCTCTCTCGTTCTTCCCCTTTCAATCCCAGACACTCTACCAGACATTTCACCAAACATCACTTCACCCTTTCCTTTCATCTTTGTCTCACACAAGGCCAATACATCCATCCTTCTACTTCTAAACATACTTCCAATCTCATATCTTATACTCTCTATCGTACTACATCCACGCACATTCAAACACCCCAAAACTAGAGTGCGGGGAGCAGTCACTCTCCCCCAGCTCCATCTCTTTGTTGCTGTCTCACATGATTTTTTATACAGGAGAGGCAGTTCCCAGCCCCCTCGTCCCGTCCTCTTGAAAAAAGCAAGAGGAGGAGAAATAAGATAAAAAAGTGTATCCGAGTGTACCCTCAAGCAAGAGAACTCTAACACAAGAAGAAGAATAATGCGGCAGACTGATAATATATGAAGCGTGAAACGATGGAATTTTATGAAGCATTGAGGAAGAATCAGGAAGTGTCACTGGTTTCCAAAGTTGGAGTGAAGAGAATAGCCAAAGGTCAAATAGCAAAGACTTTTATGTTTTAAAGGATTATAGGCCGCTCATGAATGGCATGGGCATGGGACAGTAACAATGCCCTAGATAGCAGGAAAATGCCCTAGAGACTGACTAAATATACATATGATCAGCGCCCAAGCCCCTCGCCACCCAAGCTGGGACCAGGCAATGGCTGTTGGTGACTCGGCAAATGGACCTATTGGCTCCCCCAAAATCTAGCATCCTTAGCTCAAAAAGATGGTGAGGTTGCAGACACTACAAGAAACCATCGATCTACAGAGGAACTAGAACCCAAGTCGGGCAGATCACCCGGTAAGGATGATTCCAATAGGCTACCTTACCCTGCAGATTTAAAATTAATAAATGTTTGAGTATTACACTTGGGAAAAGAAATGATATCGAGGGCGAGAAATTGGAAGATAAACAGAATTGACAGAAAAGTTTTCATAAGATAAAGCAAAGGTTCGAATCCTGGTGTGGGTTGATGCACTTATCGTATATAAATTCCTGTTTGGGTATGTTGCTCCATTAGTGCAGTAATTCGATTTAAAAGAGAAGTATTTCTGACTCAAGATTTGAAAGTTTGAACGTTACATGTGTGACAAAAAAATCATATACACATCCAAACACAGATATATATATATATATATATATATATATATATATATATATATATATATATATATCATTAAACCACTATCTTTCAAAATCAAAATACCCTATTATATTAACCTACAATATGTCATATCACGGAAACAGATGATAATGGAATCTTTTATTTATAATGATATATGGAAATATAAATTTATGGGGATAAACTATAAGCTTTAATGTGTCACTCAAAACACGTATGATCCATAAATTCTTTGAATAAGAAATGAAAAGACTCTTACCACACTCGAGACTGCTTCCATTAACTTTAAACTTTCCTCCAGATAAATGGATTTCTTTCATCAAACTTGTTTTTCATCCAACTTCCATCAATATGGCCAAAGAAAATCAAATGAGAGCTTAGAAGATTGATGGAGGCTTTTCCAATCTCACTTTCATTCAGTCTCTCTGATGTTATATGATTCCATATTCGACTTGCTTGCCTTTGGAAGGGCTCTCTTCCGACGTAAACATTACAACAAAAGCAAAATAAATTTTAACAATACTATTAATACCAAAACTAATGAACTTATATAACAAATGTAGAGCAGAACAATATAATTATAATCATGACAGTAATCAGTCATAATTAGATACAAGATTAAAAAATCGGGGGCAAGTGGATATATAAATAAGAAGCATTAAATCAGCTAATTAAATTTCTAAAAAAAACTCAAAGTACACTTCCATTTGTGAGAGGAAACTAATTAAAATTCAGATTAGTATCAAGGGAACGAGGCAGGTGTTAATAGCAAAATAATCACTGTAATTCATTCTCCGCAAATATCGATCAGACCATTATGGCGTAATTAAACATATAATCATTCAAATTCAAATGTTGGTCTCTCCTTCCGCCTTCATTTTCCAGATTTTATTATTATGCATACACAGGATGTACTTATGTTTTTTTACATATCCACTATACCCAGCCATGATACAAATGCTAGGTAGTAGGTAGTAGGTTGGCCTGGGCACCAGCCACCCGTTGAGATACTACTGCAAGAAAGTTATGAGGCCTTTTGACTGGCCACACTGGATCCTTCTCTCTGGTTACGGTTCGTTTCCCCTTTGCCTACAGACACACACTGAATAGTCTGGCCTATTTATTACATATTCTCCACTGTCCACACACACCTGACAACATTGAGATTAGCAAACAATTCTTCTAAATCCGAGGGGTTAACTACTGCACTGTAATCGGTCAGTGGCTACCTTCCTCTTGGTAGGGTAGAAGAGACTCTTTAGTTATGGTAAGCAGCACTTCTAAGAGAAGGACACTCCAAAATCAAACCAAAGTCCTCTAGTCTTGGGTAGTGCCATAGCCTCTGTACCATGGTCTTCCACTCTCTTGGGTTAGAGTTCTCTTGCTTGAGGGTACACTAGGGCACACTATGCTATCTTATTTTTCTTCCTCTTGTTTTCAAGTTTTTACAGTTTATATAGGAGATATCTAATTCTATGTTACTCTACTTGAAATATTTTATTTTTTTTTAAATTTCTTTTCCTCACTGGGCTATTTTCCCTGTTGGAGCCCCTGGGCTTATAGCATCCTGCTTTTCCAAATAGGGATGTAACCTAGTAAGTAATAATAATAATAATAATAATAGTAATAATAATAATAATAATAATATGCTGATCAAATCACATTGAAATTTAAGGAGGGAAAACAAAATCCTATTCATTCTCGATAACGAGTTCGTTGAGCAATTTTTTTTTTTTTTTTTTTTTTTTTTTTTACGATATCCCTTTACAATGTTACTACTTACTATGAGATTCAGGGCCTCTGTAACACGGTTTTTTCGCAATAATTTTTTATCTATGAATTTCATAAATATAACGCTTATTCAGAATGCACATTATATCTACACATAAATTTTGACTTCATTCTGCATTACGTAGGTTGAATAAATTTGGTACTTATAATGCAAAAGTGACGTTTTTTGAAGACGGGCCAACTTACTCAGAGAAAAGGTTTCGAACGCACTCGTTACGTAACCTATGACGGCATTTCTTCCCTCTTTCTCGATCGATGATTGGCTATACGTAACGAAGGCTATACCTCTGCCAACAATGACACGCAAGTTTAAATAAAAGCAAAGCAGTACACCTTTATGAACTCTGAAACCTGTCAACTAATAATTGTCATAATGAACAAACCAACAAAATATGTTAATAGATACAAAAACACTTCGATTATTAGTCTAACTCCCAAAATAAGTTTCCTAAGAAATTACAGTCTACTTTATAGGTCACAATCAGATTGACAAGGTGTAGGGAATAGTTGGTAATTTTCAAAAACGTAGTAGACAAGCTTGATTTGATAACTGCTATATCCAATGTCAAGCAATTTTCATTTATTGTCTATCTACCTACATATTTACTGGAAAAAAAGCCGGTACCGTATTTTGCCTTTAAACCTTCACTAATAATTATCGTCAGAATGATGACTTCATGAGGCTCCACCCACTTTGGCCTCGTTATAATCCAGGATAACACTGAGGGCTATCATGGGCATTGTTGGATTATAAAATTCAAATTCTGGCTATAAAAACTCAATTCTCGAGTAGTTGTAAGAAGTGCTAAATGATCATCAAGGATCCCAGCAGTTGGCCTAAACGTTTAATTCATTTATACTACTGTTGCGGCACTACTGCTACAGTAGTATTACTACGCTAGCACAGATACCCCACCCACATTTATGTATCGTTCCCCAATTCATAAAGTCTTTGTCATGTTTTTTCACTGTGCAGTAAGCCATGGCCTCTTCAGAAATTAAGTTTAACATTAGATGATAGGTTATTTCATTAAGCTGACAAATTATGGCAACTGGGTATGTTATTGCCAATGTTGAAGCTAAAGATAAAGTATGGTATCATTCCTTCATTGCAATACCATCTTTACCACTATTTGTTTGGCTACATGTAGTAATTATTTTAAAGGATAAATGAATTATGTTCACTTTACTTCTATACATTCCCATTAGATGTACAAATACAACTCCTAAAACTATTCATGATTTATTTACAAAATGCAGTCATGCCCAAAACATAGCCAACACGGTCGCACGGCCTAAGAAGAAGAAAAAAAAAAATATATCGGATGATCCGTTGGTCTGATGGGAATAGTGAATAGTTAATGGAAATGTTCAAAAGCCTGAATGACATTACAAGTATTATAATCATGTTACGCTAAATACAAATCAGACCATAAACATAGGATTTAAACTAGAAACTGAATAATTACCTATTCAGGCTATAGTAAATATGGCCACGGACTTTCTCTTGACTGTATAAAGTTGCAAGTCGTAAGACAAATGCAGTTTTGCAACCACGGGGGCAATTCCAAATCCTGTTAGCTATTCTCGACTGTTATGGGTTTCAGAGCCGATGGAAGAAGGTGAATGGGTGTCTGGTGGATGGGCGGGGCAAAATTTTGTCAAAAAGTGTTTACATTGCTTACGTAATGAATGTTTTTGACTCTTGGCTCGTTATCACTGGCCATGGCGTCGACTAGATCATTTTTACTCTATAAAAATTAAAACTATCTGGTTTAGGTTATTGATAATGCTGACAAAATTTGTGTGTGGTTGTAAAATATACATATGTCAACTTTCAGCTACATCCGATGCTTTAATAAGGAGCAAAGTCCAAAAAACCGTGTTACAGAGGCCCTGAATCTCATAGTAGGTTATTCAGTCGTTATTCATCGAAAAGTCGCCAAAAAAAAAAAAAAAAAAAAAAAAACAATAAAATGGTAAAAATATTCACCTTTAGCCATTAGAAATGTTGGACATATATGAATGATCAGAGAAGACTTGGGCGTTGGGCACAACTCCCCGTACGAATTTTTTAGCCGTACGTGTCTGGGAATTTTTCAGTCGTAGCCATGAACTACTGCGATGTAAGGCCTTGTAGTGGCCGTACTACCAGCTACGTGGGGTATACGGGCAAAATTTGTGTGAAATCGTGTGTGTGACACAAGGGGCACGCAACAGTCTTTGACCTCTTAGCCCGCCGTATAGCAGCCTATTTTGAACAATGGAAAATCACGATAGCTTACAATCACAGTGTTACATATTAGGATTTGTACTTAGACAGCCTGGGTATAAATACTATGCATTATAACTCTTAGTTGAGAAATGGTGTATCCATTGCAGGGAGAGTTTTGTTTTTATACAATTTTATATTCGCTAGATTTTTACTCTCTCTCTCTCTCTCTCTCTCTCTCTCTCTCTCTCTCTCTCTCTCTCTCTCATTACATACTTACAAACAGGCACATACGTATATACGCATGCACAGCACACAGTCACTCACACACACACACACACACACACACACACACATATATATATATATATATATATATGTTGCATGCGTTTGGTTATAATTGTTTATCAATGTGTTATTCATATAAAGAAACCTAAAGTGTTGAAGACGTCGGCCTAGACCTCGGAATAATATTCATCAAAATTCCCATTAATTCAAATGAAAAGGTAAACATCCGGTGGTCACTTTTGCTCCCGACATAATCGAGGCACTTTTGCTCATAAAGGTCATTTCATAAGTTCAGAAGAGCTTCGTAATGTTGCCATCACTGGAGAAAACGACCTTTTTTACCTGACCTTTTCAAGGCACATGGCCCCATTCTGACAACGCGCTCGAAACTTTTGTTTCAGAAAAAACATTCCCAAACATAGTTTATTTAATTGGTTATGCTTCTTAGCCGTAAAATTGATAAATTATCCTGTAGAATGTCGTCTCAAAGTTAGTTTTATGAATGGGACAATTTTTTTTTTCATTAGGATAGTTTGAACAATATTCCGAAGTTCTTTAGGACCTTTTAAAACCTTCCGGCTTTTCATGTTAACATTTTGATAATTCCTTTTCTATTTTCTTTTAGCTATCAAATTACATAATGGTCCATGAAAAGACACTTTATGAGATTGAACATGAAATCGTGAGGCTATTATAAGTAATGGAAGTGTATATCAGATGAGACCGAATGAAAAATCTATAAAAAAAAAAAAATATCCATTTTTGGTTTAACTAAAACTTCTTATATTCACGTGTCTCCTTGGTTATTGACATAAACATGGTTATTATTATTATTATTATTATTATTATTATTATTACTTGCTTAGTTACAACCCTAGTTGGAAAAGTAGTATGCTATAACCCAAGGGGCTCCAACAAGGATGATAGCCCAGTGAGGAAAGGAAAAGGAAAATTAAATATTTTAAGAATAGTAACAACATTAAAATAAATATCTCCTATAAAAATTATAAAAGCTTTTACAAAACAAGAGGAAGAGAAATAAGACAGAATAGTGTGCTAGAGTGTACCCTCAAGCAAGAGTATTCCAACCCAAAACAGTGGAAGACCATGCTACAGAGGTTATGGCACTACCCAATACTAGAGAACAAAGGTTTTATTTTGGAGTGTCTCTTCTACACTTACCAAAGAGGAAGTGGCCACTGAGCAATTCCAGTGCAGTAGTTAACCCCTTGAACGAAGAATTATTTGGTAATTTCAGTGTTGTCAGGTGTATGGGGCAAAAGAAAAATACTTAAAGAATAGTCCAGACTATTCAGAGTGTTTGTGTGTATAGGCAAAAGGATCCAATGTAGTACTGTCTGGCCAGTTTTGGTTATGCAAGAGGCAGTGTTTCATAAGGTAAACAGGGGTCAAATTACGCCAAGCCTCCCCTAAAATAACAGAAAATTACATCACTGGGAAACTTAGTCTATTGGAGTAGGTTACGTTAAGTTTTATTAGTTTATCTTGCAAAAAGGGTTCCTAATTGCAGGCCTCGTAATTTAATAATTATAAAAAGACAGCAGAATATTTGAGAAACTACAAAAACAATACCTTCAAAAGGACGGAAAAATAATTAAACAACCAAAATAACATATCGTGCCACAAACATCAAGTCACAAATCAAAAAACTATAAATAAATGAAATAAAATGCAGATGGATAAATCAAGCTTACATCCAGTTAGGTTACGTCTTACCAGTAGCAGCTTGTTTATAATCTTTTGTGGTAGATATTTTGTTTATCTGTTCGATTTAGATGCATACAGCTTTATTTATTACATATTGGCGTGAAGTATGTATCTCTACTTCCTAAAATATGTTATGATTCACAAAATTTAAAGACAATTCAGACTCGTTCGTTCTCACTTAAGTTAAACATACCGTAAGACGAAAAGTTTATATAAAATCGTAAAGTTGATAAACACTTAACATTGTGCCTAAAAGTAACCGTTAACATAAAAAAAATCACGAAAATTTAAAGAATGAACTTTTTACCTACAGACAATAATGTCCGATTACCTTCTACGGAATTATCTTCACGTATACCATTAAATCTATCTTGAATAATTTAGCTCTTCACAGTGATTCACAAGGCACTAAAAGAGTTGAAGACCGAGGCCTACATGGCTGAGGATTATGAATGGAGAAGTATTGAATTAAAAGCTCAAGCTAGAGACGTCTGGTGAAATCTAACCGAGGTCCTTTGCGTCAATAGTCGTAAGAGGAGATGATGATGATGATGATAAAATAATTTAGCTTCCTTCACAGTGATTCATGAACGACATATTCTCTAATAATTTACACATTTCCCCCTTTCGACAGAATGTCTCATTTTGCAAAGGCGTCTTTAAAGAGTTGATAACCTTGGAATGTCCATTCAAAGAGCTTCAGAAAATTCCCAGTTTTTAGACAGAATATAAACCAGATATAATGAGATTAAAGGTTGATTATGCAAAAGGAATATTTCTCCTTATCTGCTCGGCCATGTGACTGGAAGACTATAGAAAACCTTATTTCTTTTTATCTATGCATTCAATAGGTACAGAGATAAGACTTGTTTCTTGATGCAGCTGATGAAAGACTGGGATGTCAATACCATCGACGTTGGAAGAAAATGATAAAAAAGAGCCAAAATAAAATCAAAAGGTATATCAGGTGTCGTATTGTTTTGACTAAATAGATGTGTAATGGATGAGACTAGCTTTTGTATTTATATATAATATTGTCTGTAGCCGGTTTCTATAAGAAATAAAAATAACAACGAATGTTGATATTCCACGAAAGAGCCAACTCCGAATTCCACTTTACATGTGGGTTAATTTCGAATTCTATTGTGTCATTTTATTTCATTAGTAAAGTTTGCAGTAGCCTTTTGGAAATGTTACTGCATGGCATTGTGTTGGAAAGGATTTTGGGACCCCCTTAAGATCAATAGTTTCTAATAGTGTCCGCAACCTCACTACCCATGCGAGCTAGTGATGTAAGGTGTGGGGGAAAGAATAGGCTGACCTAATCAATCATCAGATGCCATTACCTGGCCTTCCCTGGTCATACCTTATTGGAGAGGGAGCTTGGATATTAATCATGTGTAGGCCTTTGTATGGTTGGTGTCTGGGACAATGGCCGGTCCCTGCCTCTGCCGTTGAAGGACGCTCATGGATGGCAGAGTGAAGGGACAGTGGGCAGTGCCCTAGCAAACAGTACAATGTCCTAGTGACTGATCATATATATGATCAGCGTCAAAGCTCCTCTCTACCTAAACTAGGACCAAAGAAGGCCAGGCAGTGGCTGCTGATGACTTAAAAGGTAGACCTATAGGTTCCCCCAAACCCCCATCCTTAGCTCACAAGGATGGTGAGGTTCCAGCGAGACTCAGACCCAAGTCTGGTGATCACCAGTCAGGAACGTTACCACATAGGCCACTACAACCATAAAATTAATGGTTAATGGACCCAATGACGCCGATTTTGTGACCATTAAAGATGGCCGTGATTGCAATGCTAATCAAATCTTTTGCAACATTTCTTAATCCTTATATTTCGAACTGGACGATATAAGTATAGAAATTCTCTCTAGTTACTAAAACCATAACATATTACTTCAACATTATAAACAATTATTTGCAAGTCTTTCTCCCATTTTCTGTTTCTTTCTTTGCATCTCATGTTTACCTAACGCATTTCAGAGAAGATAATCATAATGATCATTATTCTTATTACTTTGAAATATTTCTAGTCCTCATTCTTATAATGCTAAGCGGTATATCTCAGCAATCCATGTTTGCTGACAGTTATTTAAGCGAATGAGCAACTTGGTGAAGTAATGAGAACTTTGTGTGTGGAGAAAATGGCCCCCTAAATCTGGATGAAGTCACTGGCAACAGGGTGACGGATTTGGTTTAAGGCGATAGACAAGATGTCTTTACACCTTTTACTTCAGGTACCTGTCGGATGACCTTACTGGAATTAGTATGGACCGGGAGAGGTCACTTTCCTTAGTTAGATAGGCACGACGCATCACAAGGAACTGGCTATCCTTTGATGAATTTAGCCACTGAATCCTTTATGGATTTAGTCAGTCTGTGGAAAGCAAAAATGACAGAATAGCCCCAGTACCGGGCGTAGAAGGGTGCTAAGAATCTCACAGTTTATAAATACTAAAAACAATTGAAAATTAGTAATTGGAATGTTAGATCCATGAATCAGACTAGGAAGTTACAGCACGTGGAGAATGAATTTATGAAGTATAATTTAGATATCTTGGCCTTAAGTCAAACGAGTTGTAAGGAAAGATGAATACTATGAAGAACTGCAGAGTGTAAAAGATGAGATCCCAGAGAGATATATGAAATTGTAATTGTCAACTTCAATGCTAAAGTTGGAAGAAATAAACAAGGTAGAGAGAATGTGATGGGTGTTGAGGGTCTCAGGGAAGCGGCAAATGAAAATGGGGTACATTTTATAAGTTTTTGTTCAGAAAACAATCTTGTTATTGGAAGTACTTTTTTCCAGCACATGGACATCCACAAATATACAAGGACTTCGCCATGTGGCAATTTGAAAAATCAAATAGATCACATAGCCATTAATGAAGAGAGAAAGATGACTCTGAGAAATGTAAGAAGCTGTAAAGGTGCAGATATTGGTAGTGATCACCAGCTCCTCATTGCCACACTGAAATTAAAATTGAAACCACCCAAAAGAAATGCATATAGAATACCTAGGTTTGATACAATTAAGCTTATAGAAGATGAACACAGAAACATTTGAATGTAGGAATCGATTTGTATTCTTGGAGACATTAATAGATGAAGAGCACACAATTAATGAAGAATGATGTGATATTAAAAACATATATGTCAGTTGGTAGTGACGTTTTGGGACATACAAGATATGGATTGGCTGAACTTATTCGAGGAAGTAATGAGAATTGCAAGGTTGAGCTGGCTAAATATTCCAGCATTGACAGTGAGGTGAAAAGAAAGCCAAGAATGCTTATAAAGAATATTTAGACATGAAAGCAGATGAGGCTGACAAAGCTATGAGTTCAGGGAGTGGGTATGGTATAAGAATTGCACACATAATTAATAATGAAATCTCTATGGGGGCAAATAAAAAGATACATATACCCATAAAAAAAGAGATTGCTCTGTTATAGCAACAGAAGATGAAGAAAGACAACGTTAGATGGAATACTTTAGTGAGGTCACGAGTAGGAGTTATGATGAGAATAATCTGATTAATTTACCTGAAGCTGAGGAAGATCTTGATGTGCCCATGAACGAATTCAGTGTGTTTGAAGTCGAAGCAATCCTGGAAAAACTGAGATGGAAAGACCCTAGATACGATAGAATAACTGATAAGATGATATTGGCTGAAAATGTAGTGACTCCCGGAATACTTATTGAATCATTTTGTAGAATGTGGCGTGAAGAGCCAACACCTGATGAGTGGGAACTAGGAGTGCTGGCGAAAAGGCAAAAAAAAAAAAAAAAAAAAAAAAAAAAAGGGGAGATCTAAATTATTGCAATAATTACAGAGGCATCATACTCAAGTCAGTTTTCATGAAAATATATAGTATGCTCATTCCAAAGAGATTAGATAGAAAGATTGATGAAAAGCTGAGAGATGAACAAACAGAATCTAGAAAAGGAAGAAATTGTACTGACCAAGTTTTCATTTCAAGACATGTGGTTCAACAATATGTAGAATATAAAAATCCACTTTTGATGGCATTTATAGACTATGAAAAATCCTTTGATAGTGTGCACCGGCCAATTTTGTGGAGAGTCCTGCGTTATTATGAACTTCCTCTTAAATATGTACATTTGATAAAGTATTCATAAATATATATATATATATATATATATATATATTATTACGGCCGAAAGTATTTTCGTTTGTTTATTTATATATTTATCTATTTATTTATTTTTTGCACACGCAGTCGTATGTTTACTGCTTCTTAGTAACTGGGTGCTGTTTGCTTGTTATTTGTTTTGCAGTCGTTAAGGAGGATAGTTATAATCCAATAATTTCTTCCTTTACATGAAGACGTGGAGACAGAGAGACTTTTGTTTTCGGGAAATGCCCAAGTTTACTGGCAGTGATCCTCTGAACTCTAGAGAGGTTGGGATTTGCCTCTGAGAGGCACTTGTCTACTGAGAGCAGTGGATTCGCCTTGGATCGCTGCAATGGTGTGTAGCTGTTAGCGCCCTTTATTCGATATCAATGCCTGCTTTTGAGTCTTCAGCACCTTAAATGACTGTCGCGCCAGTTTGATCGTTCTTCCGCTGCTGATGGATGGATGTTTGTCTTCGAGGAGCAGCTGTGATCGAGAGTTATTATCATGTTCTCGATACCAATCTTGGTCTTTATCTGGAGAATTACATCACCTGTTAATCTGCGACGGACACATTACGAACACGGGAGAGGATATCAGCCTTGGACAGCCTCTAAAGAAAATTCAGGTTTATCACCTGGTCCCTCATATCTATTACTGCATCTGCAGCACCGTTGATGATACTTTACGAGGAGTTAAGTATTGGTATTAGTAACTGTCCTCCACTTTTAGAGCTGCAATTAACAACACTTCATTACAACGGAGCATCAAGTTTACGCTGCAGTGACCTGAAACTCACCTCGGTCCAAATATTATTTAATTATTTTTTTTTCTTTTGTAAATAAATATTTATATTTCCTTTTTCGTATCATACTCCCTCGTTGTCCTTTGCCATCATTGTTTATTAACTATAACTGGTTGGTAAAGGTACTTCAGGTTGTACAAGATACTATTGTTTTTTCTTTCATGTAACGGCTTTACGCAACTTATAAA
>NC_090736.1:51745281-51747781 GCF_036898095.1 Palaemon carinicauda | reverse complement strand
GGCAATATCTTACGGAAAAATGACTTGGCAAAAAAATTATAAAAAATGAAAAAGGGGCACTCGCGGTAAAATGCCCAACATTCTAATATACGGCATCTCAGATAAAAAAAAAAAAGACATGCACGTGTTTAGCCCAACCATCAAGGCACACTTTCTAACACATAAACATGAAAAAAAAATGAATAATATACGGCAATTCCTTACTACGTAAATTTTTTTTACAAATATTGAAAGAAAAACAGAAATTGGCAACCGCAGTTAAATACCCAATATACCAATAACTACGTCGTATCTGACAAAAACAAAGTCACGCATGGGTAGCCAGATCATCTAGACACACTTTCCAACACTAAACAAGCAAAAGTTTTACGACACTATTTGGCAATATCTTACGGAAAAATGACTTGGCAAAAAAATGAAAAAAAAAAAAATTTAAAAAGGGGCACTCGCGGTAAAATGGTCCTCGTGGTGATGAACGACATTTTAACTAAAAAAAAATCATGCACATGGTAGCCAAACAATCCACCAAGACTTTCCACAACTGATAACCTATACAAGTTGCACCATTCTACGACAATTTCATAATACGTAATAACTTTGATAATTATGCAAATTACCTTAGAAGGGTAAACTCGGTCGCGCTCGACCCCGACGCGTCTCAGAAATCGGGGAAGGAGTACAGCTACAGCAATGCACATCTGGACACTACTAGAGCGTGTAGGGGGAGACACCTCCTGCAGGTCGATCACCCACAAATTCAGTCACGGGGGTGAGTCACGTGAGAAAAACCTCTTTTTTTTTTGACGCTCGGGGTCGCGTACGACCCACCGTACCTATCCAGGGTTCCCTACAAAAAGCATTGAAATTTCGTTGGTTTAACGGGACCTTAAAATTGCTCATTTGCAATGGTTGTTTGGTGAATATCGGGAACAGCGTCATTACCATAATAATCATCAATGCTAATGAGGCAATTTTCTTGTGTCATTTTTCGGCGCTTGGGTTAATCTCATCTGCAATTTATATCAGAGTTTACATTTAAATGACATCAAAGCCCAAAACTTCCCGGACCCAAATTATGACATCAAAATTTATTGCTTCTGGATTTCAAATTTTCATCATTGTTACTCATCGATTCTGTATTTGATTTCATATTGGTTCGTTTCGTTACCATAATGACATAAAAACAAAATAAAATGGATTTGGATTTTATTGATTGTTAGAATTAGCAACATCTGGCCAGGTCCTGGGGCCGGGAGGCTATTCAGAGCGGAAGTGCCCACACAGTTTTACTTTAAAGGTCAATGTTAAAGTGGTTGTACGGTTGGCTTCATTAATTCCGGTACACTTCACGGAACTTAAGATGTCAGTGAGTCCGAATTAATGAAGCGAATTGTACAATCGCTCCAAAAAGCTATTTGTGCATCTTATGATCGATAATTCCGAATTAATTTGGAAGAGGTGTAACTTTTTTTTTTTTTTTTTTTTTTTTTTTTGCGCGGGTGGGGGGGGGGGAGGATGGTAAGCGAAACATTAAGATTAAAATTACGAGGAGAAGATGAAAGGATAAATTTTCTAATTGTTCACCATTTCTCCTTTAGTTTATTTTTTTTCCTTGTTTCATTTCCTCACTAGACTACTTTTCCCTGTTGGAGCCCTTGGTCATACCATGCTGGTTATTCAACTAGGGTTGTAGCTTAGCCTCTAATAATAATAATAATAATAATAATAATAATAAATAATAATGATGACCACAACAACAACAACAACAAAAATAATAATAATAATAATAATAATAATAATCACAATCAAAATAATAATAATAATAATAATAATAATAATAATAATAATAATAATAATAATAATAATAATAATAATAATAATAATGGTGCTTCTATATAGCAAAACTGTCGAAATATTTAACACTGGCATCCCAACAGGATTAAAGGACTGCCAACACACGACTGAAACAAATCTCGATGTTATTATTTACAAATATGTTTATTGGACTTTTTAAATGTCTATGTTATTGCGCGTTTGTCTATGTGTGAATGTTTATGTTATTATTTGTTTGTCTGGATCTGCAAGGCTGTTTAAATGTTTATGTTATTTGTATACCTGTATGTTTGTTGTGGTTTAAATATCTATGTTATTATTTGTTTGTCTGCGTGTTTGTCGGGCTATTTAAATATCTATGTTTTTATTTGTATATCTGTCTGTTTGACAAGGTATTTAAATGTCTATGTCATTATTTACATATGTGACTATTTGTCAGGGTTAAATATCCGTTATCATTTGATTGTCAGTCTGTTTATTGGGTTGTTTAAATACCTAATTTTATTTGCATGTCTGTTATACCATTGGACTAAAACTTATTTTGCACAACTTCCTCCAAACGGTTTGATAAAAAATCTCTCCCCTGATGATGGTTTGAGAGAAAAATAAAAAACAACTTGCACCCAAAACATTCCTCATTTGATACTCTGATGACAACGCAATTATT
>NC_090736.1:51694476-51744781 GCF_036898095.1 Palaemon carinicauda | reverse complement strand
ATAATTTTGAAATCCCCGTAAAATTCGTGGATAAAGTCTTCGACAGAGTTATAAAACTGATCGCTTTCGCTTCCTCTCTTATTGAAATGAAAAGTCTTCGTTATGTGTTTGAATTCATTAGAATAATTATAAAGTTTTAATGCTGCGTTTTGCTGGATATTATTAATTCATAAATAAAACAGACTTTTGAAACGCTATCAATATAAAACATTGAATTAATAGATACCTTACTCCCCGTCTTTCAGTCACATTTGTCATTACAGTATACATATATATATATATATATATATACGCCTATATATGCGTAAATATATATTATATACGTGTGTGTATATATATACATATAGGCTATAGAGTATATAAATGCTTACATATATGTTGTATACTATATATATATATATATATATATTTATACATATATATATATATATATATATATGTGTGTGTGTGTGTGTGTGTGTGTGTTTACGTATATTCATTTATATTGTGTGTATACACACACATACACACATATATATATATATATATATACATATATATATATATATATATATATGAAGAAGGGGAAAACACGTGACCAGATAACATCACGTTAGACCTAATAGCAAATGCTGATGAGCTAATCCACGTCAGACTGGCGCGACTATTCAATGAATGTCTGAAGAAGAGCAAAACGCCAGAAGAGTGGAATAAAGCTATCCTCCATCTATTCTACAAAAGGGTGACCCCAGCGACATGAACAACCAACGGCCAATCAGCCTCCTTAATGTTATTTATAAAATTTTCATCCAAGTTATCACCAACCGAATTGTAGGAAAGCTTGATGAAAATCAGCCAAGGGAACAAGCGAGCTTTAGAAGAGGCTACTCCACAATTGACCATCTACAAACAGTAAACCAAATCCTTGAGAAAACATATGAATATAAGATACCACTAGTAGTAGCACTTGTAGATTACACCAAAGCATTTGACACGGTTGAAACTGAGGAGGTCATGTCAGCGCTGGAAGAACAGGGAGTTGACTCAGTTTACATTAATGTACTCTGTCACATCTATGACCATGCAACATCATTTATTCGCTTCCCAAGGACTCTGAACCATTCCAACTCAAGAGAGGGGTCAGACAAGGTGACACTAGCTCACCCAAACTGTTTACTGCCTGCATGGAGAGAGCTTTCCAACAACTCAACTGGCAAGAAAAAGGAATGAAAATAGATGGAGAATATCTAAGTCACCTAAGATTTGCTGATGACATCATATATATATATATATATATATATGTATATATATATATATATATATATTGGTTGTACCTCTCTCTCTCTCTCTCTCTCTCTCTCTCTCTCTCTCTCTCTCTCTCTCATTATAAGGAGATGTGGTAAACAACTGAATATCGAAGCTAAATATCAAAGCTGAGGTAGGAGGGTTTTTAATCACCCCCCCTTCCCCTCCCCTGCAACGACGATAACAAAGAGAAGCACCTGATTTGCATAGGCGTTTTCGGGATAAGCAATTGATATCGGGGTCTGGGAAGGGATGAAACAAAAGGCAAGTGAAGCAGCGAACCCCACAAAAAAAAAGAAAAAAAAAAAAGAAAGGGGGGATTTGATAGGTTTCTTGAACACGCTTTTTTTATGCAAGTCAAGAAGGGTTGCTGAATGGAAGCGAAGTTGAGATATGGGGGTATTAAAGATTAATCGTCTTTTGTAGAATTTATGTCTTGAGGAGGGGGATTGAGAGATATGATTGGAGTTCTAGCAATACTGAAGGAGAGATTTGGAAAAGGTTTCTTTGGGAGGGACGTTCAGAAAAAGAATGGGATAAGTTGATTGGGATAGGAATATAGGTCAATAGAAATGTGTACTTCGACTCCCTGGAACTGAACTGTAGAGGTATTTTGCACTTGAAGTTAATTAATGAACACTCAATTAATGGCATTAAATGTAATAGCGACGAGGCCTCTTCTAGTCCAATCATTTCTAATATCTTTAAGACCCTGTAAATGTAAAAAAAAAAAAAAAAACTCAGACATTAAATTAATCCATTTCAACGTTCCCAGCAATTTGCCAATATTAATAAATGTATTTCTTTATCTTCTTGATACTCATGGTTCGAAGATTACATTCTCTCAAGGGAAATTCTAAGATATCCTAGTTTCCGAGAAATTATTAATTCTGATGAAATTGCGAAGGGTAGATTCAAAATCGCTTAAAGCTTATGAAAGTTTTAAGTTACTAAAATAATTCAATTCCAGTCCATATTTCAATTCTCTAGTGCTTTGACTATGAAAATACAGTAATGAGCGTTGCTCCATCAATAATGGAAATTCCATTTACCATGTGTATGAGTTTCACATTACAGGTTGACTTTGTGAGCTTTAACGAGAGAAACAAGAGCATATTAGAACAGAGATGTTCAACTTTCATATACTTCCAAATCGCCTTTACTGTAAGGTTTAAAGACAACCCATGAATGGCAGAGGCAAGAGACTGTAACATTGCCTTGGCTAGTAGGACAGTGTCCTTGACACTGACCAAATATACACATGATCAGCTCCCAAGCCCATTTACCCAAGCTAAACCCAGGGAGGCCCAGATATTGGCTGCTGGTGACTCAGCAGGTAGACTTATAGGCTCCCCAAAATTCCCCATCCTTTTCTCACAAGGTTGGTGAGGTTTCAGACACAAAGATACTACCTAGTTTGAACAGGACTCGAACCCTGTTAAACAATAAAAAAGCTACCAAGTCCTACATAAAACTGACCACAGACACATCATTCAGACAAACAATATATAACGTCTTTCATCTTTGGAAATAGCAGCACTAGGTAGAGATACACTCGCCTTTCCTTTCTGTTTTCCAAGCAGAACTGTCGGGATGAGGTTGCTACCCGCACACCTTTCCTTTCTTGAACATTAGCAGACATTGTGCTGATTGAAATTGGCTGGTAAGCTCACAACATCCCAATGCCACACACACACACACACAGATATATATATATATATATATACATACATACAAACACACACACACATATATATATATATATATAAATAATGTATATATATATATATATATATATATATATATAAATATATATATATATATATATGTGTGTGTGTGTGTGTGTGTATGTATGTGTATCATCATCATCATTATCAGCCGTTACTAGTACAGTGCAGAGCGAAGGCATCATTCATGTCCTTCCACTTGTGTCTGTTTATGGTCTCTCTGTGCCAGGTCCACGCTTACAAACTTCATTAGCTCGACGAACCATCGTCTTCTCTTCCTTCCTCTGCTACTTTTACAATCTCTGGGACCCAGTCTGTTATTCTTAATGTCCATCTATTGTATGTCATTGTCATTTCACATTGCCGTAAAAATAAGGAATCTTTGGTCCCAGTCTCCCGATTAGTCGTTCGTGTTTTAAAGTATATATATATATATATATATATATATGTGTATATATTTATATATATATATATATATATATGCACACTTTATATATTATATATACATTATATATACATATACAGCATATATACCTATATATATATATATATATATATATGTATATATATATATATGTATATATATATATATATATATATATAATTTCTTTACCATTTTAGGAAATAGTTACTCGCCATTGTTATGATACAGCCTTAGTGACTTGTTGACAAAATATGTAGCTCTAATATTTATTTAATTTTAAAAACCTTTTTACGGTCTGTGTGTAAACGTTGTAAATGCTAATTATATGCGATTTGAGCTTGAGCGTTCTAAAAGGGTTTGAACTTTAAAGATCCCGATTTAAAAACTTACAAGTTTTCTCAGTTTATTTGTTGTTATTGTTCTTCACCCATTGCTATTATCATCTCGTTGCCAACAACAACCAACGGAGCTGGTAACATTATTATCATTATTATTATTATTATTATTATTATTATTATTATTATTATTATTATTATTATTATTATTATTATCATTATTATTATTATTATTATTATTATTATTTGCTAAGATACAACCCTTGTTGGAAAAGCAAGGAAAAGAGCCCATTGCGGAAACGAAATAAGGAAATAAACAAACTATAAGAGAGGTAATTAACTAATGAGATAAATATCTTAAGAATGGTAACAACATTAAAATGAAGCTTTCATATGTAAACTATTCAAAGGAAAGCTGCGACTCGCACACACACATACACACAAACACACAAAGGGCTCCAACAGGGAAAATAACCCAGATAGGATACGAAATAAGGAAATACATAAATTATAAGAGAAGTAAATATAACGAAGCTTTCCGATGTAAACTAAAGGAAAGCTGCGAGTCGCAACACACACACACACACACACACACACACACACACACACGCAACGATATTTGAGAATGTCCTGTACAGCGCAAAAGTTAAAAGCAGAGGGGCAATCCTCCGTCGTTTTTAGGGAACATCCGGTCCCAACAGATTGGGATTCAGGGTTTCCTGGCGGCTCGTAGTTCCCGTCAGGGGAAATCAACCTTTCCTGGAAGACAACGACGATTTTCCAAAAATTGTACGACTTCTGTCCAAAGATTTCAGACCTAAGTGTTGATTGGACGAGTCATTTTAGCGTTTTTTATTTAGAGTCTTAGACGTTACTTTAGTGAAGATTTTAATCATAATATTGATTTGGACTTTATTTTTATCCGTGAATATATGTTTCTCAAACACTATCTCTCTCACTTCGCAAAAGTATGTGTTTTGTTAGGTAATTTACTTTTCAACGATATATATATATATATATATATATATACATATATATTTATTTATATAGGTGTGTGTATCTATGTATCTATCTATATATCCATATATATATATATATATATATATGTGTGTGTGTGGTGTGTGTGTGTGTGTTTTGTGTTGTGTAAAAAATTACATTTACGATATAATTAGTCCTTATATGAGAGAATTCTCGTAGTTTAGGTCTATCTACCCATTTATAGAAACAATATATTCATAAACGCGATTCATACTGTTGTAATTAGGAAAAAATTAATTTTTTTTTTTTTTTTAGGTTTTGCAATACTATATTTGTAATATATTTTCATTAATAGTATTTCCTTTTATAATATCCCTTTTATCATAACTAACAACAAAGAAAATTGATCTTTTTCTGTTGCCATTTCATTCAATAAGTTATTTAGATTGATAATTGGATTGATTTAATTTTCATGAAAAATCCTAAACGAAACCGCTTTCCAAATTAGGGGTCCTTTTCAAAATCTACTTCAAACGAATTACGTAGGATTACAAAAATGAACTACGAGAGTTTTTCGGCGTTTTCTGACGTTTTTCGTTGTTTTCTGACATTTCCTCGGCATTTTACGTCGTTTTTCTGATGTTTTTGGGTGTTTTTGGGTGTTTTTCGTTGTTTTCCAACGTTTTCCCCCCAGCCTAGGGTAATGAGATTGTAGGTGATCGATTAGAAATGGGTCTCTAATATGCAAAACTAGATGAAAATCCGCCAAAAATATAAAGCTAATGATCAGCATTTATATTTTTTACAATAGTAAAATCGGCCTTGATTCTTTTCACGAATTTTTTTGACGGGAATGTTTTTTTTCTTCAATTTTACCGACATTGCTCCAAAATAACGTCAGGATATAACTTGATCTTGGTGAGCTGCCTGAAAAGCTTTGGCCTGAGCAGAAGATTGCCCACTCCTGACTTGATATCTATGACCTTTGAGATATAGGACGTATCCCGACATTAAAATTTGTCAAAACAACAAAAAAGACAAAAAAAAAAGAAAAAAAATTAAATTAAAAAAAAAAGTTTTTCAATTAGTGCCTCGAATTAATTTCCGGAAGCAACGAGAAGCGCCATTACTATAGCTTACTCAATTCCACTGTGAGGAATCTTAGTAAGTTCCCTATTGACGATTCCAATTGATCTCCCTTCGCTTCCGACTGCCCATAAAATGTCAAACTATCAGTGTCCATCATAGTCACTTTTACTGGCTCTTCTTCTTCCCTCCGTGAGTTATGTTGTTTCAAATCTTCAACGTCTGTTCGTCGTGTAGGGGAGATAACAAAAATATGCAAAGGATTTATTTGGGAATCAATTTCAAATAAATTAATTAGTTATTTAAAGATCAAATCTTCAATCAATTGCGTTGTCATCAGAGTTAATTCAAATGAAGAATGTTTTAGGGTGCAAGTTGTTTTTTATTTTTCTCTCGGACCATCATCAGGGGGAAGATTTTTCATCAAACCGTTTGGAGGAAGTTGTGCAAAATAAGTTTTAGTCCAATGGTATAACAGACATGCAAATAAAATTAGGTATTAAACAACCCAATAAACAGACTGACAATCAAATGATAACGGATATTTCATCCTGACAAATAGTCACATATTTAAATAATGACATAGACATTTAAATAGCTTGTCAAACAGACAGATATACAAATAAAAACATAGATATTTAAATAGCCCGACAAACACGCAGACAAACAAATAATAACATAGATATTTAAACCACAACAAACACACAGGTATACAAATAACATAAACATTTTAACAGCCTTGCAGATCCAGACAAACAAATAATAACATAAACATTCACACATAGACAAACGCGCAATAACATAGACATTTAAAAATGCCAACAAACATATTTGTAAATAATAACATCGAGATTTGTTTCAGTCGTGTGTTGGCAGTCCTTTAATCCTGTTGGGATGCCAGTGTTAAATATTTCGACAGTTTTGCTATATAGAAACACCATTATTATTATTATTATTATTATTATTATTATTATTATTATTATTATTATTATTATTATTATTATTATTATTTTTTGTTGTTGTTGTTGTTGTTGTCATTATTATTATTATTATTATTATTATTATTATTATTATTATTATTATTATTATTATTAGAGGCTAAGCTACAACCCTAGTTGAAAAACCAGCATGCTATGACCAAGGGCTCCAACAGGGAAAAGTAGTCTAGTGAGGAAATGAAACAAGGAGAAAAGTAAACTAAAGGAGAAATGGTGAACAATTAGAAAATTTATCCTTTCATCTTCCCCTCGTAATTTTAATCTTAACGTTTCGCTTACCATCACTCCCACCCCCGCCAAAAAAAAAAAAAAAAAAAAAAAAAAAAAATTACATCTCTTCCAAATTAATTCGGAATTATCGATCATAAGATGCACAAATAGCTTTTGTAGCGATTGTAAAATTCGCTTCATTAATTCGGACACACTGACATCTTAAGTTCCCGTGAAGTGTACCGGAATTAATGAAGCCAACCGTACAACCACTTTAACATTGACCTTTAAAAGTAAAACTGTGTGGCACTTCCGCTCTGAATGGCCTCCCGGCCTCAGGACCTGGCCAGATGTTGCTAATTCTAACAATCAATAAAATCCAAATCCATTTATTTTGTTTTTATGTCATTATGGTAACAAAACGAACCAATATGAAATAAAAAAAAAAAATCGATGAGTAACAATGATGAAAAATTCGAAATCGAGAAGCAATGAATTTTGATGTCATTATTTTGGGTCTGGGAAGTTTTGTGCTTTGATGTCATTTAAATGTAAACTCTGATATAAATTGCAGATGAGATTAACCCAAGCTCCGAAAATGACACAAGAAAATTACCTCATTAGCATTGATGATTATTATTGTAATGACGCTGTTCCCGATATTCACCAAACAACCATTGCAAATAAGCAATTTTAAGGTCCCGTTAAACCAACGAAATTTCAATGCTTTTTTTGTAGGGAATTAATATACAGGAGTCGATTATGAGCGACCCTTCATATGTTGTATCATTTTCCATTTGCTGAAAAGTTTATGATTCGAAAGCCTTCGCAAGAACGCAAGGAAAGGCGCACCTTAAAATCTGATATGAATGTACACACATATATATATATATATATATATATGTGTGTGTGTGTGTGTGTGTGTGTGTGTGTTTGTGTGTGTATGTATATACAGTATATGTATATATAAACATATAAATATATTTATATATATATATATATATATATATAAATATATATATATATATATATATATAATATTTATATATAAATATATATATATATATATATATATATACATATATATATATATATATATACATATATACATATATATATATACATATATATACATATATACATATATATATATATATATATACATACATATATATATATATATATATATGTATATATATATATATATATATATACACACACACATATATATATATATATATATTCGGTATTACATGCATTCGTGGGTGATATTTACATATATAGTATATATATATATTTATATATATATATATAGATATATATATATATATATATACACATGTATATATATATGTATATATATATATAGATATATATATATATATATATATACATATATATATATATATATATATATACACACACATATATTATCACGACCTAATAACATTAACGTTTTATGTTAAAGCAGGTTCTTTATAAGTTGCGTAAAGCCGTTACATGAAAGAAAAAACGATAGTTTCTTGTACAACCTGAAGTACCTTTACCAACCAGTTATAGTTTATAAACAATGATGGCAAAGGACAACGAGGGAGTATGATACGAAAAAGGAAATATAAATATTTATTTACAAAAGAAAAAAAAATAATTAAATAATATTTGGACCGAGGTGAGTTTCAGGTCACGGCAGCGTAAACTTGATTCTCTGTTGTAATGAAGTGTTGTTAATTGCAGCTCTAAAAGTGGAGGACAGTTACTAATACCAATACTTAACTCCTCGTAAAGTATCATCAACGGTGCTGCAGTTGCAGTAATAAATATGAGGGACCAGGTGATAAATCTGAATGTTCTTTAGAGGCTGTCCAATGCTGATATCCTCTCCCGTGTTCGTAATGTGTCCGTCGCAGATTAACAGGTGATGTAATTCTCCAGATAAAGACCAAGATTGGTATCGAGAACATGATAAAAACACTCAATCATAGCTGCTACTCGAAGACAAACATCCATCCATTAGCAGCGGAAGAACGGTCAAACGGGCGTGACAGTCATATAAAGTGCTGAAGACTCAAAAGCAGGCATCGATGTCGAATAAAGGGCGCTAACAGCTACACACCATTGCAACGATCCAAGACGAATCCACTGCTCTCAGTAGACAAGTACCTCTCAGAGGCAAATCCCAAACTTTCTAGTGTTCAGAGGATCACTGCCAGTAAACTTGGGATTTTCCCGAAAAGAAAAAGTCTGTCTGCCTCTACGTCATCATGTAAAGGAAGAAATTATTGGATTAGAACTATCCTCCTTAACGACTGCAAAACAAATAACAAGCAAACACCACCCAGTTACTAAGAAGCAGTAAAAATACGACTGCGTGTGCAAAAAATAAATAAATAGATAAATATATAAATAAACGAACGAAAATACTTTCGGCCGTGATAATATATATATATATATATATATATATATATATATACTTTATCAAATGTACATATTTAAGAGGAAGTTCATAATAACGCAGGACTCTCCACAAAATCGGCCGGTGCACACTATCAAAGGATTTTTCATAGTCTATAAATGCCATCAAAAGTGGATTTTTATATTCTACATATTGTTGAACCACATGTCTTGAAATGAAAATTTAGTCAGTACAATTTCTTCCTTTTCTAGATTCTGTTTGTTCATCTCTCAGCTTTTCATCAATCTTTCTATCTAATCTCTTTGGAATGAGCATATTATATATTTTCATGACAACTGACGTGAGTATGATGCCTCTGTAATTATTGCAATAATTTAGATCTCCTTTTTTTTTTTTTTTGGCCTTTTCGCCAACACTCCTAGTTCCCACTCATCAGGAGTTGCCTCTTCACGCCACATTCTACAAAATGATTCAATAAGTATTCTAGGAGTCACTACCTTTTCAGCCAATATCATCTCATCAGTTATTCTATCGTATCTAGGGTCTTTCCATCTCAGTTTTTCCAGGATAGCTTCGACTTCAAACACACTAAATTCGTTCATGGGCACATCAAGATCTTCCTCAGCTTCAGGTAAATTAATCAGATTATTCCCATCATAACTCCTACTCGTGACCTCACTAAAGTGTTTCATCTAACGTTGTCTTTCTTCATCTTCTGTTGCTATAACAGAGCCATCTCTCTTTTTTATGGGTATATGTATCTTCTTATTTGCCCCCATGGAGATTTCATTATTAATTATGTGTGCAATTCTTATACCATACCCACTCCCTGAATTCATAGCTTTGTCAGCCTCATCTGCTTTCATGTCTAAATATTCTTTATAGTCATTCTTGGCTTTCTTTTGACCTCACTGTCAATACTGGAATATTTAGCCAGCTCAACCTTGTAATTATCATTACTTCCTCGAATAAGTTCAGCAATCCATGGCTTGGATGTCACAAAACGTCACTAACAACTGACATATATGTTTTTAATATCACACCATTCTTCATTAATTGTCTGCTCTTCATCTATTAATGTCTTCAAAAATGCAAATCGATTCCTACATTCAAATGTTTCTGAGTTCATCTTCTATAAGCTTAGTTGTATCAAACCTAGGTATTCTATATGCATTTCTTTTGGGTGGTCTCAGTTTTAATTTCAGTGTGGGGCAATGAGGAGCTGGTGATCACTACCATTATCTGCACCTTTACAGCTTCTTACATTTCTCAGAGTCATCCTTCTCTCTTCATTAATGGCTATGTGATCTATTTGATTTTTCAAATTGTCACATGACGAAGTCCTTGTATATTTGTGGATGTCCATGTGCTGGAAAAAAGTACTTCCAATAACAAGATTGTTTGCTGAACAAAAACTTATAGAATGTACCCCATTTTCATTTGCCGCTTCGCTAAGACCCTCAACACCCATCACATTCTCTCTACCTTGTTTATTTCTTCCAACTTTAGCATTGAAGTTGAGAATTACAATTTTCATATCTCTCTCTGGGATCTCATCTTTTACACTCTGCAGTTCTTCATAGTATTCATCTTTCCTTACAACTCGTTTGACTTAAGGCCAAGATATCTAAATTATACTTCATAAATTTATTCTCCATGTGCTGTAACTTCCTAGTCTGATTCATGGATCTAACATTCCAATTACTAATTTTCAATTGTTTTTAGTATTTATAAACTGTGAGATTCTTAGCACCCTGCTACGCCCGGTATTGGGGCTATTATGTAATTTTTGCTTTCCACAGACTGACTAAATCCATAGAGGATTCAGTGGCTAAATTCATCAAAGGATAGCCAGTTCCTTGTGATGCGTAGTGCCTACCTAACTAAGGAAAGTGACTACTCCCGGTCCATACTAATTCCAGTAAGGTCATCCGACAGGCACCTGAAGTAAAAGGTGTAAAGACATCTTGTCTATCGCCTTAAACCAAATCCGTCACCCTGTTGCAAGTGACTTCATCCAGATTTAGGGGGCCATTTTCTCCACACCCAAAGTTCTCATTACTCCACCAAGTTGCTCATTCGCTTAACAGCAAACATGGATTGCTGAGATATACCGCTTAGCATTATAAGAATGAGGACTGAAAATATTTCAAAGTAATAAGAATAATGATCATTATGATTATCTTGTTTGAAATGCGTTAGGTAAACTTAAGATGCAAAGAAAGAAACAGAGAATGGGAGAAAGACTTGCAAATAATTGTTTAAAATTTAGAAGTAATATGTTATGGTTTTAGTAACTAGAGAGAATTTCTATACTTATATCGTCCAGTTCGAAATATAATGATTAAGAAATGTTGCAAAAGATTTGATTAGCATTGCAATCACGGCCATCTTTAATGGTCACAAAATCGGCGTCATTGGGTCCATTAACCATTAACTTTTTTTAGGGTTGTAGTGGCCTATGTGATAACGTTCCTGACTGGTGATAACCAGACTTGGGTTTGAGTCTCGCTGTAACCTTACCATCCTTGTGAGCTAAGGATGGGGGTTTGGGGGAACCTATAGGTCTACCTTTTAAGTCATCAGCAGCCATTGCCTGGCCTTCTTTGGTCCTAGCTTAGGTGGAGAGGAGCTTTGACGCTGATCATATATATGATCAGTCACTAGGACATTGTACTGTTTGCTAGGGCACTGCCACTGTCCCTTCACTCTGCCATCGATGAGCGTCCTTCAACGGCAGAGGCAGGGACCGGCCATTGTCCCAGACACAAACCATACAAAGGCCTACACATGATTAATATCCAAGCTCCCTCTCCAATAAGGTATGACCAGGGAAGGACAGGTAATGGCATCTGATGATTGATTAGGTCAGCCTATTCTTTCCCCCACACCTTACATCCCTAGCTCGCATGGGTAGTGAGGTTGCGGACACTATTAGAAACTATTGATCTTAAGCGGGTCCCGAAATCCTTTCCAACACAATGCCATGCAGTAACATTTCCAAAAGGCTACTGCAAACTTTACTAATAAAATAAAATGACTCAATAGAATTCCAAATGAACCTACATGTAAAGTGTAATTCGGAGTTGGCTCTTTCGTGGAATATCAACATTCGTTGTTATTTTTATTTCTTATAGAAACCGGCTACAAACAAACTTACATACAAATACAAAAGCTAGTCTCATCCATTACACATCTATTTAGTCAAAACAATACGACACCTGATATACCTTTTGATTTTATTTTGACTCTTTTGTATCATTTTCTTCCAACGTCGATGGTATTGACATCCCAGTCATTCATCAGCTGCATCAAGAAACGAGTCTTATCTCTGTACCTATTGAATGCATAGATAAAAAGGAATAAGGTTTTCTAAAGTCTTCCAGTCACATGGCCGAGCAGATAAGGAGAAATATTCCTTTTGCATAATCATCTTTAATCTCATTATATCTGGTTTATATTCTGTCTAAAAACTGTGAATTTTGTGAATCTCTTTGAATGGACATCCCAAGGTTATCAACTCTTGAAAGACGCCTTTGCGAAATGAGACATTCCGTCAAAAGGGAAAATGTGTAAATTATGAGAGAATATGTCGTTCATGAATCACCGTGAAAGAAGCTAAATTATTTTATCGTCATCATGGTCATCATCATCATCTCCTCTTACGACTATTGACGCAAAGGACCTCGGTTAGATTTCACCAGTCGTCTCTAGCTTGAGCTTTTAATTCAATACTTCCCCATTCGTAATCCTCAGCCATGTAGGCCTCGGTCTTCCAACTCTTTTAGTGCCTTGTGAATCACTGTGAAGGAAGCTAAATTATTCAAGATAGATTTAATGGTATACGTGAAGATAATTCCGTAGAAGGTAGTTGGAGATTATTGTCTGTAGGTAAAGAGTTCATTCTTTAAAATTTGGTGATTTTTTTAATGTTAACGGTTACCCTAAGGCACAATGTTAAGTGTTTATCAAATTTTCGATTTTATATAAACTTTTCGTCTTACGGTATGTTTACCTTAGGTGAGAACGAATGAGTTTGAATTGTATTTAGATTTTGTGAATCATAACATATTTTAGGAAGTAGAGATACATACTTCACGCCAATATGTAATAAATAAAGCTGTATGCATCTAAATCGAACAGATAAAAAAAAATATCTACCACAAAAGATTATAAACAAGCTGCTACTGGTAAGACGTAACCTAACTGAATGTAAGCTTGATTTATCCATCTGCATTTTATTCTATTTATTTATAGTTGTTTGATTTGTGACTTGATGTTTATGGCACAATATATCATTTTGATTGTTTAATTATCTTTCCGTCCTTTTGAAGGTATTGTTTTTGTAGTTTTTCAAATCTTCTGCTGTCTTTTTATAATTATTAAATTTCGAGGCCTCTCACCTAGGAACCTTTTTTGCAAGATAAACTAATAAAACTTAACGTAACCTACTCCAATAAACTAAGTTTCCCAGTGATGTAATTTTCTGTTATTTTAGGGGAGGCTTGGCGTAATTTGACCCCTGTTTACCTTATGAAACACTGCCCCTTGCACAATCAAAACTGGTCACACAGTACTACATCGGATCCTTCTCTCTGGTTATGGTTCATTTCCCTTTTGCCTATACACACAAACACTCTGAATAGTCTGGACTATTCTTTAAGTATTTTTCTTTTGCCTCATACACCTGACAACACTGAAATTACCAAATAATTCAAGGGGTTTAACTACTGCACTGGAATTGTTCAGTGGCCACTTCCTCTTTGGTAAGTGTAGAAGAGACTCTTGAGGTATAGTAAGCAGCATTATAGGAGAATGACACTCCAAAATAAAACCTTTGTTCTCTAGTATTGGGTAGTGCCATAACCTCTGTACCATGGTCTTCCACTTTTTTGGGTTAGAATACTCTTGCTTGAGGGTACACAATAGCACACTATTCTCTCTTATTTCTCTTCCGCTTGATTTGTAAAAGTTTTTATAATTTTTATAGGAGATATTTATTTTAATGTTGTTACTATTCTTGAAATATTTAATTTTCAGTTTCCTTTCCTCACTGGGCTATTATCCTTGTTGGAGCCCCTTGGGTTATAGCATACTACTTTTCCAACTAGGGTTGTTACTAAGCAAGTAATAATAATAATAATAATAATAATAATAATAATAATAATAATAATAATAATAATAATAATAATAATAACCATGTTTATGTCAATAACCAAGGAGATACTTGAATATAAGAAGTTTTAGTTAAACCAAAAATGGATAGTTGGTTTTTTTATAACTTTTTATTCGGTCTCATCTGATATACAATTCCATTACTTTTGATAGCCTGACGATTTTATGTTCAATCTAATAAAGTGTCTTTTCATGGACCATTATATAATTTAATAGCTAAAAGAAAATAGACAAGGAATTATCAAAATGTTAACATGAAAAGCCGGAAGTTTTTAAAAGGTCCTAAAGAACTTCGGAATATTGTTCAAACTTTCCCAAAGAAAAAAAAAATTTTTTTGTCCCATTCTACAGGATAATTTATCAATTTTACGGCTAAGAAACATAACCAATTAAATAAACTATGTTTGGGAAAGTTTTTTCTGAAACAAAAGTTTCGAGCGCATTGTCAGAATGGGGCCATGTGCCTTGAAAAGGTCAGGTAAAAAGGTCGTTTTCTCCAGTGATGGCAACATTACGAAGCTCTTCTGAACTTATGAAATGATCTTTATGAGCAAAAGTGCCTCGATTATGTCGGGAGCAAAAGTGACCACCGGATGTTTACCTTTTCATTTGAATTAATGGGAATTTTGATGAATATTATTCCGATGTCTAGGCCGACGTCTTCAACACTTTAGGTTTCTTTATATGAATAACACATTGATAAACAATTATAACCAAACGCATGCAACACACACACACACACACACACACACACACACACACACACATATATATATATATATATATATATATATATATATATATATATATATATATATATATATATATATAATATATATATATACTGTATATGAGTGACTGTGTGCTGTGCATCGTATATACGTATGTGCCTGTTTGTAAGTGTGTAATGAGAGAGAGAGAGAGAGAGAGAGAGAGAGAGAGAGAGAGAGAGAGAGAGTGTGTGTGTGTAAAAATCTAGCGAACATCAAATTGTATTAAAAAAAAATCCCTGCAATGGATACACCATTTCTCAACTAAGAGTTATAATGCATATATTTATATCCAGGCTGTCTAAGTAGAAATCCTAATATGTAACACTGTGATTGTAAGCTATCGTGATTTTGCATTATTCAAAATAGACGTTGGGCACAACTGCCCGTACTACCAGCTACGGGGATACGGGCAAAATTGTGTGAAATCGTGGGTGTGACGCAAGGGGCACGCAACAGTCTTTGACCTCTTAGACCGCCGTATAGCAGCCGCAGAATCTTCACTTGCTGCACTAAAATGTTCTGCGGCAGTCAAGAAAATTTGTAGTCGCAGACAGGATGCACGTCTGACGCAAGTAAGCCGTGCGTGTCACTTACGTGCAATTTATGTGCCGTAGGATTTTCTGCGGCATGATCACCGCACTTTGGTCGTGCGTGTAATTTGCGTGTAACTTGCATCACAAGTACGAGCCACGTACATTTGTCGTATGGAATTAAAGGAAGTACGTGCAGATTCCGGGGCTGGGCTACGAGATCAACGACTATTTCGTGCCCCTTGCGTCACACCCACGATTTCACACAAATTTTGCCCTTATACCCCACGTAGCTGGTAGTACGGCCACTTGTGCCCAAGGCCTTACAACACAGGAGTTCATGGCTGCGACTGAAAAATTCCCAGACACCTACGGCTAAAAAATTCTTTGTGCCCAACGCCTAAGTCTTCTCTGATCATTCATGTATGTCCAACATTTCTAATGGCCAAAGGTGAATATTTTCACCATTTTATTTTTATTTTTTTTTTTTAATTTTGTGACTCTTCGATGAATAACGACTGAATAACCCAAGTAGTAACATTGTAAAGGGATATCGTAAAAAAAAAATTGCTCAACGAACTCGTTATCAAGAATTAATAGGATTTTGTTTTCCCTCCTTAAATTTCAATATGATTTGATCAGCATGTTATTTCAATATTATTATTATTATTATTATTATTATTATTATTATTATTATTATTATTATTATTATTATTATTACTTGCTAGGTTACAAAACATTTTGGAGAAGCAGGATTCTATAAGCTCTTGGGGTCCAATAGGGAAAATAGCCCAGTGAGGAAAGGAAACTTAAAGAAAAATCAAATATTTCAAGAAGAGTAACATTGAATGAGATATCTCCTATATAAACTGTAAAAACTTGAACAAAACAAGAGGGAGAAAAATAAGATAGCATAGTGTGCCCTAGTGTACCCTCAAGCAAGAGACCTCTAACCCAAGAGAGTGGAAGGCCATAGTACAGAGGCTATGGCACTACCCAAGACTAGAGGACATTGGTTTCATTTTGGAGTGTCCTTCTAGAAGTGCTGCTTACCATAGCTAAAGAGTCTCTTCTACCCTACCAAGAGGAAGGTGGCCACTGACCGATTACAGTGCAGTAGTTAACCCCTTGGATTTAGAAGAATTGTTTGCTAATCTCAATGTTGTCAGGTGTATGCGGACAGTGGAGAATATGTAATAAATAGGCCAGACTATTCAGTGTGTGTCTGTAGGCAAAAGGGGAAACGAACCGTAACCAGAGAGAAGGATCCAGTGTGGCCAGTCAAAAGGCCTCATAACTTTCTTGCGGTAGTATCTCAACGGGTGGCTGGTGCCCAGGCCAACCTACTACCTACTACCTAGCATTTGTATCATGGCTGGGTATATTGGATATGTAAAAAAACATAAGTACATCCTGTGTATGCATAATAATAGTAGTAGAAAACATGCCTCAGTTGCTCACTTTTTGGGGCTAATGTCAGGATTGCTCAGTCAGGATTGCTCACTTTTTGGGGATAATGTCAGGATTGCTCAGCTTGTCAGGATTGCTCAGTCAGGATTGCTCACTTTTTGGGGCTAATGTCAGAATTGCTCACTTTGTCAGGATTGTTCAGTCCGTTTGGGGATTTTTTACGTAAGGTTTTGTTTACAAACAACCCCTTCCCTTCCCCTTTTTGGGGGACATTGTCAGGATTGCTCACTTTTTGGGGCTAATGTCAGGATTGCTCAGTCCGTTTGGGGATTTAAACGTAAGGTTATGTTAACAAACAAACCGCCCCCCTTTCCCCCAACCTACTACCCCCCCCCCCCCCCCCCACAAGGGGCGTTTTCTGTGTCTATGGTCACCAGCAGGCTTAGAGTTGTCTATCTTGAATGACACACCCTTCTTTCCCCCTCCCTCCCTTCCCCGACCCCTATGGGGGGGGGGGAGTTTTCTGTGTTTGTGGTCACCGACAGGCATGGAGTCCTCTATCTGGATGACCCATGCCCCTAGATAGTGACATTGTTCCTACCAAGCACGCTTTTTTTTTTATCTATTTATTTTTTTTTATTTTTTTTTATTTAATTTTTTTTTTTTTTATTATTATTATAAGACACGCATTTGTATGCAGACGAGGCTCTCCTCCCCCCAGACCACAATCCTTTCAATTTAAGCCTATGGAAAAGTACCCACCTCCTTGTGCATTTATTTTTAATCCTAACACACACACACACACACACACACACACACACACACACACACACACACACTTGTGTGCCAACGTGAGGCAATCGATTTCACACGCCTCCCACACCGTTATCTCTCTCTCTCTCTCTCTCTCTCTCTCTCTCTCTCTCTCTCTCTCTCTCTCTGTGTCCATTTGCTTTAAGGCCTTTCGCTTGCATTAGCATATATGGGTAATAATCACTAACATTGACATATATGGGTAATAAAAAACATATTACAACTTAGTTTCTTTTATTATACGAAGCATACGATCTATAAAGGAAGGTTACTTCCTTAGCCGTAAGACACTAGTATTTGGGTAATGAAAATGAAGTAGTAAGATTTGGGATAAATTTCACGAGTACACTTTTTGTAACTTGTTATGATAAATCCTCAAGCACAAACATTCAACGTCTATTTTCCTTTAAGTTGGTGGTGGATAAATGCTTCCTGATTTTCCTCAGGGCGGCGCAAACTCCATTTAGACTTACGCTATGCGTAAAATATAGGCAGAAGAATGCGCACAAAGCCGAATTGTAATTTTGCACTCGCATATTATTTATGAAACACTTCATGGAAGAGTACCTTCGTAGAAAATCAGTAAAGTATACCGAATGATCTTTTGGCTGCATCCCCAATGGGTAAAAAAAAATATAATGTTTGCTACCGGACTTTTCTGTATTATAAATACAACCCAGTGCCCAATTTCGCGATACTGATGTGATGACAGAGTATTCACAATAAGTAAGATGGGTTTTGTCCCTATCAAGGTTATCTTGAAGTCGACCAACGAGGCCCTCCTCCCCCCTGTCCCCATTCCTTTCAATTTAAGCCTATGGAAAACTACCCATCTCTCTGCCCATTTTTTTTTTCTTTTTGAATAAGTAGCGAAATGTACGTCAAGATTTCAAGATTACATCACTATTGCGTTGTTTATATTGAAAATAACAATATCTAGAGCATCAGTAACAATATTAAAATTTACGGTAATAATGATAACAATAACAATATTTTTCATTTTATTCGATTGTAGTGCACGGTGTACTTTATTGATGAGAGAAAAAAAAAACAAAAAACAATATACATTTACTTTATCCTTTTAAGAAATTGAAGAGTTTAATCTTTATTCCTCGGCAATACAGCTAATCATATTATTTATAATGTTCCGTTACCGTATTATTTTACGAACTTTCGAATATGAAATGAAAGATATGTGGATGTTTTATGTTATCCCTATCACTAAAGACGTATGTTAAGGGATATATGAAAATTAGTTCCACATATGTCAACTCTTTACCAACTAATATCCTTCAAACACAAACCCAAGCGCGCGCGCACGAACACACACACACACACACACACACACACCCATTTATTTATATCTTACTTGTTACAGAATCCAGTATTGCAATCGTGTATGTTATTCCAAAATCGGAGTTTAAGCGAAGAGGAAGTTTCTCCAAAATCAGAGTGGATCCGACTTCGTTTGATATTAATGAAAATCGTTCAAGCAAAGAGGAATTATTTATACCCGATATTACTTTTTGAAGATTCAAGTAAGCAATGTGTGAAAAATGGATCATCAAACAGCCCGCTAAGTTAGATTAGATGGAAATTTAGCGGTCACCCCCCTCGCTATCCATCATTACACATTACTTTAGTAATGTTTCGGGATTAGTACTGGTTAAAACTGGGAATTAGGAGGGAATACAGTTAATGAATGTTTAGTTCAGTCGTAATATGGCATTTTTTTTTCCCCTCTGTCCTCTTGTATTTGCTACCTCCTTGATCTTTCCCTATATTTAGTACAAAAGATAGTGACCGAACGAGTCACTTATGTTTGATTCGTAGATAACAAAGTGATTGTCGACTCGACAGTGCGACATTATTCTTCCTTTAATACCATTATTCATGACAGAAACGGCAGCGTCCAATCATCATTTTAGCTCAAAGTAACTACTACTCTTTAGATTTTTTTTTTTTTTTTTTTTTTTTTTTTTTTTTTTTTTTTTTTTTTTTTTTTTTTTTGACGATCTATAATGGAAGGTTACTTCCTTAGCCGTAAGACTCTAGTATTTGGGTAATGAAAATGAAGTAGTAAGATTTGTAATAAATTTCACGAGTACACTTTTTTTAACTTGTTATGATAAATCCTCAAGCACAAACATGCCACGTCTCTTTAATGTTCGGCTACTAATTTACAGATATACGTGGCACTTACACCAATGGAAAACATTTGAGAAAACCTTCACTTTGACTTTATATATATTTTGCTTATGCTTTTTTATGCAACATTTGACATCATATACTCTCTAATATCACACACAATGTAATACCCATCCTTTTTCTAATATTGCTTGGGTATGTAATGAATAACGTTTTGCAGAATATTGCAACCTAAGAATCAAACTAACCATCAGTGGATATATACATTGGTCCCGTTTGTGGTTCCTTCACCTTTCAAGATCCTGACCCATGTCCGTGACAAAATTACGACTACAAGAAACTTTCTCCCCACTATTTTCATCCCCTACCACTTTTCACCCCCACCCACCTAGTAAGCAAACAAAGCTTTAATCACATGAGCTAAGCGATTATTTTTCTCAAAATAAACTTTATATTTTAAGTGAAACTATATACTAAAAATTGCATTCCATCTAAATTTAAGTTGCTTTCTTGTCGTTGTCTTAGAAAGTTTATTTATTTATCTATTTATTTTTTGCAACCATGTCCCTCTCGTACATTTCTTCCTTGAAAGGAAAACGAAGTGACAAAGAAAATTACATAAACGAGAAGCATAGAGACAATGTGTTAAAATAAGAACCCATCGACGTTGTGGAAAATTCTACAATGGTTGTCGTCTCCGTTTTCACAATGACTATAATTCAAGTAAGCCAGTTATACTTGCTACCGTTAGTAGTCCTTCACTTGCTTTACCTAATGAGGAATTGAGAGCCAAAGAGGTATAAATGCCATGAGAGGCAAAGTGAAAAACTCCGGATGCTATTCAGTCTTCTATTACTCCGATTCACACTAATTTATGGAAATTGTGTGGGACCTGCCCAAGAATGAAACTATGACACAAGCACAGTTACATATGTTAGGCGCAGATACTCGGCAAAGGAAAAAAAATACGCTGCCATCGAAAAAAAAGAAGTGTGACCTTATAAAATGGAAGAATTGTAAATTTTTATTTGTGTACTTTGATAACATTTTAAAATCATTATCTTTAATTGCAGAGATAGGTAACAACTCACAATAAAATAAACAGGGCAAAAAAAAAAAAAAAAAAAAAAAACACAACATTGAAATGTATTGGTTGTGCGAAGGGTGTAATTTTGGTGTAGTGAAAATTTAAAGAGAGAAAATTTGGTGGGGTGGAAATTTAGTTAAGCGGAAATTTTGTAGGGAGAATTTTCGAGGTGGATTTTTCGGAGGGTGGTGAGTTAGATTTTACGGGTCACCGCTCCCGTGATACTGGGAGATGGCCGGTGCACTTTTCATCGTGTGTAAATCATTCACAGTAAAAACATCTGTGTAAACTGAAATGTGAGATTAGTTCAATGCAACAAGCGCATTTACAGACTGCATTCCGCTATAAATCTCTCGGCATGCGTTGCATATTTTCATTGTATGCGTTACATATATTCATTGAATTCCATTTCTGAAATAATATAAGGATATCTCTTAATACTATAACATTAGTTCTATGCAACTCACCACTGCTGATATACTTCCTAAGTGTACAGTACATGAAACAAAGCGGTGACACAGAATTTTTCGCCACGTACAATATTTGTTACTCACTGCTCACAAGTCAGTGCATTTTGTGACCAACCTCACTCCAGAAAAAAAATGACTGAGTCCCCTACCATATGATAACAGTGAAAGCTGATCTTAATCGTAATTATGATTCTGAGTTATGCATGCTATTATGCTTTAGTTTACCGTATAGTAAAATGAAGACTGAATTTTATGATATAAGTCCTGGCATCACTGGCCAGATAATGTTTAGGGAGACATTTGCGGTAATGAGCGAAATCCTAAGCAACAAGGGAGGGCGCGTGCGTGACCTTTGAACAATTTCATACCCGCACCACCGCATCATCACATGGTACGTACCGGTATTTTCTTTCAGTTTCGTGTTTATTTTACACCATGGAAGTGGCCAACGTGTTATGCTTTCAGTTTTCGTTTTTACTACTACAGGTATTTCATTGTATACATTTACTTATTTTTAAGTATTATATCCTTATTGTTTGCCTGATGCGTTTATGGGGGAGGCATTTTCATACTCCGATAATTTTTTACAAGGAATTTTACAATGATAGCGTCAATTCCACTCTTTTTACTCACATTTCTCGATTCTGAAATAGTTTGGAGTGAGAAAATTCTGAAAAAAAATTAAATATTTTGTCAGAATGAATAGCTGAAAACCACTTAAATTAAACATTTCGAAGGGATGTATAAGAAAAACGCGAATTACATCCTTTTTGCATATATCCAAGGTATACACATATGAAACTTCAGGTCATTTAGTGATATTATGAGGGTACAGAATGTAAATCGCGTTTTTCTTATACATCCCTTCGAAATGTTTAATTTAAGTGGTTTTCAGCTATTCATTCTGACAAAATATTTAATTTTTTTGCTCCTATGCCTTGGTATTTAAACCATATGACCTGAAATTTGGTATGAAAATGTCTACTGTATAATGTATACCCATAGGACGTTATTCACATTTTTTGTATACACTACTTCAGAATGTATAACGGGTTCTTCGTATAATCATTTATATCCCAGAATCATCTTCACCACTAACAAGACCTTAAATTTCATTTCGGTAATGGATATTGATGAAGTGATAACAATATATGATATGTTGTAATTTCATGTACTTTCATTGTATGTTATTTCAAATGCGAGTTTCCTGATAAAAATCTATCAAATGTTACGCTGTCATTGGTGCATAGTTCATCGAGTCAACTTTTAAAGAAGAGGTGGGTACTTGCTACCTCAAATTACGTATCAAAACCTCACGAGAAATTCAGTGTCTTGGAAAAAAAAAAGGATAAAAAAGATACAAGTCCTAAAGCATTGTTATCCTGATGTTAACACCAGGAGTATAGAAAAGTTGTTTAACACCTACTACTGAGGTGTCTGCGTGTGTGTATACTGTAGGCAACTTTGAATATGTGCTGAATATTTACTTGTTCCGTTGTATAGTATATGTGGAGTTTCGGTAAAGGATGAATATTAGTCATCTCCTTGGTATGTTTTTCTCTCAGTTTCTCGTATCTTTCTTTTTTTTTACCTTACCTTACGTATGCCCCATTATGCTAACATGTATTCCTGCAATGTTCATGCGTATGCTATTGTAATAGATTTCGCCTTTTTGTCAATATCCTTTTTTTTTTTTTTCATTTAGGCCACGTGCGTAATTAATAATGCGTATGGAATATGTACACCTGTTACACTGAGATAAAAGAGCGAACCCTTCATAGGCACATTAGCAACCCCCCCCCCCACCCCGGTCCATAAAATGCTTACACGACCCCCACCAAAGGGGAAAAATAAAAAGTATAAGGAGTTTACTTTGAAATGACGGCGTGTAAAGAAGATTTTTTCATCCATATCTAATCATTCTTTCGTGCTGATTAACCCTTTCACATGCTTCCTTTAGTATTGTTGTAAGCAGACAAACTATGCATGTTTTTGTAGTATCAAAACTAAGTTTTCATTGGCCACCATTTTTAAAGCTGTATGCCATTTGAAAGTGGGTTTCCAAGCTTATTAAAAAGAATAGAAATGTGCCATTGATACTTCAGCGTGAATGTAAAATCTGGAACTTAGTCAATATCCTCTAAATGGAATGGTCTCTTCAGTAAAAAGGTGGAGTGAAAAAAAAAAAAAAAAAAAAAAGACCATGATATAAATTGAAGGAAGTATTTGAGTAGAAATTTCAGAATTTTCTCACTCCAAACTATTTCAGAATCGAGAAATGAGAGTAAAAAGAGTGGAATTGACGCTATCATTGTAAAATTCCTTGTAAAAAATTATCGGAGTATGAAAATGCCTCCCCCATAAACGCATCAGGCAAACAATAAGGATATAATACTTAAAAATAAGTAAATGTATACAATGAAATACCTGTAGTAGTAAAAACGAAAACTGAAAGCATAACACGTTGGCAACTTCCATGGTGTAAAATAAACACGAAACTGAAAGAAAATACCGGTACGTACCATGTGATGATGCGGTGGTGCGGGTATGAAATTGTTCAAAGGTCACGCACGCGCCCTCCCTTGTTGCTTAGGATTTCGCTCATTACCGCAAATGTCTCCCTAAACATTATCTGGCCAGTGATGCCAGGACTTATATCATAAAATTCAGTCTTCATTTTACTATACGGTAAACTAAAGCATAATAGCATGCATAACTCAGAATCATAATTACGATTAAGATCAGCTTTCACTGTTATCATATGGTAGGGGACTCAGTCATTTTTTTTCTGGAGTGAGGTTGGTCACAAAATGCACTGACTTGTGAGCAGTGAGTAACAAATATTGTACGTGGCGAAAAATTCTGTGTCACCGCTTTGTTTCATGTACTGTACACTTAGGAAGTATATCAGCAGTGGTGAGTTGCATAGAACTAATGTTATAGTATTAAGAGATATCCTTATATTATTTCAGAAATGGAATTCAATGAATATATGTAACGCATACAATGAAAATATGCAACGCATGCCGAGAGATTTATAGCGGAATGCAGTCTGTAAATGCGCTTGTTGCATTGAACTAATCTCACATTTCAGTTTACACAGATGTTTTTACTGTGAATGATTTACACACGATGAAAAGTGCACCGGCCATCTCCCAGTATCACGGGAGCGGTGACCCGTAAAATCTAACTCACCACCCTCCGAAAAATCCACCTCGAAAATTCTCCCTACAAAATTTCCGCTTAACTAAATTTCCACCCCACCAAATTTTCTCTCTTTAAATTTTCACTACACCAAAATTACACCCTTCGCACAACCAATACATTTCAGTGTTGTGTTTTTTTTTTTTTTTTTTTTTTTTTTTGCCCTGTTTATTTTATTGTGAGTTGTTACCTATCTCTGCAATTAAAGATAATGATTTTAAAATGTTATCAAAGTACACAAATAAAAATTTACAATTCTTCCATTTTATAAGGTCACACTTCTTTTTTTTCGATGGCAGCGTATTTTTTTTCCTTTGCCGAGTATCTGCGCCTAACATATGTAACTGTGCTTGTGTCATAGTTTCATTCTTGGGCAGGTCCCACACAATTTCCATAAATTAGTGTGAATCGGAGTAATAGAAGACTGAATAGCATCCGGAGTTTTTCACTTTGCCTCTCATGGCATTTATACCTCTTTGGCTCTCAATTCCTCATTAGGTAAAGCAAGTGAAGGACTACTAACGGTAGCAAGTATAACTGGCTTACTTGAATTATAGTCATTGTGAAAACGGAGACGACAACCAATGTAGAATTTTCCACAACGTCGATGGGTTCTTATTTTAACACATTGTCTCTATGCTTCTCGTTTATGTAATTTTCTTTGTCACTTCGTTTTCCTTTCAAGGAAGAAATGTACGAGAGGGACATGGTTGCAAAAAATAAATAGATAAATAAATAAACTTTCTAAGACAACGACAAGAAAGCAACTTAAATTTAGATGGAATGCAATTTTTAGTATATAGTTTCACTTAAAATATAAAGTTTATTTTGAGAAAAATAATCGCTTAGCTCATGTGATTAAAGCTTTGTTTGCTTACTAGGTGGGTGGGGGTGAAAAGTGGTAGGGGATGAAAATAGTGGGGAGAAAGTTTCTTGTAGTCGTAATTTTGTCACGGACATGGGTCAGGATCTTGAAAGGTGAAGGAACCACAAACGGGACCAATGTATATATCCACTGATGGTTAGTTTGATTCTTAGGTTGCAATATTCTGCAAAACGTTATTCATTACATACCCAAGCAATATTAGAAAAAGGATGGGTATTACATTGTGTGTGATATTAGAGAGTATATGATGTCAAATGTTGCATAAAAAAGCATAAGCAAAATATATATAAAGTCAAAGTGAAGGTTTTCTCAAATGTTTTCCATTGGTGTAAGTGCCACGTATATCTGTAAATTAGTAGCCGAACATTAAAGAGACGTGGCATGTTTGTGCTTGAGGATTTATCATAACAAGTTAAAAAAAGTGTACTCGTGAAATTTATTACAAATCTTACTACTTCATTTTCATTACCCAAATACTAGAGTCTTACGGCTAAGGAAGTAACCTTCCATTATAGATCGTCAAAAAAAAAAAAAAAAAAAAAAAAAAAAAAAAAAAAAAAAAAAAAAAAAAAAAAAAAAAAATCTAAAGAGTAGTAGTTACTTTGAGCTAAAATGATGATTGGACGCTGCCGTTTCTGTCATGAATAATGGTATTAAAGGAAGAATAATGTCGCACTGTCGAGTCGACAATCACTTTGTTATCTACGAATCAAACATAAGTGACTCGTTCGGTCACTATCTTTTGTACTAAATATAGGGAAAGATCAAGGAGGTAGCAAATACAAGAGGACAGAGGGGAAAAAAAAATGCCATATTACGACTGAACTAAACATTCATTAACTGTATTCCCTCCTAATTCCCAGTTTTAACCAGTACTAATCCCGAAACATTACTAAAGTAATGTGTAATGATGGATAGCGAGGGGGTGACCGCTAAATTTCCATCTAATCTAACTTAGCGGGCTGTTTGATGATCCATTTTTCACACATTGCTTACTTGAATCTTCAAAAAGTAATATCGGGTATAAATAATTCCTCTTTGCTTGAACGATTTTCATTAATATCAAACGAAGTCGGATCCACTCTGATTTTGGAGAAACTTCCTCTTCGCTTAAACTCCGATTTTGGAATAACATACACGATTGCAATACTGGATTCTGTAACAAGTAAGAAATAAATAAATGGGTGTGTGTGTGTGTGTGTGTGTGTGTTCGTGCGCGCGCGCTTGGGTTTGTGTTTGAAGGATATTAGTTGGTAAAGAGTTGACATATGTGGAACTAATTTTCATATATCCCTTAACATACGTCTTTAGTGATAGGGATAACATAAAACATCCACATATCTTTCATTTCATATTCGAAAGTTCGTAAAATAATACGGTAACGGAACATTATAAATAATATGATTAGCTGTATTGCCGAGGAATAAAGATTAAACTCTTCAATTTCTTAAAAGGATAAAGTAAATGTATATTGTTTTTTGTTTTTTTTTTCTCTCATCAATAAAGTACACCGTGCACTACAATCGAATAAAATGAAAAATATTGTTATTGTTATCATTATTACCGTAAATTTTAATATTGTTACTGATGCTCTAGATATTGTTATTTTCAATATAAACAACGCAATAGTGATGTAATCTTGAAATCTTGACGTACATTTCGCTACTTATTCAAAAAGAAAAAAAAAATGGGCAGAGAGATGGGTAGTTTTCCATAGGCTTAAATTGAAAGGAATGGGGACAGGGGGGAGGAGGGCCTCGTTGGTCGACTTCAAGATAACCTTGATAGGGACAAAACCCATCTTACTTATTGTGAATACTCTGTCATCACATCAGTATCGCGAAATTGGGCACTGGGTTGTATTTATAATACAGAAAAGTCCGGTAGCAAACATTATATTTTTTTTTACCCATTGGGGATGCAGCCAAAAGATCATTCGGTATACTTTACTGATTTTCTACGAAGGTACTCTTCCATGAAGTGTTTCATAAATAATATGCGAGTGCAAAATTACAATTCGGCTTTGTGCGCATTCTTCTGCCTATATTTTACGCATAGCGTAAGTCTAAATGGAGTTTGCGCCGCCCTGAGGAAAATCAGGAAGCATTTATCCACCACCAACTTAAAGGAAAATAGACGTTGAATGTTTGTGCTTGAGGATTTATCATAACAAGTTACAAAAAGTGTACTCGTGAAATTTATCCCAAATCTTACTACTTCATTTTCATTACCCAAATACTAGTGTCTTACGGCTAAGGAAGTAACCTTCCTTTATAGATCGTATGCTTCGTATAATAAAAGAAACTAAGTTGTAATATGTTTTTTATTACCCATATATGTCAATGTTAGTGATTATTACCCATATATGCTAATGCAAGCGAAAGGCCTTAAAGCAAATGGACACAGAGAGAGAGAGAGAGAGAGAGAGAGAGAGAGAGAGAGAGAGAGAGAGAGAGAGATAACGGTGGGGGAGGCGTGTGAACTCGATTGCCTCACGTTGGCACACAAGTGTGTGTGTTTGTGTGTGTGTGTGTGTGTGTGTGTGTGTGTGTGTGTGTGTGTGTCTTAGGATTAAAAATAAATGCACAGGGAGGTGGGTACTTTTCCATAGGCTTAAATTGAAAGGATTGTGGTCTGGGGGGAGGAGAGCCTCGTCTGCATACAAATGCGTGTCTTATAATAATAATAAAAAAAAAAATAAATAAAAAAAAATATAAAAAAATAAATAGATAAAAAAAAGCGTGCTTGGTAGGAACAATGTCTCTATCTAGGGGCATGGGTCATCCAGATAGAGGACTCCATGCCTGTCGGTGACCACAAACACAGAACCCCCCCCCCCCCCCCTAGGGGTCGGGGAAGGGAGGGAAGGGGAAAGAAGGGTGTGTCATTCAAGATAGACAACTCTAAGCCTGCTGGTGACCATAGACACAGAAAACGCTCCCTGTGGGGGGGGGGGGGTGTTGGTAGTAGCTTGGGGGAAGGGGGGGGGGGGTTTGTTTGTAAACATAACCTTACGTTTAAATCCCCAAACGGACTGAGCAATCCTGACAATGGCCTCAAAAAGCGAGTAATCCTGACAATGGCCCCAAAAAAAGGGGAAAGGAAGGGGTTGTTTGTAAAGAAAACCTTACGTAAAAAAATCTCCAAACGGACTGAACAATCCTGACAAAGTGAGCAATTCTGACATTAGCCCCAAAAAGTGAGCAATCCTGACTGAGCAATCCTGACAAGCTGAGCAATCCTGACATTAGCCAAAAAAATTGAGCAATCCTGACTGAGCAATCCTGACATTAGCCCCAAAAAGTGAGCAACTGAGGCATGTTTCCTACTACTAACAATAAAATCTGGAAAATGAAGGCGGAAGGAGAGACCAACATTTGAATTTGAATGATTATATGTTTAATTACGCCATAATCGTCTGATCGATATTTGCGGAGAATGAATTACTGTGATTATTTTACTCTTAACAACTGCCTCGTTCCCTTGATACTAATCTGAATTTTAATTAATTTCCTCTCACAAATGGAAATGTACTTTGAGTTTTGTTTTATGATTTAATTAGTTCATTTGATGGTTCTTATTTATGTATCCATTTGTCCCCTGATTTTTTAAATTTGTATATAATTATGACTGATAACTGTCATGATTATAATTATATTGTTCTGCTCTACATTTGTTATATAAGTTCATTAGTTGAGGTATTAATAGTATTGTTAAAATCTATTTTGCTTTAGTTGTAATGTTTACGTCGGAAGAGAGCCGTTCCAAAGGCAAGCAAGTCAAATATGGAATCAAATAACACCAGAGAGACTGAATGAAAGTGAGATTGGAAAAGCCTCCATCAATCTTCTAAGCTCTCGGTTGATTTTCTTTGGCCATATTGATGGAAGTTGGATGAAAAACAAGTTTCATGAAAGAAATCCTTTTATCCGGAGGAAAGTTTAAAGTTAATGGAAGCAGTCTCAAGTGTGGTCAGAGTCTTTTCATTTCTTATTCAAAGAATTTATGGATCATACGTGTTTTGAGTAACACATTAATGCTTATAGTTTATCCCCATAAATTTCTATTTCCATATTTTATTATAAATAAAAGATTCCATTATCATCTGTTTCCGTGATATGACATATTGTAGGTTAATATAATAGGGTATTTTGAAAGATAGTGGTTTAATGTATATATATATATATATATATATATATATATATATATATATATATATATATATATATATATATATATATATATATATATATATATATATATATATATATATATAAATATATATATATATATATATATATATATATATATATATATATATATATATATATATATATCTGTGTGTGGATGTGTATATGATCTTTTTGTCACACATGTAACGTTCAAACTTTCAAATCTTGAGCCGATAATACTTTTCTTTTAAATCGAATTACTGCACCAATGGAGCAACATAGGAATTTATATACGATAAGTGCATCAACCCACACCAGGATTCGAACCTTTGCTTTATCTTATGAAAACTGTTCTCTCAATTCTATTTATCTTCCAATTTCTCGCCCTTGATATCATTTCTTTCTCCAAGTGTAATACTCAAACATTTATTAATTTCAAATCTGCAGGGTAAGGTATCCTATTGAAATCGTACTTACCGGGTGATCTGCCCGACTGGGGTTCTAGTTCCTCTGTAGCTCGATAGTTTCTTGTAGTGTCTGCAACCTCACCATCTTTTTGAGCTAAGGATGCTAGATTTTGGGGGAGCCAATAGGTCTATCTGCCGAGTCACCAACAGCCATTGCCTGGTCCCAGCTTGGGTGGTGAGGGGCTTGGGCGCTGATCATATGTATATTTAGTCAGTCTCTAGGGCATTTTCCTGCTATCTACGGCATTGTTGCTGTCCCATGCCCCTGCTATTTATGAGCGGCCTATAATCCTTTGAAACATAAAAGTCTTTGCTATTTGACCTTTGGCTATTCTCTTCACTCCAACTTTGGAACTTCACGCTTCATGCATTATCGATCAGTCTGCCGCATTCTTCTTCTTCTTGTGTTAGAGTTTTCTTGCTTGAGGGTACACTCGGATACACTTTTTTATCTTACCTCTCCTCCTCTTGCTTTTTTAAGTTTATGTAGTTTATATATGGAAGATCAATTTAAATGTTTCATATTGCCCATCACTTCTCTTGTAGTTTATTTGTTTCCTTATTTCCTATCCTCATTGAGCTATTTTCCCTGCTTATAATAAGCATCCCTCTTTTACAACTCAGGTTGTAGCTTAGCAGGTAATAATAATAATAATAATAATAATAATAATAATAATAATAATAATAATAATAATAATAATAATAATAATTTCGGCTACTTATAAATACCTTTATACATAAACTGATTAATTTCTTACACCATCCATATTATATATATATATATATATATATATATATATATATATATATATATATATATATATATATATATATATATATATATATGTATATATATATATATATATACTGTATACAGTATCGGTTCATTCTCCTAAATCCATATCTCATCATAAAATTATTCCATTTTGGGGCTACCTAATTTTCATTTATCTTCTTCTCCTAATTATTGTCTAAGCTCAATGTCTCTTCACTTTTAAACTCATTCAAGATTTTCTTAAATTCCCCCAAGTCCGAATTCTCATTCGCAAACATCAGAGATTAAAAAAAAAAAAAAATGTTATTCACAGCCTCCCATATGAACTTTGCACTTCCATGTGATGTATTACAAAATATTTAATTTTCCTTGAAAGCTTACCACGCCCTCGGCTTTGACTCACTTATACAACATAGCCATTGTTCTGCTGTGGTCTTCTTTTAGCGTAAACATCCCTCCGTCCATAGAAACATTTTGTTGCTTTCAGAAAATGTTTGCAGGAAAGGAGATCTTAAGCATTGGGTTTTTATTCATTTCATCTTTTTTCTAACCTGGTCATTCAAATTCTCTTATATAGATGCTTTATAAAGAAATAATTACGATTTAGTCATTGATTATAGAAACAATTAAATCAATTCCGTATAGATGATATTATGGTTTAAAATTTTCGTGTTTTCCTTGATTATCAGAAAGAGAGAGAGAGAGAGAGAGAGAGAGAGAGAGAGAGAGAGAGAGAGAGAGAGAGATGAATGGATATTCGTTATCAAGTATACATTAGTTTTTATATATAAACATAACTGTAGTTTTTCGGTAAATGAATAATATACAATATCGAGGAATCTGTGTCCAGGATTCTAATTATAAAATTTTGCTACCTAAAAAAGAAAAATGTTGTACGAAAGTTTCTTAGAACCTTTTCCAATCTATAACAAAACTTTATCCGGACGCAATTCATGAGTTGTATTTAACGAGATAAGTCGTTCAGAATCCTCTTAAAATTTTACATAGAGAGAGAGAGAGAGAGAGAGAGAGAGAGAGAGAGAGAGAGAGAGAGAGAGAGAGAGAGAGAGGGGGGGGTGGGTGGGGGTTGACGAACGCCTGAGAACTGCCAGAGGAAACATTTCCAAGTAATGTAAATGTTATGTTTTGTTTTCGTTTTATAGTTTAGATTCGTCGAAGTTCCCGTGAGTATTGGAACACGTTTCAGCCATCCATCCAACCCGGATATTTTAGGAGAAAACTTCCGACGGCCGAATGTCTGTTCTCAAAATTTGTTTCTATCTCAGGCGTAACGTTACTGACGTCTTCTACGCTTTGAAATTTCTCCGTCATGTAAAAAGAAGTTTGAAGGAGGTATTGCTGCTATTTACTGTATGACTAGCTGATATAAGTAAAGTTGGAAATCCCAATGTATGCAGTACTCTCATCAAGTACTTTCATCAAGAATAATTTCTCAACTAGTACTTAATTCAGGATTCTTGTTCCCTTCGCCAACCTCGTAGCGAAAGTTATGTTTTGGTAGACGTGTATTTGTTTGTATGTCTGACTCCGTGTGTGTGATTCGTCTGTGTGTTCGTGATTCGCAAAACTCAAAAAATCGTTTGACCGAATCTCGTGAAATTTGGTGGAATGATTGGCCCAGATCCAAGGACAATTTGATTAGACTTTGGGAGTGATTTAGTCAAAAGTTAAGGTCAAAAATGTTTTTTATTCTTTTATATACATGATATAGGTGAAGGTATGAGCTCTACCGAGTGTCCGTTCTAGTTAACTGCATCAATCTTTTCTTATGGTAAAGACACTCCAAAGTCAAACCATCGTTATCTAATCTTGGTTAGTGCCTTAGCCTCTGTACCATGGTCTTCCACTGTCTCGGGTTAGAGTTCTCTTGCTTGACGGTACACACAGGAACACCATTCTATCTGTTTCTTTACTACCTTTCCTCATTGGGCTATTTTTCCATGTTGAAGGCCATATGGTGCTTATAGCAATCTGCTTATTCAATTTGGGTTATAGCTTTGCTCGTGATATTACTACTACTACTACTATTACTACTACTACTACTACTACTACTACTACTATCTACTACTACCACTACTACTACTAATAATAATAATAATAATAATACTTTTTCTATGTGTCAAAAAAAGGCCGTTAGAGAAGTAACTAAGAGCAGAACATTACTGTTAATGTTTTATTAAAATGTCATCAATCTTTATTGTATCATACAAATTAGAAAAAAGAAATCAATTATTTTAGGCCTGAAGGAGAGATCACAAACACAAGAAATAATTACAATACAAACCTGGAAATTATATAAAAATAGTAATCAATAAGCAATAAGCGATCAGATTATGGTCTCCCAGCATCATGAATTAGAATTGGCCAAACCCCATACATGAATAAAGACATATCTGAGGCCTTTGTCCTGCAGTGGACTAGAAGCAGTTGCATTTGTTGTTGTTGTTTTCTGTGAGTATATACACACACACACACACATATATATATATATATATATATATATATATATATATATATATATATATATATATATATATATATATATATATATATATATATATATATATATATATATGTGTGTGTGTGTGTGTGTGTGTGTGTGTGTGTGTGTGTGTGTGTACATACATACATACATACATACATATATATATATGCATTTATATCATACATACCTTGTGGCAGGAGTGTAATAATTCTGCTAACGCCCTTCGTGTTTTAGATAGCGACTAGGCCCACTTCCAATAACTGTGACTGGTGACTGCAAAGCCATGAGATCGTAAAAACATTCTTCCAAATTATAGATCATGCCTGATGCAAAACCAACCTCTTAATGTGGGGATAATGGTTGGGAAAAGGAAGAGGATATCTATGTAAGTTTTTATCCTACACAAGGGTTGTTCCAGAGGGAAGTTAACCTTTGTCCTTTAACTGCTGATTACAGATTAACTTCCCTCTGCAGAAAACCTATTTCTTAAGAAGGCCCATCCGAGTGATGAACACCCTCACGCACATTGCACCATTTTATGCACCATTCCTCTTTATTTTGGTGTAAAGTACCGTGTAAAGACCGTAAGTTTTGATTCTGATTTCAGTAATAGAATTGATTTTTGTTATTGGCCAACATAAGTTTTTATTTATATAAATATTTTCTGACCAACAATTTCTTTTCATTTTGGTATTTATTCAAGAAAATTCGATTTGAAAAGCTGCACTTATATTTCTATACAAACTGATAAGCAAATCCATATATTTATTATTGGTTAAAACTATACTATGTAATCCGTGAAGCCGAACTTTTTTATTGGGTCACAAGGATCAAGGGATAAACGACTTTAATGGTTGAAAGAGAGATTCATTATTTTGCGACAGACAGATAGACAGACGGCTACTGGTATAAAATGTCACAGAAATCACGCAAAAAAGGAAAAATTGGATGAAATAAAAAAGAGAAGTGAATCGAAAGAAAGAAGAAGAAGGGATAGCTTCAAGTGATTGACGTCCGAATAGAAATTCTGAGAAGGAACGTCAAGTTGGGGTGAAGTATTGTCACTGGTCCCTTTGAAAAAAGCCAGTGAAGGAAAGAGAGTAAATCAAGGTCTTCCATTTCAAAGGGATTTTGGTTTGCACAAGGGCTGGAGTTATCTTTTCAATTATATTACATACATTTTTTTCAAAGAACTTAGGTTCAATATTATTTGTTGAATGTTTAGCATGTAAGACTAGTCAATGGCTAAAAACTGAAAGAATTGACATAATTTAGCATTTGTTAGATTCTTGTTATCATGGAAATTTATATAATTTTTCTTCCCTTTCAGATAGTAGTTATTTATTAGTCATCATTTCGTATAGATTTATGACGAGGTTATTAACTCTTCTTTAGCAAGTTTTTTAATACTTTGAAAAATGACAAAAAAAAAAAAAAAAAAAAAAAAAAACTGATGAAAAATTCTCTCTCTCTCTCTCTCTCTCTCTCTCTCTCTCTCTCTCTCTCTCTCTCTCTCTCTCTCTCTCTCTCTCTCTCTCTCTCTCTCTCTCTCTCTCTCTCTCTCTCTCTCTCTCGGTAGAATTTGAATTTGAAAAACTAGTGAATATTGTAGTTTACAGACCCCCAAAATAGATGATATATGTAGAAACCATAAAGACTGGAATATACCCCTATCCGGAGATTTCAACTTTCCTTTCGTGGATTGGAAAGAACGGATAGAAGAAAGTGGTTGTATGTATACATATAAAAAAGAGAGTAATAGTAGCGCAGAAGATAAGAGGCAATTTGAAAAGCTTCAAGACATGCTATTAGAACATAATAAGCAACAAATAAACCACATTCCAACAAGAAAGGAAAATGTCCTAGATCTAGTATTTGTGAATGAGGTGAATTATGTTAAAGAAATAATAGTTTATAACACGGGAATTTCAGACCACAATGTCATAGAATTGATAGTTCATTCAAAAGCAAGTGATCATAGAATTAATGAAAGCACAAAACTTCAGGAAGGATATGGAAAATATAATTTTTACAGTAAGAATATAAAATGATCAGAAAAATATGAAGAACTGAATAAAGAATGGAAAAATTTATTTTTAAGCGATAATATACAGGTAAATACGGACATACTGTACAAAATACTGGAGAAAATTGTTGAAAAATATGTACTGAAAAAAAAAAAAAACAATAAACAAAAGACTTGCATACCAAGAGACAGAAGGATCTTATTTCAGAAAATTAGAAAGTGGAAGAAAAATTTTGCTAAAGAAAAAAATGTGTGGAAAATGAGGGAAATAAAATGTAAGATAGAAAATGCAGAACAAAAGATTATACAGTTGAAAGAAAATGAAAAAGGGGACTTAGAGGAAAGGACACTTCAAAATATAAAAAGAAACCCCAAAGTACTTTACTCCTATGCAAAAAAGATGAATAAAGGGAGAATAGAAATAGGCCCTCTAAGAATTGAAGGACGGCTAACAAATGAAAAAAAGGAAATATGCAACATATTAGCAGAAAATATAAGAGTGAGTTCACGCCAAGAATTGCGAATGAGAATAATGAAACAGAAATGAGAGAAGAAAATGTTGAATATCTAACGGATATAGATATTAATGAAGCAGATATTGTCAAGGCTATAAACGAAATTAAAAATGGATCGGCAGCCGGACCAGATGGAGTTCCAGCGATTTTGTTAAAAAAAAAAAAACTGCAAATACTATCGCGAAGCCGCTTGCAATACTGCGAAGACAGAGTGTAGATATGAGCAAGATATATGTTAAACATAAATTAGCCTATATACCCCTATCTTCAAAAGTGGATCAAGACTAGAGGCAAGCAATTATAGACCTGTTAGTCTAACATCACATATTATGAAAGTGTATGAGAGGGTAATAAAAAAGAAAATAATGAACCATTTGGTCAAAAATAATTTGTTTAATATGGGTCAACACGGTTTCATGCCTGGAAAAAGTACACAGACCCAAGTGATAGCACACTATGAAAACATATACAAAAATATGATAAATGAAAAAGACACAGATGTGATCTATCTAGATTTTGCAAAAGCCTTTGACAAGGTAGACCATGACATATTGGAGAAAAAAAATGAGAAAGCATAATATTGTGGGAAAGATAGGAAAATGGGTAAAAGAATTCCTGCAAAACAGAAAACAGATAGTGGTTGCAAATGACGAGAAATCAGATGAAGCCCAGGTAATATCGAGTGTGCCACAAGGTACGGTACTAGCTGCACTGCTGTTTGTTATTATGATCTCAGACATAGACTGTGATGTTGAAAACTCCGTAGTGAGAAGTTTCGTCGATAACACAAGAATAAGTAGAGAAATTACTTGTGATGAAGATAGGAACTCACTACAAAGAGGTCTAAACAAAATATATACATGGGCGGAGATAAATAGGATGGTATTTAACTCCGATAAATTCGAATCAATAAATTATGGAAACAAAGAAGGAATGGTGTAAGCATACAAGGGACCTAATAATGAGACAATCACAAACAAGGAAGCAATTAAAGACCTTGGTGTAATTTTAAATAGGAATATGTTATGCAACGACCAAATAGCAACACTGTTTGCTAAATGTAAAGCAAAAATGGGATTGTTATTCAGACACTTTAAAACAAGAAAAGCTGAACCCATGATTATGCTTTACAAAACTAATGTACGTAGTACACTCGAGTACTGCAATGTGATATGGTACCCACACTACCAAAAGTATATTGAGCAAATAGAGAGTGTACAAAGGTCCTATACTGCTAGAATAGTAGAAGTTAAGGACCTTGACTACTGGGAAAGACTGCAATTTTTAAAACTATACAGTCTAGAAAGGAGAAGAGAACGCTGCATGATAATACAAGCATGGAAGCAAATGGAAGGAATTACTGAAAACATCATGGAGCTTAATATATCAGAAAGAGCAAGTCGAGGTAGATTAATAGTGCCAAAAAATTTTCCAGGTAAACTGAGAAAGGCGCACAGGACATTAATCCACTACGCACCAGCATCGATAATGCAGCGACTATTTAATGTGCTGCCAGCTCATCTAAGAAACATATTGGGAGTGAGCATTAGATGTATTTAAGAATAAGCTCGATAAATACCTAAGATGCATCCCAGACCATCCAAGACTGGAAGATGCAAAATACACCGGAAGATGCATTAGCAACTCTCTGGTGGATATACGAGGTGCCTCACACTGAGGGACCTGGGGGAACCCAAACAAAAAATAAGGCAATAAGGCAATAAGGTAATAGACCCATTCAAAATTCTTGAAATAATAACAAATAAAGAATTTACAACAATCTATTCACGCTTAGCACAAATCAGTCCGGAGGTAACGGATACAAACTGGAGATGAAAAGACAACGCCACTCAATGAGGTAATTTGTCTCGTCCATTCACTATTCATTTCACTATGCTAAATGTGTATTATTATTTGGTATGCAGCAACTCTCTCTCTCTCTCTCTCTCTCTCTCTCTCTCTCTCTCTCTCTCTCTCTCTCTCTCTCTCTCTCTCTCTCTCTCTCTCTCTCTCTTACTATTCTAAATCTGTATTACTATTATTTAGTATATAACAATTAAAAATGTTTTCTGAAGTGATTCATGTTATATTATAGCAAAAATAAGATTATATTTCCTTTAGGGAGACTTTAATCTGGTAATTTTATTTACCAGCGTCGAATATGTGGTCATAATCTAAATAATGAGACTTATATAAGTAACTTATATAGAAAAATAGTTATGAGAGAGAGAGAGAGAGAGAGAGAGAGAGAGAGAGAGAGAGAGAGAGAGAGAGAGAGAGAGAGAGAGAGAGAGAGAGAGAGAGAGAGAGCTCCACATATTTGTCTTCAAGAATTGTCAGTCATCTTTTTTTTTCATCTATTATTATTATTATTATTATTATTATTATTATTATTATTATTATTATTATTATTATTGGACTCGAAGATTATAAATGTTGTGTCAAATATCCTTTAGATAACTGAACCTGATAAGGATTCCGTGAAAATAACAGATAAAGATGGGATAGAACATTAGATAAGGAGTAAAGGTCACGAGAAAAGAAATATATTGTGCATTATTGACCTTTGACATACCTTTGAAAATATGAGTCAAAGAAAACATTTATGCAAATGACTCTCATTTCTCATTTGAATTAAATGTTAAGACAAAGAGTTTAGGAAGTGTCTTAGCTGGGTAAGAAAGCATCTATAGTGACTGCAGTTAAAAGGAATTAAAATAAGAAACACTTGAAAGCATCAAGGCAATGAAATTTCAAGTCTAAGTATTAAGTAAACATTGGAAACTGTGAGCAGTGCTGTTGCTGAAGGATTGTACTGATGTGTGCGAGATGGCAGTCAGAAGTAAAGAGAGAGAGAGAGAGAGAGAGAGAGAGAGAGAGAGAGAGAGAGAGAGAGAGAGAGAGAGAGAGTTAAGCTAATTAAATAAAGAGATAAGGGGATTGAATTCTGGCGGAAATCTTAATGGGGAATTCCACTTATATATACATATGTACATAAATTTGTATAATTGTATATGTGAGTGGATAGTCTGGTTCTGATGTAGGGTAATGCGTTCGGTGGCCTGAGCCCACCCGAAAGCCACCAATTGCCCCTACAAAATGAACATGTAAGAATAATAAATGGGCATTGGTAGCGCATATAATGAGAATGACAGATAATAGATGGACATTAAGAATAACAGAATGGGCCCATAGAGATTGCAAAAGAAGCAGAGAAAGGAAGAAAATACGATGGATTGACGAACTATAAAGTAGGCGAATGTGGACGTGTATAGACGATAAACAGACGTAAGCAAAAGGACATGATGAGGGCTTTGTCCTGCAGTGCACTAGTAACGGCTGATATATATATATATATATATATATATATATATATATATATATATATATATATATATATATATATATATATATATATATATATATATGTATGTATGTATGTATGTATGTATGTGTATATATAATGTGTGTGTGTTTGTGTATGGCTGGAGTTACACGCATTTCAGGTAGGAAAATTACGGTTTGGAATTTTGTTAGGATTATATCATTCGAAATTCCTTTTTACATACATAGATCTGCAATTCTTCACATGTACAGTTTATGTTTTCCATTCTTCAGTAAAAAGGTGTTAGTTATAAATGGAGTTGGAAGGATTATATTGGTAATTCATGAAACGTAAATGGAGAGTCCCCATACGATGCATAGGTATACACGCAGCTCTATTGGTAACTAAAAAACTCGTAGAATTCTTGAAGAAATGTAAGAAAAAAATACCAAAAAATTTTTCTTGAAAGTCTTAACTTGATATATGTAATAGGAGCTATTTAAAATCGAGATAATATTGTTAATGTCCCAAAAACTTCTGCAAGAATAGTTTGAAATTCCATGACGGTAGCTCGATACTTATTACTAACCCATTTCATTACCCAGCAGCAATATCATTTTCAGTGATATTCAAATATCTTTAGTAGAAAATTTAGAGAGAGAGAGAGAGAGAGAGAGAGAGAGAGAGAGAGAGAGAGAGAGAGAGAGAGAGAGAGAGAGAGAGAGAGAGAGAGAGAGATACATTGAGTTGTAATGGTCGTTTTAAAAACGGCTGAAGATTAAGAGATCACTGAACTTTTATGTTGAAGGTTGATGGTCATTTCCATAATCCTTTAGAGCTTTGGCACAGAAATGAGTTTACGTATGCATTACCATCACCAATTAAGGTTTGGTAATTTTGTTACATTATAAAGAGAATATGGAAAATTAATTCGGATGGTCACTTAGGAAACTAGTTGATAGAGTTGTTATAATTTCATGAAACGGGTGATAGAAGTGGGAAGATTTCATTAAACTAGTTGATAGAAGTGGAATAATTTCATGAAACTATTTGATAGAAGAGGGATAATTTCATTAGACTAGTTGATAGAAGTTGGGATATATCTTGAAATTAGTTGACAGAAGTGGGAGAATTTCATGAATCTAGTTAATAGAAGTGGTGCAAATTCATTAAACTAGTTGATAAAGTGGGATATTTTCATGACACTAGTCAATAAAACTGGGATACTTTCATGACACTAGTTGATAGAAGTGGGATAGTTTCATGAAACCCAGTTGATAGAAACGAGATAATTTCATGAAACTAGCTAATATGAATTTCATACAAAATACAGTCTTTCACTCAGCATTTTGATAACACTTCCTGGATAATATTCAATCCTATTTAGAAATTCTGCATCAACAGCTGGTGAGAAAAGTCGGAAATATTTATATTTTTTGAAGGGACGAATGCATTGTTTCTTATGCAAATTTGAGTTTCCTTTGTTTCTGTTCAGGACACTTATTCAGTATACCTCAACCCCAAAAACTTATAAGACTTAAAACTGATGAATAAATAAACTGAATATTGAATGAAATTGAATGAAAGGAAAGTGGGAATGTGAGATATCTTACATTTAGGATGTAATTCCTTAAACATATGTATTGACGTCCTGGTGTCTTCACAACCCCTACCAAGATCATCAGATTTAGCTCATATATATATTAACAACAACAAAGGCAACCATTTATAGTCCGCTGCAGGGCAAAGATCTCAGACATGTCAATTGATTTCTGGAGTTTGGACGATTTTCATCATCGTGCTTGCCAGTGTAGATTGGTGTTGGTGGGAGATTTTCGTCTGATCGCCCAAGCATGGGTGTCCCTGAATAATACAGCTTTGATGATCATGGCGATACACAAACCCATTCATCATGTTATGGTTTTTTCTCTCAGGAAGCAATATATATATATATATATATATATATATATATATATATATATATATATATATATATATATATATATATATATATATATATATATATATATATATATGTGTGTGTGTGTGTGTGTGTGTGTGTGTCTTTGTGGCTTCCAAAATTCGAAGATAGTTTCACTTCGGACAGAATGTCCTGCAGATAGTTTTCAGGATAACAGCAGAAGTACATTTATTTTTCTTCATTTATTGTTTGGTGTCGACACGTGTTTCGGATCACTTCGTGACCCTTCTTCAGGACTAAATTGAGTTTTGGAACTACACTTTAATATAAAGATTATGGTTGTGAAAATTTGGTACAAAAATATTTGGGAATTCGGAAAACATTCAACAAAAATTGATAAAATACAAATACGAAAATTTAAGATATTTTTTGATAACAAAAATGATTTCTCAAAAGGCTTCACAGGATTTCACGAAGCTATCGATTCCATTCTTTTCAGTTAGACTGACGTCGGTTCCCCAGGAAAGTCATCTCTTGCTTAAATTGTGAAGCTTACACGCTCCCTCAGAAATTTGGTATGAATCTGAATCGATCTCGGACTCAATTCCATTCCTCTCAAATAAAACAATATTGTAACACTGTTTCATTTAAAGGCTTAAATGCCACTCATGAATGGCAGAGGCAAGGAACAGTGACATTGCCCTATCAAGCAGGACAAGACCCTAAAGACTGACTGTTACGACCCTTGTCGGGCCGTGGTGCAAGTTCTTATTGCAGGATAAGAGAGGTCAGTGTTTACAAAAATATCCAGTAGAAAAACTGGCCTCCGGAAATGAAAACACTTTTTTATTAAGAGAATTTTTTAGAGCAGTCAAACTTGTGACTACCTAACAATTTGAATTAACAATTAACAGCTAACTCTTAACAATTAACAATTAACAATTAACACTTAACCATCAACAAAATTCCCCAAAGGGAAACACCACACTCTTAATGAGAGAGAGTCAAACATTTAAATAATTAACCACAAGAAAAAAAAAACATGTATTCTCACACTCTTTGTGGCTTGATAGAATCATCCCCTGCTCCAACCAATGTAGCGACTTCACTCACACTCAGCTACAGTAGGGAGTGCAGCTCAGCAGGACTCCTAATCAAATGGAGGGAAATGGAGTTCAATCCCCCCAAAAAAGGTAAACAATATCTCCTACCTGGCAACTGCCTCCCTACATGACACCTCGAGCTCCCACGTCCACTTTGATGTCCTGATTTCTACATGTTGGTGTCGCAATCCTTAGAAAAGCTCACATAAGCCAGCTGCTGCAGTAAGTCCGGGGAGCCCAAAGCTCAAACTGTGTCTTCAAACAATCGAGTTCCTTGCACATAAACACGGGTGTCTCTTCTTATCAAGTACTCAAAAAACACAGTAAAAACACAAGCGTTAAACTAGACACTTATGAATCTTTAAGCGAGCGGGAAGGAAGTTAATGCAGCACTTCAAAAGACAAAAATTAAATTTACAATTGAATCCTAATTAACTAATTCTTAGCTTTGTTACTGCATTTTTGTTTTATGTAAAATTAGCATGACGTAAACAAAAGCAAAAGTTACTTTAATATATACCTTTCTCCCCGAAGAAAAAAAAAACAATTTTAAACAGAATTTTATATATATATATATATATATATATATATATATATATATATACAAATGGAAATGCACCAGTAAAGTAAGAACAATAAGTATGTAAAATAAACCTAAAACCAAACAGAAAGTACCCCTAAGGAATACAAGCCAAAAGCTTTATATAGCTTACCATAATTTTTAAAGATCCAATATTACTGTACTTCGTCAAGAAAAAATCTCCAATTCTAGGGAAACAAACCTACCTAGCTAAACCTAAATAAACTTACAGGTACGCCCACAGACATACACCTTAACGTACAATACACCAGCATTATAGTCCAAAAAGTCATATATATTATTATACAATCAAAAGTCTTAGCCTATCAGGAAAAATCAATAATTAATTTAGGGAAACCTTTATAAAACACTAGAGTGTATGCCACTCAAAGAAACCTCCTAAACTTTACCTACAAAGCTATCATTTAAACATAACTACAACCTAACAATTTCTTCTATACAACCTCAATGGAGAAACGAGCAAGGCGGCGCATGTTAAGGATCAGGCAAGCACAATATATTCTAGAAAGGGTATCAGGAGTTTTGTTGTCAGTCCCTTTAACATGTTTTATAACCAAATTGAATTCCTGCAGAAAAATGGCACAGCGTAGAATCCTCTGGTTTGCTCCCTTCATCCGCTTGATGAAAACCAGAGGATTGTGATCTGTCCATATCTCAACCGGGAAAGAAAACTTTGTCACGTATGGCTTAAAGTAGTTAAGAGCGCGGACCAAAAAAAGAGCTTCCTTTCCCATAGTGGAGTAACGTTTTTCCACCGCAAGAAGCTTTTCGCTATAGTAAGACACACGATGAACACCGTCCTCCTCTCTCTGGAAAAGGACACCACCAGTGCCAACGTCACTGGCATCTACTGCTCTAAGAAAAGTCTTCTGAAAATCTGGGGAAGTAAAGATGAGGTTAGTAATAGTGATTTAAGTTTATTAAAAGATTCTTCACACTGATCTGACCACCAGAACTTTTTCTCTTTTTCTAATAAACTAGTAAGAGGCTGAGCAAGATCAGAGTGATTAAGCACAAATCTGTGGTAATAACCCGTCATGCCCAGCACTCCTCTTACCTCTCTAACATTACCAGGTCTGTTCAAATCTATAATTGCCTTGAGATTAGCTTGTTTTGGAGCTTCCGGACTTAAACCAACCTCTTGACCCAAATAATAAACCTTGGCCTTGCCCACTTCGCACTTAGCCAAATTAACAACTAACACTGCAGACCTCAGGGCTTCAAAAACCTTGTGTAACCTTAACATGTGGGTATATCAGTCATTACTATATACTACCAAGTCATCAATATAAATTTCCACTCCTTCCAAAACACAAATTACCCTATTCATGACCCTTTGATAATTACATGCAGCATTTTTATTCCAAAATGCAAAACCTTACACTCGTATAGGCCAAATGGAGTCACAAATGCAGATTTTTCAGAGGTTCGGTCTTACAATGAAACCTGCCAATAATCCTTCAAAAGATCCAGCTTAGTAATAAATTTGGCAGAATCAATCCGATCCAGACAATCATCAATACGAGGGAGAGGAAAAGAATCATCTTTTGTATTGGTGTTCACTTTAAGGACTCTGCTTCACAGGGGAAGCATCACCAACATCAATGTTTTGACTTAAAATATTTGTCCTACCTGGAGCATCCTGAAAAAGATCTGAAAAGGAATAAATTAGATTAAGTACATCTTCCCGTTTGTTAACATCTAAATGATCTAAACTACTTTTTAACATCTCCAAATTTTGCATATTTTCACCCAATGCATCTGAAGGAAACTGATACCCTAACTTGTCAGAGTCCTCGGGAGGCACATCCAATATCACAGACACAGATTCGGACACTATCGCTAATGGATCACCTTGCTTACCAATATAAGGTTTCAGATGATTAACATGAAATATTCTACATTTACGGCTTGAACCAGGTGCCTCAATTTCATAGTTAACCTATGACAGTTTTCTCAAAACCTTCCAAGGGCCCTTATATCTTGGTTCGAGAAAACTATCCGGGTCCATAGTCAGCACAAAAACCAACTCCCCAGGTTCAAATGAACGTACCTTTACCTTTTTGTCAAAGTTATTCTTCATTACTGGCTGGGACCGTTCCATTTTTTTCCTGGCAAACTTCCAGGCACTAACCATTCTTCCCTTCAAGTCTTCCACTAACCTTTTAACATTTATTTCCTCCTTCCGGTTGGATTTCAGCATTTTAAAAACAATCTCCTATGGTCCACGAACCTTGTGCCCAAATACCAACCAGAAAGGAGCTACACCAGTGAAAGAGTTAGGGTGATTCCTTATAGCAAAGACGGCAAAAGAGAGGGATTTGTCCCAGTCACAATCATGATCATAACAATATTTCTTCAGGACAGACTTGAGGGTTTGGTGGAACCTTTCCACCACCCTTTGACTTTCCGGGTGATAAGGTACACTGGTAACGTGCTGAATGACCAGTTCAGCACACTTACCCCTAAATACCTTACTCGTGAAATTCGTCCCACAGTTGGTCTGAATTACACAAGGGAGACTATACCTGGAAAAGAAATCCATTAATTTTTCAAAGAAAACTTTGGAATAAATACGCCTCATAGGTATAGCTTCAGGAAAGCGAGAGGCTCTGTCTATGATAGTTAGTAAATATACGTAACCTGTTTTAGTTTTGGGTAAGGGGCCTACCACATCAATTACTAACTCACAAAAGGGATCACCTATAGCAGGTATGGGATGCAACAGGGCTTTAGGGATCCCCTGATTTGGTTTACCCATAACCTGACGAGTCTCACACTTTCTGATAAACTGCTTCACGCTCTATTTATTTACAGGCCACCAAAAATACCTAGCCAGGCTATGAAAAGTTTCAGACACACCCAAATAACCTGGAAAAAAATAGCATGAGGTAACTCCAAAACAGAATTTCTGAATTGAGAAGGTACCGCAATCTGTTCCATCCGACCAGTTTTATTCAAATTATCAGATGCAGGATGACTAAATCTATATAATAAGCCCTTTACAACTCCAAACCTAGGTTTAGTCAGATCCTCAACATTGCCCAAATCAGAATTAAATTCATCTTTTTGAGCTTTAATAAAAGCAGCTCTATGCCAATCAAGTTTCATTTTAACTACATCACTACAACTACTCTCTACTGGCCCGGGCCTTAAAACATCTAACTCTGCACTACTTAACAATAAGTCATCATTGCTCTCCACATCAAATAAATTAGCAGCTTTTGCTGTGGACCGAGTCATTACAGCCACGGGACTAGCATTTACAGATAATATAGGGAACAGCTCCCATCCTTCACTATTCAGCATATCATTTTCCAGGATACCATCAATACCCAGGATAGGTAGTCTATCCACCACAGCCAACACAATCATATCTTGGAAAAGACATGCGGACGTTAACCAAAGGAGCGTACACAATTGAATCCAGAAAACCTCACAACAATACAAAATTTCCAATATATTTTTCAAAACCATCTAGAGCCCTCTTCAGGACTAACGACCGGGCAGAACGAGTGTCCCTAAAAAAACTTCACCCGGACAACACAAAACTAAAAAATCAACTTTCCAGGCCACACATATTTGTCGTACTTGAGTCATGATTAGAGATTAGGAACATAAGGCTTACCACTATTTACTAAACTACTCTTATCTACTACAGGACTACTTCCACTAGCCTCTGACTTATCATTAACCAAGGCTACAGGACTTTGATTATTGCACTGGTTTTGGAAATGCCCAGGCTTGTTGCAACAAAAACAGCTTCCTTTACGGCCTGAGCTTCTATTTCCATTATACCTATTATTTCCCACACCTGGGAAGTCTCTATTAGCAAAAACTTTAGGGGGAGGAGGACTTCCTTGGACTCTACCCACATCCCTATCACCTGAAAAATAATTAGAATTAATATTACCATTCTTAGGGATATGGGGATTCAATGAGGAGGTTTCCCCTCTCCTACCACTATTAGGGGAGCAATATGTTTGATTAGATAAGGTCTTATACGTAAAACTACCGCTACCTGAACAGTGATTCAACACAAATTCATCTGCTAACTGAGCGTACTCAATTTCACACTTTTTACCTCCTTCAAGTGAACTCTCAACTCCCTGCTACAGGCCTTCTTAAACTCCTCAATGAGCAACAGTTCACGTAATGCAGCAAAGGTGACTATCTGACGACTTTGCAGCCAGTCATTGAACTGTTACTCCTTGACATGCTTAAACTCAACGAAAGACTGCGCAGGGTATTTCATATAGTTGCGAAACCAGAGGCGGTAGGCCTCAGTGACCAAGTTGTAAGGCTTTAAAATTAAGGCTTTTACCTTCTGGTAATCCCAAACTACTCCCTCCTCCAAGGCTTTATACACCCGCATTGCCTTGCCCACTAACCTACACTGTATTAATACAGTCCACATTTCTGCTGGCCGAGACAATCGGGAGGCCACATGCTCAAATGCCTTGAATAACTCAGGGACATCCTTTTCGTCAAAGAACTGGCACTAATTTTAGTGCAGCACCTATATTAAACCGATCTTGGAAGGTATTTTTAGGGGAACTTATCAAATTGGCCCCCTGCAACCTAGCCATCTCTATTTTTAATTTTGCCATCTCCAACTCGACACCTTACCCGGTCATTCTCCTCAAACTCCATTTTTCGCAACTCTATGCCAGAGATTTGAAGGGTACAGAACCAGGGGGGCCAAGAACGGATTAGAGGACACATTACCCGGACCCTGGGGAAAATTTGCCGGACCCTCGTAAATGGTACCTACGACTGGAGGATCCTCAAACAGAGTTAGACCAGCCTTCATACTTACTTTGTCCTCTTCTAAACCCTCACACAAACTCTCCTCACTATCACATATTACCTCACTCTCACTTTCTGAATGCTTAGCTTCAGCTAACTCCTGTTTTATTCTATCCCTAACTACTACCAATATCTTTGCTCTGGTGTCTGTCGTCTTCCACGGAACACCAAACCACTTTGCACACTCAACTAATTGTTTCTTACCTAGCAGGGGCAAATACTTAAGGCAATCAACTGACCCCAATAACTCACCTGAATCAAAAATAAATTCCTCCATTTCGTAAAACAAAGAAAAAAATTTCAGGGGAGAAAGGCAACACTAAAACAAAAAAAAAAATTAAATATTGAAGAGTCCGCCTGAGTGTCACTCCACCAACCAAAATACCGGATACTCTGAGCTCTCTATCCTGTCACAGTCGCCAAATATGTGACGACCCTTGTCGGACCGTGGTGCAAGTATTTATTGTACGATAAGAGAGGTCAGTGTTTACAAAAATATCCAGTAGAAAAATTGGTCAGCGGAAACGAAAATATTTTTTTATTAACAAAATTTTTTAGAACAATTAACCTTGTGACTACCTAACAATTTGAACTAACTATTAACAACTAACTATTAACACCTAAAAATTGACAATTAACACTAAACCATTAACAACATTCCCCAACGGGAAACACCACTCTCTCAACGAGAGAGAGTCAAACATTTGAATAATCAACCACAAGAAAAAAAAAATGAGAATATGTATTCTCACACTCTTTGGGGCTGGAAAAAATCATACCCTGCTCCAACCAAGGTAGCAACTTCACTTACACTCAGCTACTGTAGGAAGAGCAGCTCAGAAAGACTCCTCATCAAAGGGAGGGAAATGGAGTCCCAACCCCAAAAAAAGGTAAACAATATCTCCTACCTGGGAACTGCCTAGAGCTCCAAAGCTCCCGCAACTGACTATGTCGAGGATGCGTTGACAGTGGTGTCTCTCCCACGTCCACCTTGAAGCCGGGATTCTTACGTCGGCGCTGCGAACCAAATCACTGTAGGTTGCAGAAATGCACCTGCTAAAAGCCTTCCAACGTTGGTGTCACAATCCTCAGAAAAGCTCACATAAGCCAGCTACTGCAGTAGGTCCGGGAGCCTCGATCTCGAACTGTGTCTTCAAACAATCAAGTTCCTTGCACGTAAACACAGGTGTCTTCTCACCAAGGACTCGAAAAACACAGAAAAGAAACAAGCGTTAAACTTGACACTTATAAATCTTTAAGTGAGCGGGAAGGAGGTTAAAACAGCACTTCAAAAGAAAAAAATAAATTTACAATTGAATCCTTATTAACTAATTCTTATACTAATTTTACATAAAACAAAAATGCAGCAACAAGGCTGACGTAAACAATCGCAAAAATTACGTTAATAAATAATACTGACCCTATATACATATGATCAGCGACCAAGCCCCCTTCCTACCCAAGCTAGGACCAAGGAGGGCCAGGCAATGGCTGCTGATGACTTGATAAATTAACCTATAAGCTCCCCCCAAACCCCCCTCCTTGGCTCACAAGAATGGTGAGGTTGCAGCGACCATAGAAACTAGCGAGTTTAAGCGGGACTCGAACCCCAGTCTGGCGTTCACTAGTCAGGGACATTACCACATCGGCTACCATTCGTGAGGAAATAGTAGTTTTGAAGCTCTGGCAATAGATATGCATTTAGGACAGTCTTGGCTCACATTTTGAGACGTAAACCAAAGGAAAAGCAATGCAATTAATATGCTTCAAAACTCAGAATAAAGGTATGCAATTCAAAAATAAATAACTAGTTCACATTGGCTACCAATTACTGTAGATATTCATCTTCAAGTCATTGATATAAGAGGTATAACCTTAGTTAGAAAAGCGAGATACTATAAGCCCAAGGGCTCCAACAATGAAAAGTAGCCCGGTAAAGGAAAGGAAACGGGGCAAATAAAAAAGAATATACAAGAGAAGTACCAAACAGTTGAAATATCTTAATGTTTTTTAAAATTGTAAATATTATCATAATGTCACCTTAAATCCCATAACGGACAGAACTATAAAATACTAACAAACAAAGTGCATATCAATATGCATTGCCGTTTATTGATACATAAAAAATTACATT